>NC_081841.1:85774558-86130862 GCF_963259705.1 Myotis daubentonii | reverse complement strand
AATCAATGATTCTCTCCATCATTGATGTTTCTATCTCCCTTCCTCTCTGAAATCAATAAAAAATTGTATCCAATGTATTAGGGTTCCTTTTATATTATTATTTTTTCTCTTTTTAATTTAAAATATTTATTTTCTTTTATATTATTACTAGAGGCCCAGTGCATGAAATCCGTGCATGGGTAAGGTCCCTAGGCTGGCGGACGATCAGGGCCAATCTGTGGGGCGACCGGCGGAGTGATTGGGGGCCCCCCATTGGCACCCACCTTGTCTAGCCTGGGGCCTGTGGGCTGCGGGAAGCTCCTGTATTGAGTGTCTGCCCCCTGGTAGTCAGTGTGCGTCATAGTGACTGGTCATTCTGCCAGTCATTCCGCATTTTGGTTGATTATCATATTAGGCTTTTATTATATAGGATTATTATTATTATTTTAAATCATTATCTTACCAAAAATTTGTTAGGGCTCTAAGGTAGAAATACAGCTTGATCTTCATCTAACTGGCTAGCTGCTGTCTCAACATCTCCTATTAAATAGTCGATCTTTCCCCATTGCTTTGAAAAAACAGCTTTGCCACACAGTAAACCCCCATGTGTATTTTGGCTCTATGAATAGAACTGTCAATTCTGTTTTATCTGTCACTTTGTTTCTTTTCAAGCAAGAACCCTTTGACTTCCTGTGATCTTCAAAATTGTTTTTAGTTTTGTTTCACCAACTAATGGATCTTTAATATGGGGAGGCATAAAATATCACCCTTTGAAACTATACTTTGAAAGTTAATTCCAACAAAATAACTTGGCAAGAATTAGAAATCACATTTTAAAGAGGACCCAAATAAAAGTTCTCCAAGAGACCTTTTTTTATCCGTTCAGCTATGTATCACAGGTCCAGGCACAGTGTGGGCACAAAGAATTTCAATGAATCAAATGCTTCCTAACACTGGAAACAGGGCAGCATGAATGGACTTCTTATACATGAAGTACAGTAAAGACTAGTGATGACCAGATTTTCTGGATACAACCAGCAACCTGATCAGTCACCGTCATGATCTTTTAAACACAAGGACAGTGATGTCATGAATTGCATTTTTGTTCTCAGTGAATACTTCAAAACCACACAATGCAGTTAAAAACACAAATAGCAATGTAAACAATCTCTTATTCGTTTAATGTTTTTAATGGACTTTGCTCACATCAATATATTTGATATGAAATATCCCAGCTAAAGCATGAAATATCAAAGCTAATGAGAACATTATCCTTTAAAGACTCATAAAACCTGTAAGCATCTACTTAAATTCAAAGAAGACACATATTCATATACATGTGCAAAGATTTCAAGGTATCTTTTGGCAATTTGACATAAACTTTCAAAATGTTAAGACTGGCTTTGAAAGGTCTCAGTAATTTACATACCCAATCTAAGTGCTCTTTGCTATCACTATATAAACGCCCATTAAAAGCAGGCGAGACCTAAAAATACGAATTAGAGAGGTTTGTGTGTGTGTATGGAGTGGGGGGTGGGGGGGCGGGGGGTGGGGAGGTGTCCTTCAAAGAGTTAGGCTTTTTGCCAGTGACAAATATGAGGACAATTTTCTCCATTTTTGGCAAACATCACATGTTTTCTTGAGCTGATGGAAAAATATTCCTTGGAAACCAACCACAACATTCCCTCTTATGTATAACTAAGTAGCAAACAGATTAAACAGATTAAACATATAATAGTGCAAATGGACCAATTAAGTTTAAGAGCATATGAACAGAAAGGCACAGCATTGATCAAATTTAAATAACTATATTTCAAATACCATTTTTTTAGCCCCCAATTTCGGAGGATTCTTACTTGTAACCATTTATTCTGTGGCATGGAGCTGTTTTATATTCCCAAAGTTATTACTGAAATGTCTGGGGCACTCATGCTATTGAAAATATAATTCTGTCAGCACTGTCGGGTAGAAGCATTTTGAACTTCTTTAGAAAATGGACAAAGCAGGGATATTTCCTGTGCCAATTAGCAGTTTCACGGAGCAAGAAGGAAGTGCATCTAAAGGTGCCTGAATGAGAACCCAGCAAGCTCAGTGTTTGAATGAGAACAACCCAGCAAGCTTTCTTGGGCTTTTGGCACCCACAGAGGCCACAGGAAAGAGTTCCCAGGAAGGTCATCCAATTCCAATGAGCCAGAGAGATTATGTGGGAGGGGAACCGTTATGTGGTGTGTTCCCTTCAGCACAAATGTCCCGGAGGACATTTGCCAACGCCCTGCACCACAGGGCTTATAAATATTTTCACGAGCTAAACTCGTGAATACAGCTTTTCAAATGCCAGACAAATGATGCTGCAAAAGAATGAGTTCAGTGAAACATGAGCTGTCTGACAAGTCAATAAAGTTGTGAATTTGTATTTTGAAGTAACACATGCCTCAGACATACAACTTGATTCAGATTCAGGGGATGGGTTTATGGGAATGGGTTTATTTAACTCAGGATACTTATCTGATAACTTGTCTGTGCTACAGATATATAGCCATTTGGGAAATGACTACCTTTCCACTGTTTCAGCAAGACCTTAATTTTAATGGAGATATACAGCATTATAACATAGCTGGTGTCATTTAGATGTTTAATTAATACACTGGATTAAGCTAGAATTTTGTACTCCCTTGGATCTTAATTTGTTTAGAAATCTAGGAACAAATTATTTTTTATTTTAAAACCGTACCCTATATTTCTTAAACTATGTGTAAGTTTATTTAATTTTTTTTCTCTTTTTCCCTTTCTACACTCTACTGCCTTTATCAATTTAGTGTTGCTCTTCTATGAAATTAAGTTTGATGTCACCTTTTCAGGTCTGTTTGATACATATATTTCTCTTATGCCTGATGAAGGGAATGGAACTAACTCAAAAAATATATATGATGGTCCATTAAGTCTCTAAATCACTTACAAGACACAAGCGTGTTAAGAAAAAACAAGTTGACATGACACCTAAATATTTTCTTTCAGTGGTAATTCTTCTGTGGCTCAAGTGTTTAAACTCTTTACTGAGAGGTGCTATAGTGTAGCATTTAAAAGTAAGAGTTATAGCCCTAGCTGGTTTGGCTCAAGGGATAGAGCGTCGGCCTGTGGACTGAAGGGTCCTGGGTTCAATTCCGGTCAAGGACACATGCCAGGGTTGCAGGCTCAATCCCCAGTAAGGGAGGCATGCAGGAGGCAACCAATCGATGTGTTTCTCTCTCATTGATAATTCTCTCTGTCTTTCCTTCTCTCTTCCACTCTCTCTAAAAATCAATGGAAAAATATCCTGTGGTATGATCTCACTCATTCATGGATAATAGAGACCATTATAAACTTTTGAACAATAATAGATACAGAGGCAGAGCTGCCTCAAACAGATTGTCAAACTGCAGCGGGAAGGCCGGGGAGGGTTGGGGGGCAGGAGGTAGGGGGGTAAGAGATCAACTAAAGGACTTGTATGCATGCATATAAGCATAACCAATGGACATAAGACACTGGGGGATAGGGGAGGCTAGGGGACTGTCTAGGGCGGGGGGATAAAATGGACACATATGTAATACCCTTTGTAATACTTTAAACAATAAATAAAAAATATATATATATTTAAAAAAATAAAAATAAAATAAAAAATAAATATCCTGTGGTGAAGATTTAAAAAAAAAAAAGTAAAATAAAACTAGAAGTAGCATACATACTTAAAAAAAAAAAAAAAGAAAAAACAAGTTGTAGCTTTTGCAATCACAGGATGAAGAGATGCCAGAGATAAATGAAAAAAAAAATAATAATTACATAATATGATCAGTTTCCCCAAAGTTGATTCTAAATCCAGTAACCAGATTGAGTTTTTAAGGAAAGAAGTCAGATCTTATCAGTTACCCTCAAATTCTTTATTCAGATGTCTCTATTCAATGGCTTATAATATCTTGTATGATCTGACCTCAGTTTTTAATTTGACCCTTTCTCCTACCGTTTTCATCATCTCTTCCTCCTGTCCCATGACACTCACTGGTATGCTTGCTCTTCAATGATACATTAACACTGAACATGATATGTACTCTCCAGCTTTACTCCCCCACCTTAGATATTCTCCTACTTTCATATATATATATATATATATATATATATATATATATATATATATTATTGATTTTTTACAGAGAGGAAGGGAGAGGGATAGAGAGTTAGAAACATCAATGAGAGAGAAGCATCGATCAGCTGCCCCCTGCACACCCCTCACTGGGGTTGTGCCCACAACCAAGGTACATGCCCTTGACCAGAATCAAACCTGGGACCCTTCAGTCCGCAGGCCGAAGCTCTATCCACTGAGCAAAACCTGTTAGGGCTATTCTCCTACGTTCTTGCCTCTTTTAAATCTTTGCTCAAATTCCACCTTTTTAGTGAGACTTTCCCTGACCATATTTTACATTGCAGTCTCTCCTTAGAACTCCATGTCCCATTTCCCAAGGTTTATTTATCTCCATAGTATTTTTATCCTTTCAATTCTCACCATTTTTTTTTATGATGAGTTTCTTTTTCCCCATAGAATATAAAGTCTGTGAGGGCTGAGACTTTAGTCAACTTGCTTATTTCTATGTTACCAATAGCTATAAAAGAATCTCGTACATACGAAATACTTCATAGATACATATGTTGAATGAGTGACTTCTAGAAGTAAAAGCAAAGAGCAATCCTATATAATAAAACCATAATATGCAAATTGACCAAACAGCAGAATGACCGGTCATTATGATGCGTACTGACCACCAGGGGGCAGATGCTCAATGCAGGAGCTGCCCCCTGGTGGTCAGTGCACTCCCACAGGGGGAGCACCGCTCAGCCAGAAGCTAGGCTCACAGCTGGAGCGTGGTGGGAGCCTCTCCCGCCTCCACAGCAGCATTAAGGACCGCTTGGGGGATGTCTGCCTGCTGGCTTAGGCCCACTCCCAGACATCCACAACAGATATCCCCCGAGAGGTCCCAGACTGCGAGAGGGAGCAGGCTGGGCTGAGGGACCTCCCCTCCCCAGTGCACGAATGTCGTGCACCAGGCCTCTAGTGAGAGAATAAAAGCCTACATAATCATGGGATAAAGAAAGCTTCATCAAGGTTGTGCCAATTTAGGTTGGCTTACAAAGAAGAGTAGATATTTTCCAAGTAAAGACCTGCAGGGAGAGGGTATCCTAATCATAGAGAACAATGTATTGGGATGCTTGGAACAACTAAGAATAGAAAGCCTCACTCAGAATGACTCAGTCCATGACAAGACTCACATAACTGGAGGTCACGAGTCAGGCAGGCTACAGGACTGGCTCCATCCAGTGGCTCTCTCTCTCTCTCTCTCTCTCTCTCTCTCTCTCTCTCTCTCCTCATCTCTGGAATGGCTTTGTTTTCAAGCTGGCTTCCATCATCAGAGCAAGGAAGCTGTAAAGGGTTTCAAGATTCAAACCCTTACACTGTAATATCCAGAGGAAAGGAGAAAGTTCTCAGAAGAGTGTGTCCCTTTTAAATTAGTTATTTTGGCCCCAGATATGCCATAAACCAACTGTTTTAAGCCTGATTTATATGAATCAATCACAATGGCAAGTAGAGATGGATTGTCATGGTTGAGTAAAATAACCAGGGCCACCATTGGATGTGGGCATGGGAATATTTTCCCCTGCAAATCCATGATTTCTATCCAATGGGCGAAAGAGTTGTTGGAAAACCATCATAATATCCCTAATAAATAGTAGGTTCAAACATAAAATATTGGGATGAGCATTGTGTGATCTTTAGAAGGATGTTTAAAGAAAAATGAAGGGAGTTGATGCTGGAAAAGGGATATTGAGGCCAGATGAGTGAGGGCCCTGCATAACAGTGAGGATTGCACTTTATCAGGGAGCTGCTAAAAATCCACTGAAGTTTTTTAAAGCAAGAAAATGTCATGATAAACTTATTGTTTTTCTCTCAGGTATTTTGACTACTTTAAAAAAATAATTCTGGAAGCAATATCAAAAACTAAATTGGAAACATTTGTAGGAAAAAAATATCCTCTAAGATGTTATTGTAATATTTCATGACAGCATGACAGCTTGAAGTGAGGCAAAGAGAAATAAACTTAATTGAAGAAATATTTTTCACATAATGTCAATAAAATTTTCAAATCAGTTAACTAAGTGGTAGTAATAAATAAGAGGAAAAAGACAAAGATGACTCTGGAGTCTATAGTGTAAAATGATTTTCCACTGGAGAAATAAATTTAAAAAAAGGAGACCTAGGATTAGGAGGAGTAAATTAGAGAAGAAGGTTAAGAAGAAAAAAACTAAAAGAATTCATCTCCACCAAGCCAGTATTACATGAAATGTTGAAGGGTATTCAAAAGGAGGAAGAAGAAGAAAAAATATGAACAATAAAATGGCTATAAGTACATATCTATCAACAATTCAAATTAAAAATCAAAATAAACAAATAAAAAATCTAATGAACAAAATAAACTGATGAATAAAATAGAATCAGAGGCGTGGAACAGACTGACAAATCTCAGAGGGAAAGGGGGTGGGAGGCAGGAAGATATAACCAAAGGTCATATATGCACATATGCATTACCTATGGACACAGACAATAGGGTGGTGAAGGCCTGGGGCAGAGTGGGAACCAGGTGGAGAGGAGCAATGGGGAAGAAAGGGAGGCATCTCTAATACTCTCAACAATAAAGATTTTTAAAAATAAATAAAAATTAAAAAAAGAAGAAATCTTTCAAGGATTAAAAGAACCTTGTGGAAGAATTAGAAGAAAAAAAAAGTAGAACCAATTCTTTATTAGAGACAGAAAATATAGTGGATTCTTGTTGTGCTTTGATTGCATGACATTCATCTTCCCTTCTTTAGACCACCCTGATTCTCTTTGGGGAACTATTGCTTCTCCATTGGTTATAGTCTGATGGGTATGTTTCCACTTAGCCAAGAGGCAGTTTCTGTAAGCCACGCTAAGTAACTTGGATGCTTTCTTCCTGAAGATCGAATAGTGGGCAGAGTGACAAAGGACTAGAAACAACTGGATTCATCCCAGAGGTCAGGCTCTTTTGCCATCAAAGAGACTTTTATAATTTCCTTTGAGGCCCCCTTTGTTCCTGTAAATTTCCAAATCCACATCTCCAGGCTTCTTTTTGATACTATGATTTCATAATATCCTCCTAATAAATTTCATTCCCCCACAGGATAATCCATTGTGTCATTCTAGCCAAAAACTTTAGTTGAAGGGAGAAAGATTATGAAAGAAAGAGTAAATACTGAAATTGAGAGTATTCTTGTAAGACATACAAATTCTAGGTTTCATAAAAACTAAGATACCATTTTTTGTGAATCAGGAGCTTGAGAAGAACCAGAAAATTTTGAGGGGCTTCGGGGGGTGCCTTTTTTAGCTGTTACTAAAAAAAATGTGTAAGGGACTAAAAATAAGTGAAAGAATTGCTTATCTTATTGAGGATAATTAATGGAGCCCAACCAAAATAATGATGCACTTTTCTTTAAGAGTGTTTAGAAATCCTGGAATGAGATTAGAGAATATAAATCAGTAGGTGATCCGGATTTAGGGATTAATGGAGTATATAGTACTCCACTAAAGAATTAATTGAAATAAAATAGCAATCCTACAGAAAGAATATGGCAGGAAAAGAAAAGAATCAATTGAATCAGAGAATGAAGTGGGTTGGTGAGTATATAAATGACACATGAACCTGGTATTCTGCCTGGGTAGGGAGCTATCTAGATCTTATATTTGGGGGTGGAGATGAAATCTGTAATAACTTCACCTATAAGAGCGATGGCAAGGATAGGATTCAGGATTGAACAATTCCAGGGAGAATATTTGCCCAGATGCCTATAGGCAGTACAGACCAAGGGAAAATCCAGCCTACAATTCAAGATATAAAATATGGTTAGAAACCTAAGTGCAGTGCTGAACTGCAAGTAGAGAGAGTAATAAAATGCCATAAATGTGAATATTAGTGATTTTTTCAGAAATCTGAGGGAATTGGAACAGATTGAGGCATGATCTGATTTAACCAACGTGGAAGGTATTTATAGTATTGAAAGTGGATCTGATAAGCAGAAAATGAAGCCTAGGCTCTAATAAACTAGAAGCTGATAATAAACAAATTGGGAAAAAGGAAATCCTGTAATAAAAGCAAAAACCAAACTTACTCAAATGGAGGAAACAGAAGAGGTAGGAAGCTCACAGAGAGAGAAATCACAGGATTCAAGATGTAGGTGTAGATAGCCATGTGAATGGTTATAGGTGAAGGTTATTAATGTAAGTAGAGCAAGGAAATAGACCTAGCATCATACACATAGAAATTTATTAAGGTTATTGGAAAACTATTAAAAGGAAGGTGAAAAAAAAGTGTCAACATCCTCAGTGAAAAAGTTACTGACAGATGAGTCAATGGTGTTGGGACAAACTGGGAGATGACAGCCAAGAGGGAAATGTTTGAAACTGACAGCATCTAGATTAATAGTGTAAAAGAATTGTGCCAAGAAGAAGTCTGCTTTTGTAGTAACTATGCCTACCCTCATTCTGCCTTTACTTTCTTTTACTGGAACTTTGGGTCAACCTTAACTTCTTGAAATGAAATGATGTCCCTGCTCATATGAGACCCACATTATCACCTTTGTCAAACAAACTTTTTTTTTTAGACAAACAGGTTTCTTCTGCGGGGTTAGTTTAATCATCAAAAGTTTTCCTCAAGGGATTAGGAGACAATTGGGGAAGACATTGAGTTTCCTGGCCTGAGAAGTAGCCACAGAGGAAGGTGATAAATCCCTTGTAGTAGAGGCAGCAAAGGTGCTGGGCACCGAGCTTCAGGAAAGGGACAAGAGCCTTGAATGTGATGTCTGCAATGAGGATAACTAGCATCTTGAAGACATAACTCAGATGCTTCATGGGGAAAATATGCTTTATAAAAATCAGTTTTTGTTGATTCATAGTAATAAAGAACAACATGACCTTTTGAATCAGACAAATCTTGATTAAAATATACTGCCACTTAATTGTGTAACTTTGATCAAGTTCTTCACCTCTCTGAACCTGCGTCATTATATTTATAATTGCTAACAATACTCTTTCACAACATAAATTAATCTATGTATATAAAATAAAATCAATATTTTTTTTCTCACTGGGTATGTTCAGAATGTGAGCAGGATGTTGAGCACATAGTGTCTATTCATGAAATGGTAGCTGAAAGCAAAGATCTACCCAAGCCGACCTAGGTAGCTTTGTGTTTCCAATTCTGATTTCTTTTCTATCTTACCCTTATATTTTTCAAAATATTATCTAATTTACTTGTACTCATCTTTTTTTTTAACCTGACCCATTCAACCTATGGCCATATATTCAGTTGAAAATGTGCCCTTCATCTGGCCCTGACTATCTCTAATGTAATTCCCTCTGGTCCACTTTATCCTACCCCACCCCTATACTTGCCCTAGCTCACCCTGTTCAAGCCCCTTGCTGTTTCTGGAACATAGCAAGTACCTCCTCTTCTCAGACTATTTGATCTTGCTCTTCCCTTCTCCTGGAATGTCCTTTCAAAGATCCTTGAATGTCTAGCTCCCTTGTTTCAATTGTGATCCTCCTAAAATGTCATATTCTCCCCATAAAGCCTTCTCTTTTCAACCTGTCTAAAGGAGCAAACCTCATTCATTCCCTTTCCTTCTTTTTTCCTTTCAGAACACTTATACCAGACATTGCAGGTTTATTTATACGTTATCGTCTCCAGTAGAAGGAAAGCACCATGAAGGTAGAGAATTTACCTATTTTTATGGATGTACGGTATTCCCTAGTGCCTAGAACAACACGGTACATATAAGTAGACACTCAGTAAATATTATTTCTAATTTATGATTCTTTTCTTGATTGGTCTAGGTAGTTCAGATCAACTTCCAAAAGAAAACTAACGTCCTGGAACTGATAATTACAGCAAAGTTATAGGATATAAGGTGTTTTAGTCTGTTAGGGCTGCTATAACAAAACTCCATAGACTGGGTGGCTTATATACAACAGAAATTTATTTCTCATAGTTCTAGAAGCTGGACAGTTGAAGATTGAGGCACCAGCAGGTTGATTGTCGGGTGAGTGCCCACTTGCTGGTTTGTAGATGGTTGTCTTCCTCTTGTGTCCTCAAAAGGACCAAGGGAGCTCTCTGGGATCTCTCTAATAAGGGCACTAATCTCATACATGGAAGCTCTGCTCTCAGGACCTAATCATCTCCCCAAGGCCCTGCCTCCTAATCCCATCACGTTGAGCATTAGCTTTCAACATATGAATTTTGAGGAACACAAACATTCAGTCTATACCACAAGGTTAATGTACAAAAGTCAACCACTTTTCTATGTACTAGTAATGAACAAGTGGAATTTAAAAATAAAAACACAGTAACATTTACATTAGCACCCCCAAAAATTAAATACTTGGGTATAAACCTAACAAAACATATACAAGATCTATATAAGGAAATACTATAAAATTCTGATAGAAAAAAAAATTTAAAAGAACTCAATAAATGGAGAGATATCCCGTGTTCACATATAGGAAGACTCAATATTGTCAAGATGTCAGTTCTTGCCCTAGCCGGTTTGGCTCACTGGATAGAGCATTAGCCTGCGGACTGAAGGGTCCCAGGTTCGATTCCGGTCAAGGGCATGTACCTTGGTTGTGGGCACATCCCCAGTGGGGCGTGTGCAGGAGGCAGCTGATCGATGTTTCTCTCTCATCAATGTTTCTAACTCTATCCCTCACCCTTCCTTTCTGTAAAAAATCAATAAAATATATATATATTTTTAAAAGATGTCAGTTCTTCCCAACTTGATCTATAGATTCAATGTAATCCCAATCAAAATCCCCAAAAAAAGTATTTTGTGGATATTGATAAACTGATTCTAAAGTTTATATGAAGAAAGAAAGGACCCAAATTAGCCAACTTGAAGGAGAATAATAAAGTGGGAAGACAGACAGTATTTGACTTCAAGACTTGCTATAGCTTGTCAACATATATAGTTTGACAAAAAATGATGCTAGAACAACTGAATACTCACATGCAGGAAATGAATCTAGACATAGATCATACACCCTTCACAAACGTTAATTCAAAACAGATCACAGGCCTCAATGTAAAGTGCAAAACTATAAAAGTCATAGAAGATAACATAGATTAAAAACATAGGTGTTCTAGCCTGTTTGGCTCAGTGGATAGGGCATCAGCCTGCAGACTGAAGGGTCCCGGGTTTGATTCTGGTCAAGGGATCCTTGGTTGCAGGCTCCTCCTGGCCCGGGCTCTGGTCAGGGCGTGTGAAGGAGGCAACCAATCAATGTTTCTCTCACATTGATATTTCTCTCTGTCTTTCCTCTCCTCTCTCAGGTAAGGATTAAAAAACAAAACAAACAAAAAAAAACCTAGGTCATCTTGGGCATTGCAATCATTTTTTAAACCCAACACCAAAGACATAATCCATGAAGAAAATAATTAATAAGCTCAGCTTTATTAAAATTAACTTCTGATATGTGAAGGACAATGTCAAGAGAATAAAAAGACAAGCCATAGACTTGGAGAAAATATTTGCAAAAGACATATACGATAAAGGATTGTTATTCAAAATATACAAAGAAGGCTTAAAATTCAACAATAAGGAAATGTACTAGATTTAAAAATGGGCCGAGACATTAACAGACACTTCACCAAATAATATATATAAAAGGCAAATAAGCATACGGAAAGATGTCCCAATCATTGTTATCTGTGACATGAAAATTAAAACAACAATGAGATACCCCTCTACACTTATTAGAATGACCAAAATCCAGAACACTCACACCACCAAATGCTGGAGGGGATGTGAAGCATTAAGAACTCCCATTCATTCCTTGTGGGAATGCAAAAAGGTATAACCACTTTGGAAGATAGTTTGACAGTTTCTTATAAAACTAAACATACTTTTACCATATGATACAGCAATCACATTCCTTGGTATCTACCCAAAGGAATTGAAAACATATGTTCATACAAAAACCTATACATGGATGTTTATAGCAGCTTACTCATAACTGCTGTCTTAGAAGCAGCCAAGATGTCTTCTGGTAGGTGACTGGATAAACTGTGGTACAACCAGACAATGGTGTATTATTCAGCACTAAAAAGACATAAGCTACCAAGCCAGAAAAAGTTGTAGAGAAGAGTTAAATGCATATTACTAAGTGAAAGAAGCCAATCTGAAAAGGCTATCTGACTGTATCATTATAACTATATGATATTATGGAAAAAGAAAAAAACTATAGAGACAGTGAAAAGATCACTGGGATTAGTGGACTGCCATGGATTAGCGGGAAGGGAGTGATGAATAAGCAGAGCACAGAGGACTTTCAGGGCAATGAAACTACTCTTTATGATGCTATGATTATATACACGTTATTATAAATTTGTCTAAATACATAGACTGTAAAACACCAAGAGTGAATCCCACTGTAAACTATAGACTTCGGATGATAACGGTGTGTCAATCAGTTGTAACAAATGTACTACTCTGGTGGGGAATGTTTACAATAAGGGATATTGCATGTGTGAGGGAAGTGAGTATATGGAAAATCTCTGTGCCTTCTGTTCAGTATTGCTGTAAACCCAAACTGCTCTAAAAATAAGGTCTATTAAAAATCAACAAAAAAAGCAGGCTAAAATATTCAGGGAATATTTTTTTTTATTTAATAAGAAATTGGATCTTGGAGATCAGAATGACTCTCTAACCTTATAACAGTGACTAAAAAATCACTAGAGAAGTTGAAAATAGTTTTACACTTTCTAAAGATCAAATTTAAGTGACCTATTTCCAAATGCTCACATTTTTGATACATGACTTGGACATTTCCAATCCTTAGGATTATGCAATACTTGGCATACTGGTACTCCTCAGAGAGTTCTTGCTAACGTACAAGAGTTTTCCACTGCAAAGTTTTAGGAGTAATCTAAATTATTCAGCTGGATGGATATCATAGATTGGAAAACAAAATTGGTACAACTCTCAAATACTAGTTGACAAAACATGATCATTACAAGGAAGAAGTGAACTCAATAATTCTCAAAACTACTAGTAGTACACATTTATTCACCAATTACTTTGTGCCAAATAGTATGTTGAGTATTCCATATGTTTTATTTAAATATCCTAACAATTTAGGTGATAACTACTATTATCATCTCCATTTTACAGATGAGGAATAACAAAGTTAAGTTTTTGTTTATACTCCTGTGACTAGTAAGTGAGTATACTGGGCTGAAGAGTGTTCCTCTGTATTTCATGTCCGCTCAGATTCTCAGAACATGACTTAATTGTAAATAAGATCTTTGCAGATAAAATTTTAGAAGAAGATCATGCAAAGACACAGGGAAGAAAGACATATGACAGACAGCAGAGGTGGAGATGGGAGCAATGCATCGTCCACAAGCCGAGGAACATCAAGGATTGCCAGAGGCATCAGAAACTAGGAGAGATTCTCCCTCAGAACCTCCAGAGGGAACTGACTCTAACAGTTTGATATTAGATTTCTATCCTCTAGAATTGTGAAAATATAAACTTCTGAGTTTTAATCCACCTACTTTGTGGTAAGTTGTTACAGCAGACCTAGGAATATAATACTCTAAAGAACTACCTTAAACCAGGTCTCTTTTTAAAGGCTAAGCATTTATATTCATTTTATTGTGTTACTTTCAGAAGGTCTTGACAAGTGTCTGTTATAGCACTAATCACTCTTTACAGCAATTATCTGTAACTTCGGGAACAGAATAATCTTATTCATCTTTTTACACCCAGGCTTTGAGTACATATAACTGGCTGTAAAAAAAAAATAAGAAGAATATCCATTCCTATAAACAGACAAATTCTTCCTATGTAGTTTGCCCATTCCTTACAAATAAGAGGCAAATGTTTTGGTTACTATCATCAACAATGAAGAATATAGTAAGTATAATTATGTTGTTACATATATTTCTATAGGTTATGAGTTTATTATTTTTAAGTTAATTCTTCATTCTTAAAGTCATGTTTTGACTGAATGATCTTATGTTTGGATTTTTATTTTATTCTTTAGATCACTTCTTAGCCTTGTTATAGTAAGAATTTAAAGCAGGTACTTCATAACAATGCAATGAAATAAACTAACAAAATATTTGCATGCAAAAATGGAACAAAGCACAGGAAAAAGTTAACATAAAAGCAGAAGCAGATTTGAATAAAAAATCAATAAAGCAAATTTTCCACTTTGTTAGAGATGGGCTAAAAATTTGACTCTAAATATTGTAAGAGGAATGCTAGAAGAAAAAGATATGTTCATATATATAATGGAATATTACTTGGCCATAAAAAATAATTAAATTATTTTTTAATTACATCATGGATGGACTTAAAGGGATAATGCTCAGTAAAATAAGTTAGTCAGAGCAAGACAAATACTAGATGATTTCACTTACATGTGGAATCTAAAAAACAAAATAAGTGAACAAACAAAATTGAAGTAGACTCATAGACATAGAGAGAAAACTAGTGGTTGCCAGAGGGAAGAGGATTTGGGAGACTGGGTAATAGAAGTGAAGGGATTAAAAATTACAAATTAGTAGCTACAAAATAGTACAGCATAGAGAATCCTATCTAATAAGAGGTATTATGCAAATTAGTTGCCACTCCGTCACAAAGATGGCTGTGCCCATAGCCACAAGATGGCAGCACCCAGTCCCCTCAGCCCCACCACTGAAGTGTCCAGGCCCGTTGGTCAGGCAGGTGGCGGGGGAGGCACGTGGGGAGGGCCAGGGGTGTAGCTGGCAATTGGAGGGGGCAGGGGTGGAGCCAGTGATCGGAGGGACCTGGACAGGGGTGGAGCCGACGATGGGAGTGAACTACAGAGGAAACACCTTTTCTGACCGCTCATTGGCTAAGCTCCCTATATGCCACCGGTAATATTCTTAGTAACTTGGGTAATAAGAATCCAAGAAGGTGATGTAGGGTTTTTCCACCTCACTCCTGGAGAAAAAAAATGAAGGGCCACTGCTGGAGGGCTAAGAAATGTCATATCCTGCCTTAGCTGGTTTGGTTCATGGGATAATGCCTTGCCTGCCGACCGCAGGGTCTGGGTTCAATTCTGGCCAAGGGCATGTACCTAGGTTGCAGGCTCCTCCCTGGCCAAGGCCCAGGTCAGGGCTCATGCAGGAGGCAACCAATGAAAGTGTTCCTCTCACTTTGATATTTCTGTCTGTCTTTCCCTTTCTCTTCCACATTCTCTAAAAATCAATGGAAACATATCCTCAGGTGAGAATAAAAGAAAAAAAAAGAAAGAAAAGTCATATCCTATGAAAGACACATCTTGAAAATGCCTAAAGAAAGTTGGTCATTTTTTCATGGTGAAGGGACTGGAGTCCGTGTTGATGAAAACACTTTGGTGGCTGCGGTGGCTGGCAGTGGCTGCAGCAGCTGGGTGATGGGGCTGGTGCCTTCCCCTGATCAGCCCAGTCGCCTCCCACAAAGGGAGGCCAGACTGCAGCTTAGGCCTGCTCCCCAAGGGGAGTAGGGAGCGGGCCTAAGCCATCAGTAGGACATCCCCTGAGGTCTCCCAGTATGTGAAAGGGGGCAGGCTGGGCTGAGGGACACCCCCCCTTCCAGTGCACGAATTTTGTGCACCGGGCCCCTAATTATATTAGTATATATGCAAATTAGTTGTCACAAATTAGGTAGTATGCAAATTAGTTGTCGCTCCATCACAAAGATGACCACGCCCATAGCCACAAGATGGCAGCACCCAGTCCCCTCAGCCCCACCACTGAAGTGTCCAGGCCTGTTGGCCAGGCAGGTGGCAGGGGAGGCAGGTGGGGAGGGCCGGGGCAGAGCCGGCAATGGAGGAGGCAGGGGCAGAGCCAGTGATCGGAGGGGTCTGGACAGGGGTGGAGCCGACGATGGGCACCTATCAGGTGCTCGAGTAATATTAAAACAATTAATGATGTCTAGGATGCTTTCTAGAGAAAATAGCCTTTCTTCTGGAGTGTTTTCTTAGGGCTGTACATGGTAGAGACATCAATATAATTTGAGGTACTGATATAGAACATTCAGTCATTTCTCAGGCAGTCATGAGATAAAATGGGATGTTTCTCCACCTTTTGAAAGTGCTACTTGTTCATTTTTCTTTTCTTTATAAGTTCTAATATATATATATATACTAGTAGCCCGGTGCACGAAATTCCTGCACTGGGGTAGGGTGGGAAGGGGCCCCTCTGTCTGGCCTTCACCCTCTCCAATCTGCGACCCCTCAGGGAATGTCCAACTACCTGTTTGTGCCCACACTTTTAACAGATAACAGCTCCATTGTTGTTTCTTTCTTATGCTTAAAACCATTGGAATTAGTAGGTATTGAAAGTGTGTATACATTTTGGGAGGACACCCTGTATATCTCTAGTCAGCAGTGAAAGAAACCAACAGCAGATTTGGAACCCCCAAACAGGAAAACCTCGCTCACTCCCCACATGTCTCCCCACTTCACTTTCCACCTTCGTGGGCAGCAGGAGAATCAACGTTTTCTCTCATTAATTCAGAAAAGCACGTCCTGTCACCCGCTGCCAGGCAGGAGTGCGCTAGGCCCCAAGCAAGCGAGGCTCAGTCAGGGCAGCCTTTGCTCATGGGTGCTGGCACCCAAAGTGCACATTCCTCCTCTACAGTCGCCCCGACTATCCCACTGTTTCACTGAGAGGACAGAATTCCTCTCTGCTTCTGGGTTCTTGATCTTGAACGCTGACCAAAGGCACCTCAGCGAGGGCCGCCCGTGCCCACCAGGTGTGTCTATCTGCACCTGCTCCTGCCTCAGCACCTGCATTAACCCCCCAGAGGTGATCTCGTAGCTGCACTGGCCTCTGTGGGAACAGGGCATCACCACTCCACCCTCTCACTGTCATCTCACAGGCGCCCGCCCTCTCACTGTCATCTCACAGGAGCCCACCCTCAGCACCCAGAACACCCAAACACTCTCCAAAGGACGTGAGCGCATCAGAGGGGATGTGTGCACATCCTGTGGGGGTGTTAGGCATGCTGGGTTGATGGAAGTGCGGTGGAGAGATGGGGGGAACTTGTGCATGCCTTGGTTTGCAACTGTTGCAGCCATGGGAGGGTGACAGTGTGCTGGGGGATGTTCGCACGCCAGGCGGGGATGTGCACACTAGAGGCCTCTGGCTTTGCAGATCCGCAAACCCCCATGGTGCGGCCAGGAGGACGTAAGTCTGGCCCGCCCAGTGGCTGTCCCTGCGATCCTGCACCTTCTGGGCCAGGAGGCAGATCTTGCACAGCCACTCCTGGGCACTGATGGCCTGCAGGCGCTACTTCAGCTCAGCCTGCAGGCTCCACTTGGCATGCTCACAGCTGTCACCACCGCCGTGAGGGGAGTACAGGCCACCCTCTGCCGGCCTGCCTCCCCTGTCCAGAGGCTCTCTGCGCTGCTCACCTGCCCAGAGTGACTGGGGCTGGGTGGAAGCCAGGTGTTCTGCCCTGCCCAACCCTGGCCGATCGCCCCTGTGCGAGCTGCCGCCCCACCTGGCAGGGTCACAGATCTGTGTCTTGGTCCTGTGGCCAGCCTCAAGCGCTGCCCCCCGCCCTCCAGGACATGAATCCAGGTACCGGACCGCGGACAGCCTTGCCTGCTGCCGCACTCCTTCAGTATGCAAATTAGCTGCCATCTTGTTGCTTCAGGGTGGGGGTCCCCACTGGGGTGCCTAGCCAGCCTGGATGAGGGGGTGATGGCTGTTTTCAGCTGGTCACACCCACTTCAGGGTGGGGGTTCCCACTGGGGTGCCTGGCCAGTCTGGGTGAGGGGCTGAGGGCCGTTTTCAGGCTGGCGGGCAACTGAAGCTCCCAACCTCTCCTTTTTTTTTTTTTTTTTTATTCTGGGATTTATTTACCTTCTATGGCTGTTACTGGAGCTGAGAGCCGGCTTTAGCTCTGAGGCTTGGTTCCAGCTCTGAGACCTCAGCTGCTGAAAGCAGGTACTGGGTTTGCTTGGGTTCTATAATTGAAACAATGTTGCGGTCCTGCTGGCTGAAGCCCGGCTGGCTGAAAGCAGGTTTCTGGGGATTGTTTAGGTTCTATAATTGCAACATAGTTGCTTAGACTGCAGCTCAGAGGCCGGCAGTGGCAGGCAGGGAACCTTGGCTTTCTCCATCACTGGAGCAAGCAAGCCTCCTGTTCACTTCAGCTACCTGGCTGCCGGCTGCCATCTTGGTTGGCAGTTAATTTGCATATCCTGCTGATTAGCCCATGGGAAGGGTGTTGGGGTTATGGTCAATTTGCATGTTTCTCTTTTATTAGATAGGATATTAGTATATATATACTAATATATACATATTAGTGTATATATATATATATATATATATATTAGTATATATATGTGTGTGTGTGTGTACCAGTGTGTATATATATATATATATATATATATAGAGAGAGAGAGAGAGAGAGAGAGAGAGAGAGAGAAAGTCCTCAAGTTAAAACACACCAATTTCGAAAACCACAGCCTCCTAGTTCACAAGTCAATGCTCAGCCACTGAGCCACACCGGCCAGACTCACACAAGTCTGTTTTTAATTGGCAAACATGCTAAGCTAATTCCTGCCCAGTCCCTTAATAATTGCTTCTACCCAGTAAGTTCTTTTACCTGTTTTTTGTACGCTCTCTCTTTCCCATCATTCAAATCTCAGCTTACAGTGCATGTAAAAAATTCTTTTCCTGTACTTTCTTGTCTCTTGCTCATACCTCTCCCCATTATATCTGTTTTATTCTCTTCATTAGTTCTTGTTACTATTTGAACTTATTACTTAACTGTTGTCTGCTTTACTGGAATTTAAGTGTTAGAGATCTGAGACTTTGTTTTGTTTATAGGTATATCTCTGGTACACAGAACAGTTTCTGGCACCTATCAGGTGCTCGAGTAATATTTATTGAAACAATTAATGATGTCTAGGATGCTTTCTAGAGAAAATAGCCTTTCTTCTGGAGTGTTTTCTTAGGGCTGTACGTGGTAGAGACATCAATATAATTTGAGGTACTGATATAGAACATTCAGTCATTTCTCAGGCAGTCTTGAGATAAAATGGGATGTTACTCCACCTTTTGAAAGTGCTACTTGTTCATTTTTCTTTTCTTTATAAGTTCTCCCTTCTTAAAGATATATGGCAGGGTATCACGTGGGAAAAAGGGGGTTGTAAACTAAAGCTTAGGGGACTGATATTGTAGCTGAACCATTTGAGGCTAAAATAAGTTCTGAGAAATTTATCCCAATTGGGGATGGCGATGATGGTTGTGATGAAGATGATGATGATGATAGGGTAGAGGCAGATTCAGACTTGCTGTTGTTTTAGCAAGTGAAGTGAAGTAGATTTTGTAGTCTGAAAGACAGTTGACAGTGTGGCAGTGTTCAGTGTTCCCAGGCAAAAGGGAACGGGACTTAATTCCTGCACAAACCTTTCATGGGACTGGGTAATGATCAAGACTGAAAATATGAGTAGGGAATGCCAGTCAGAATGTCTACGACCTGTAGTTTTTGGTATCTATCTTTCTCCTTTCTTCTGAAATAATTATAGGTTTATCGGAAGTTGCAAAAAAATAAAAAAGTTCATGGAGGTCCTATATGCCCTTCAAGCTTTTCCCATTGTATAACTAGAAGTACCTTTCTGTTTCTCCAGTTAAATTTAGTTTTTCCTTGAAATGGTAACTATAATGCCAAACCTAAAAGTTAGACAGCCCTCCCCACTTTTGAGCTTTTTTTGTGAGCTCAAGAGAACATATCCCTTTAGGTTTGTATGTTGACTGATTCTGGTGGGTTGGCAGACCTAACAGACTCCTAAGATAAGCAATACAGGGTGTTTCTAGAGGTAGGAGTACACTATTTACTCACTAACATTTCTTTTAATACTCTTGCAGTCTAAATTTTAAAATAAGGTATATTAGTTAGATACTTTTAGAAATAAATATATACAAAAACTAACTGCCGGAAGCCAGTCCATCCTTGCTGCCTGACACAGTCGCTGCAGGGAAGAAACATCTGCACAGGATATGTTTCAAGGGACCTGGCGTATATGGCATACTGTTCTTAATATGTTTGCTCCCCTCTTAACGCTATGTGTTTTAAACAGGACCACCTCCCTGAGAAAGGTTGTTTCCCCAGGTGAGGCTTTTTCCCTGGAGTTAGGGAGGGAATAAAACCCCTTAACTAAGTGCCAAGCAGGTAATTAATCACTTTAACTACGAACAATCACGCTTAAGCTACATAATCTTTACTTAGGATACTCTCCTTCAGTTACTTCCTTGTAGCTTAATAGAACAATAGAGTAACCTTGGAATGGAGATAAGAAACGCCCTAACCTTTGGAATAGAATTGATAGGATTAAAATTGACTGGTATAAATACAGATGTAACAAGACAATAAAGACAGAACTTGGCTAGAGATCCTGGCTAGAGAACCTAGCTATGCTGATCAACTGAACGCTGCCTCCCTGTCATTCCTTCTTCGGGGACTCCGTCCACACCTTTGGGAACCCCTGGACCTGCTGGGGTTGGACCCCAACAACTAACCACAGAAAGGCAATCTATACTAATAAAAGGATGGCAGGAGAGTTGGCTGACAAGAAGGACCGTGATGTGTCACCTTCCAAGGAGGAAAGGAAGCGATCTCGGTCACCTGACAGAGAACGGGATAGAGACCGGGATCGGAAATCTTCCCCTTCTAAAGATAGAAAGCAGCATCAGTCAAGGGATAGGCGTGGAGGGGGCAGCCGGTCTCGCTCCCGTTCCCGGTCCAAGTCTATGGAAAGAGAACGACGGCACCGGCACCGAGAGCGAGATAAGGAGCGGACTCGGAATAAGAAGGACCAAGATCGGGATAAGGATGGGCACAGACAGGACAAGGACCGGAAACGATCCGGTTTATCTCCTGGACGAGAAAAAGACAGACTCTAAGAAGGATGACGAGGATGAACATGGTGATGAGAAGCCTAAGGCCCAGCCATTATCCCTAGAGGAACTTCTGGCCAAGAAAAAGGCTGAGGAAGAAGCTGAGGCTAAGCCCAAGTTCCTGTCCAAAGCAGAACGAGAGGCGGAAGCCCTGAAGCGCCGGCAGCAGGAGGTGGAAGAGCGGCAGGAGATGCTTGAAGAAGAGAGGAAGAAAAGGAAACAGTTTCGAGACTTGGGCAGGAAAATGTTGGAAGACCCTCAGGAGCGAGAACGACGGGAACGCAGGGAGAGGATGGAACGGGAGACCGATGGAAATGAGGATGAGGAAGGGGGCAGAAGATCCGAGAGGAGGAGGATAAGAGCAAGGAACTGCATGCCATTAAGGAGCGCTACCTGGGTGGCATTAAGAAGCGGCGCCGAACGAGGCATCTCAATGACCGCAAGTTTGTCTTTGAGTGGGATGCATCTGAGGACACATCTATCGACTACCACCCACTGTACAAAGAACAGCACCGGGTGCAGTTGTTGGGGCGAGGCTTCATTGCAGGCATCGACCTAAAGCAGCAAAAACCAGAACAGTCACGTTTCTATGGAGACCTAATGGAGAAGAGGAGGACACTGAAAGAAAAGGAGCAGGAGGAGGCAAGACTCTGCAAACTTCGTAAGAAGCCAAGCAGCGCTGGGATGATCGTCACTGGTCCCAGAAGAAGTTAGATGAGATGACGGACAGGGACTGCGGATCTTCCGTGAGGACTATAGCATTACCACCAAAGGTGGCAAGATCCCTAATCCCATCCGATCATGGAAAGACTCTTCTCTGCCCCCACACATCTTGGAGGTCATTGATAAGTGTGGCTACAAGGAACCAACACCTATCCAGCGTCAGGCAATTCCCATTGGGCTACAGAATCGTGACATCATTGGTGTGGCTGAGACTGGCAGCGGCAAGACAGCAGCCTTCCTTATTCCGTTGCTGGTCTGGATCACTACTTTTCCCAAAATTGACAGGATTGAAGAGTCAGACCAGGCCCTTACGCTATCATCCTGGCCCCCACCCGTGAGTTGGCTCAGCAGATTGAGGAAGAAACCATCAAGTTTGGGAAGCCACTGGGCATCCGCACTGTGGCTGTCATTGGCGGCATCTCCAGAGACAACCAGGGCTTCAGGCTGCGCATGGGTTGTGAGATTGTGATTGCTACCCCAGGACGTCTGATTGATGTGCTGGAAAACCGCTATCTGGTGCTGAGCTGCTGTACTTACGTGGTTCTGGATGAGGCCGATAGGATGATTGACATGGGTTTTGAGCCAGACGTCCAGAAGATCCTGGAGCACATGCCTGTCACCAACCAGAAGCCGGACACGGATGAGGCTGAGGACCCTGAGAAGATGTTGGCCAACTTTGAGTCAGGAAAACATAAGTAGCGCCAAACGGTCATGTTCACGGCCACCATGCCCCCAGCTGTGGAGCGTCTGGCACGGAGCTATCTTCGGCGACCTGCTGTGGTGTACATCGGCTCTGCAGGCAAGCCCCATGAACGTGTGGAACAGAAGGTCTTCCTCATGTCAGAGTCAGAGAAGAGGAAAAAGCTGCTGGCAATCTTGGAGCAAGGCTTTGACCCACCCATCATCATTCTCGTCAACCAGAAGAAGGCCTGTGGTCAAGAGAAACCAAGATGGCGGCATAGGTTAATGCCGGAGATTGCTGCCTCGAACAACCACTTCAGAAAAACAATTAAAGACAGAAGGGACATCATCTAGAACCACAGGAAGGCTGGCTGAGTGGAAATTCTACAACTAGGAGGAAAGAGAATATCATACCCAGACTCAGAGGAGGCGCAGTGCTGAAGTAAAATATTCAGGTGCGGAGTGCGTGCGAGCAGGCTGGCAGCAGAGGGCGTGGTTGTTGTTTTCAATCAGGAGGGAGTTTCAGACTCTGAGCTCCAGATCCCAGCGAGTCTGTAGGGACCCAGACTCAAACGGGAGAAGCGGGACTATCTGGCTTCGGTCGGAACTTGAAGGCAGCTTTCTCTTCCAGGTTTGCAGCGGTTGCTGGGACTCTGTGAGGCAGAGCCCCTAGGGACGGAACTGAGAGCAGCCATAACTGCTCCCTCCTGCCCGCCCTGTAGAGCCCCGGGGACCTGCCCCGCCCAAGCCCTGCACAGAACCATTTGCCGGATAGCCTCAGGCAAACACTAGATTAGCACCACCCTAGAGATCCAGCACAGAAGCTCTCCCACTGCAGACACAGCGGATTCTCATAGCCAGTTAGCCTGGAGGTCAAATCACCCCCGGTATTGCCGACATCAATCAAGGCTTAACTACAACAAGACTGCGCACAAAGACCACTAGGGGGTGTACCAAGAAAGCATAAAAAATGCGGAGACAAAGAAACAGGACAAAACTGTCAATGGAGGATATTGAGTTCAGAACCACACTTTTAAGGTCTCTTAAGAACTGTCTAGAAGCCGCCAATAAATGTAGTGAGATCCTCAAGAAAACTAATGAGACCCTCAATGTTATGATAAAGAACCAACTAGAAATTACGCATACACTGAGCGAAATAACGAATACTATACAAACTCCCAACAGCAGACCAGAGGAGCGCAAGAATCAGGTCAAAGATTTGAAATGCGAACCAGAAAAGCAAAATGAAAAAAGAATCCGAAAATACGAAGATAGTGTAAGGAGCCTCTGGGACAGCTTCAAGCGTACCAACATCAGAATTATAGGGGTGCCAGAAGATGAGAGAGAGCAAGATATTGAAAACCTATTTGAAGAAATAATGACAGAAAACTTCCCCCACCTGGTGAAAGAAATAGACTTACAGGTCCAGGAAGCACAAAGAACCCCAAACAAAAGGAATCCAAAGAGGATCACACCAAGACACATCATAATTAAAATGCCAAGAGCAAAAGACAAAGAGAGAATCTTAAAAGCAGCAAGAGAAAGAAACTCAGTTACCTACAAGGGAATACCCATACGACTGTCAGCTGATTTCTCAACAGAAACTTTGCAGGCCAGAAGGGAATGGCAAGAAATATTCAAAGTGATGAATACCAAGAACCTACAACCAAGATTACTTTATCCAGCAAAGCTATCATTCAGAACAGAAGGTCAGATAAAGAGCTTCACAGATAAGGAAAAGCTAAAGGAGTTCATCACCACCAAACCAGTATTATATGAAATGCTGAAAGGTATCCTTTAAGAAGAGGAAGAAGAAGAAAAAGGTAAAGATACAAATTATGAACAACAAATATACATCTATCAACAAGTGAATCTAAGAATTAAGTGAATAATCTGGTGATCATAATAGAATCAGGAACATAGAAAGGGAATGGACTGACTATTCTTGAGGGGGAAAGGGGTGTGGGAGATGCGGGAAGAGACTGGACAAAAATCGTGCACCTATGGATGAGGACAGTGGGTGGGGAGTGAGGGCGGAGGGTGGGGCGGGAACTGGGAGGAGGGGAGTTATGGGGGGAAAAAAGAGGAACAAATGTAATAATCTGAACAATAAAGATTTAATTTAAAAACAAATTAAAAAAAAAAAAGAAGGGCTGTGAAGTTTTGGCCAAATCCCTGGAGAAGATGGGGTACAATGCTTGTACATTGCATGGTGGAAAAGGCCAGGAGCAGCGAGAATTTGCACTGTCTAACCTCAAGGCTGGGGCCAAGGACATTTTGGTGGCTACAGATGTGGTAGGTCGTGGTATTGACATCCAAGATGTGTCTATGGTGGTCAACTATGATATGGCCAAAAACATTGAAGATTATATTCACCGCCAAAACCGGTTTGGCTCAGTGGATAGAGCGTCGGCCTGCGAACTGAAAGGTCCCAGGTTCGATTCCGGTCAAGGGCATGTATCTGGGTTGCAGGCACATCCCCAGTGGGAGATGTGCAGGAGGCAGCTGATCGATGTTTCTCTCTCATCGATGTTTCTAACTCTCTATCTCTCTCCCTTTCTCTCTGTAAAAAATCAATAAAAATATATTTAAAAAAAAAGATTATATTCACCGCATTGGCCGCACGGGACGAGCAGGCAAGAGTGGTGTGGCCATCACCTTCCTCACCAAAGAGGACTCCGCTGTATTCTATGAGCTGAAGCAAGCCATCCTGGAGAGCCCGGTGTCTTCCTGCCCCCCAGAGCTAGCCAACCACCCAGATGCCCAGCACAAACCTGGCACCATCCTCACCAAGAAGCGCCGGGAAGAGACCATCTTTGCCTGACACAGCACCCTTCCCACCTGCTTCAAGGCAGGCTCTGAAGCCTGTTCTTCAGGGCCCTCACATCTCCCTTTCCAGGTCCTCACTCTTACGGGGGCTTAGGAAAAATTCAGACTGCTTGGCTAGACCCTCAGGTTTGATGGCCTGAGTGTGGGCTGCAAAGGAGGGCAGCTGCTGCAGGAGACAGGGAGAACAAATTACCACAGGTTTGGGCCCAGCTCTGCCCCTCTGGCTGACTTGGGGATTGCCAGTGTCAGGGCCAGCCAATGGCTTTGCCTCCCAGGCTGCTGGGAGGGTTTCTTCGCACAGACTTGACTGCATAAGCTGCAGCAACACTTGCCCTAGATGACCCAGGGGATCGGCACTGTGAGGATTATGAACCTTGGACTCATTGTCATTTTGATAGCATTTGCCCTTTTGGATTATAAAACAAGGTGAGAGCCCTGTGCCAAGGGGTGCTGTGCACCCCAGGCCTCCCTCATCCAGGGAAGTTTTTTAGATGTGGGTCAGGGTGAGCTGGCTGTGTCCATCTTGAAGTCACTGGGTAAAATTTCTGTTCTCTATTCTCTGAAAAGATGAGTTTGTATGTTCTGAGAATAAATACATGAATATTTAAAAAAAAACAAAAAACCAACACACCAATTTCTCAGGAGGTGTTTACAATAAGGGACTCCTGCCCTGGCCAGTCCAGTGTTGATCAGTGGTTAGAGCACTGGCCCACAATACAAAGGCTGGGGTTCAGTTCCAGTCAAGGGCATGTAACTGGGTTGCAGAGTCCCACCCCAGTTGGGGTATGTATGGGAAGCAACCAATTGATGTAGGCCTCTCACATCAATGTTTGTCTTTCTCTCTCCTCTATCCTCCTCCCTCCTCACTTCCACTTTCTCTTAAATCAATGGAAACAATATCCTCCAGTGAGGATTAACAAAAAAATTTAAATAATTTAATTTTTTTTTAGATAATTGCCTCCTGGCTGGAGGCCAGGAAGATTTCTCCTATGCCTCTACATATAAAAGGGAATTTCATGCATTGGATCTTGAGTTGTGCTGTCTTGTTGGGGTATAAGATGCTGTCATCTCAAGTACACAGATTTCAAAGTCATGCAAAACTGGGCTCGAATTCTGGCTCTCCCACTTACCAACTGTATGATCTTGGGGAATTTCTTGAATTGGTTCTATTTTTATTAACTAGGGCAATTAAAAGTTATCTCATGCAACTCTTATGGGTTTAAAAGTAGATATGTAAAACATTTGGCAGGGAGGAGATGCTCCTCACTAGTTAATTCTCTTTTCCTAATAAATTATCATCTTTCACAACTGACCCCAAAGCAATTCTTTATTTGGAAATTGCTTATCAAACTTTTCTGCTAGAGATCTAAATTGATATTCATTTTTAGCAATGCACAAGCTATGAGTTGTAATTTTATATTTACACTTGAGGCCTGGTGCACAAATTTGTGCACAGGTGGGGTCCCTCAGCCTGGCTGGTGATCAGGGCCTATCGGTGCATCTTGCCCAGTCCCTACAGGGGCTGGCTGGGCAGGGGGAGGGACCACGGGAAGGTGGCTGGCCACAAGAGATTGGCTGTGGGAGTGCACTGACCACCAGGGCACAGTTCCTGTGTTGAGTGTCTTCGCCCTGGTGGTCAGTGCGCATCAGAGCAACCGGTAAACCAGTCGTTCAGCTGGCAGGTTGTAAGGGTCACTTAGGCTTTTATATATACAGATTAGAGGCCTGGTGCATGAAATTCATGCATTCGTGGGGCTGGGGGGGGCAGTTTCCTCAGCCCTCTTGCAGTCCGGGACCCATTGGGGGATGTCCTACTGACAGGCTTAAGCATGAGGAGTGAGCCTAAGCCATCAGTCGGATATCCTTAGCACTGCCATGGAAACGAGAGAGGCTCCTGCCACCACCGCTGTGCTCACCAGCCATGAGCCTGGCTTCTGGCTGAGTGGCACTCCCCTGGGGGAGCACACTGACCACCAGGGGGCAGCTCTTGCCTTGAGCATCTGCCCCCTGGTGGTCAGTGAGCATCATAGCATCCAGTTGTTCCGCCATTCAGTCAATTTGCATATCACCCTTTTACAATATAGGATAGTCATATACACACTAGTTTATCTTTAGCACTGTGGCATGTATACACATTTAATTTATATGTATTCTATTTACTAGTAAAATAACTTAAAAAGAGGAAAGCCTCAAAAGTAGCATATTTCAAAAGTATGAGCAATTGTGCTCTCCATTCTACTTAATTAATAAACACAGGCCTCAGACTAAATTTGAGATGGGAGATTGGATGCTGCTGTTTAACCCTCAAAATCTGCCTTGATTTCTATCTGTACAAGTGTCTCACGATAATGAGTGTGTAAAAATAGCATGTGTTAACAATTATGGCCCCTAAACCAAAGCCAACTGTTTCATCTAGTGCTCATCTGGGAAGCCAGACATTCATTCTAATTTTGGAGGAAAAACTAGCTACATTGGACTATGGTGAGACAGCTGATTCTCAGAAATCTAGAAGCAGATTTTAAACATACTTTGTACAGAAGGTAAGATTTCAATTTATATCCTACTAGAGGCCCCGTGCACAAAATTTATGCATGGGTGCAGTCCCTTGGCCTGGCCAACAATTGAAGTGCAAGCATCTGGCATGAAGGGCAGGTCCCAGCTGATCTCTGGGCCCCCAGGCCCCCACATGCCCCCCTCTACCTGAGTCATGGCACCCAAGTCCCCACACGGAGATGTGGTGAGCACAGCCAGACACCGTGGGCCAGAGCGCAGCATGGGCCTCTGGGCTTTCCAGCAGCACTGTATGGAAGCCAGGTGGGCAGCGCAGTCTCTCCAGGCTAGCCTCACAGACCAGCTCCTGCACAAAACCACAGGGAGCACAACCGACCCCTGCGGTCCCAGTGGCTGCCACCTGGCTCACCTGGAAGAGGCTGCACAGGTGTGGGGCGGGCTCCTCGTGGGCACCCAGCACCTGAGCGCGGGCTTCTCCAGTGTGCAAGCCCTGCTGTCCTGGAGGAGGGTAGCAGGGGGAGTGAGAGTGAGCTCAGTGGACACCCCACATTCTCACTGCACCCCTGTCCCTGTCACCTCCGCCCCCAGGTAGCCAGCGAGAAGTCGCAGCCCCCCACCCAGGCACTGAGGGAGGTTGGTCTCCACGACCCAGCCCCAGTTCCCCAGCCCAGCCCGGGGCCTGCTGGCCACTGGTCGCCATCTGTGGGGTAATCCACAGGGTGATCAGGCCCCCACTCGCACCCGCCTTGGCCTGGCACTGTCTGCTCACCTGCTCCACCATTCCGCCATGTTCCCATTCTCGTCGGGGCCCATCAGGGCTGGCAGTACTTCCACTGCCACCCACTGCCAGTGCCACATCTCTGATGCCTGCCATATTCCACACCACCCCTCTGGTGGTCAGCGCACGTCATAGTGAGCGATCGAACTCCCAGACAAACAATTTGCATATTAGGCTTTTATATATATAAACTAGAGGCCTGATGCATGAATTTGTGCATGGGTGAGGTGCCTCTGGGTGGCCTACAGGGATTGGACTGAAACCCACAGTCCAAGCCACCTGCAGCTCCTACCTGCCACTCCTGCTCATCCCAGCCCCACTGTGCCTGCCGCGGGCTTGCTCCCAATCAGTCCCAATTGGGAGCGACTCGTGCTGCTGCAGCAGCACTCACCAGCCATGAGCCCTGTGTCTGGCACTCTCCCAAAGGGACTGGCTAAAGGGATCGGGCTGAAACTGGCTCTCCAATATCCCCTGAGGAGTCCCAGATTGTGAGAGGGTGCTGGCCAGGCTGAGGAACCCCACCAGTGCACGATCGTTGCTGGGGAGGGGCCGCAGGAGGGCTCGAGGGCATGTCTGGCCTATCTTGTTCAGCCAGACCCCAGCAGCAAGCTAACCTACTGGTCAGAGCATCTGCCCCCTGGTGGTCAGTATGCATCATAGAGACCGGTCTTTCCATCGTCGGGATGAAACCAGCTCTCCAACATCCCCCAAGGGATCCCGAATTACAAGAGGGCGCAGGTCAGGCTGAGGGACCCCACTGGAGCATGATCAGGACCAGGGAGGGACATGGGAAGTTGGCCAGCCTGGGAGGGGCTGCGGGAGAGCTCTAGGGAGTGTCTGGTCCATCTTGCTCAGTCCCGATTGGCCGGACCCCAGCAGCAAGCTAACCTACTGGTCAGAGCATCTGCCCCCAGGTGGTCAGTGCATGTCATATCAACTGGTTGATGGGTTGACTGTCTTCCCTCTGGTGGCCAGTGCATGTCATAGCGAGCAGTTGAGCAGCCTTAGCATATCATTAGCATATTATATTTTGATTGGTTGAACAGCCGACCAGACACTTAGCATACTAAGCTTTTATTATATAGGATTTTGCCCTTTAGTAAAGCAAACATATATATCAAAGGGAAGGTTTGGTTTGACAGTCTGATCAATGTTTCTCTATCTCTGGATCTGTTTTTGTTCATCAGTTTATGTTCATTATATTCCATAAATGAGTGATATCATGTGATTTTTACCTTTTTCTGACTGGCTTATTTAACTTAGCATAATGCTTTCCAGTTCCATCCATGCTGTATGCATGCATATAAGCCTAACCAATGGACACAGACAACAGGGCAGTGAGAGCATGAGTGGGGGGTTTCCAGAGTAATGGATAAGGACACATATGTAATACCTTAATCAATAAAGAATTTTTTTTTTTTAAAAAAAAGGTAAGGTTTGGTAAACAGTAAAAGATTATCAGTTTAGAGGAATTGCCTTCAGCTGTTCAGCCAGCAGCAGGTAATAATATGCAGATTTTCAGCCTTGCTGAATATCATAAAGTCCATCAGCCTTCTGGGGACTTTTCACATTTATTATGACCTGCTGGTCTTAGCCTCCAGCAGTCTAGGATTTTAGTAGTCTTGCTGGCCATGTAAAACCAAGCATTCATACCTATATTATTTCTCTCTGTGTTCATGATTTAAGAATCCTTCAGCTCTGGTTCTCCTTTCCTAGCCAGAGGTTAGACTCTCCAAAGAATTTTCTCTAGTTTCCTGTCTCCTCTCAACAGGAATCAAGAAAACTCACTACAAACTCCTTTCTCCAAATTGTTGGACCGCCTCAGCCTTAGAGGGCTACAGATAAAAGAACACTAGCTTGAGGTCAGGAGGTCTGAGACCTAGTTCTACCTCCTCTAGTAATTTTCAGCCTCTTGCAACATGCCTCATCTTCTCTCTCTGGGCCTCAATCCTTTCATATCTGCAAAGTTGATCTCTATAATGACATGTTGATGAATAGTTTTTGGATTTATATTCTACTTATTTTATGCTTTTCCCAGATCTTGAAGACAGAACCATGGTCTCCTCTATTCCTTAAGGGCTTTAGATTGGATTTCATCTCTTTCACATGATGAAAATGTTTCCTTCTTTCCAACATTGCAAGTTTTTAATCCCAAAATGGGACTAATTTAATAGTTTTAGCCCATCTTTGATTAAAAAGAATTCACTGTGTTCCTATTTTATATTCATATCTGAAAAATATGCTAACAATATTTTTTTAAAACTGTCTCTCAATTGCTTAAATGGTAAACAAGTCAGGAACATAATTTACTTGTAAATCTTAGGTTGATTTTTTTTTCCCAAAGGGTCTGGTGATAAATTAATATATTACATTTTAAAAGGCTGGGATTTCATTTCTGAAGATTGGCAAATGGTCATGACTAATTATGACAGAAACCATCCACTGCCAACACGCTTCCATCCCCCCTCCTCTTCTTCCCTACTAATAGAATATTCAGTAGATATGCCAAGGTGGTCCTACTGAAAGTTGGTCCCTGTCCCACTTCCAGGCAATAACATAAGTCACCTGAATTAATTACAGTAATGCCATCCCCCTTCCCCTTCCCTGATCCCACATTGATTTTTCTCTGGGAAATCATGTGACCCAGTTCTAACCAAGGTGATATAAGGAAGGTCTGGTGGATAGAAGTTTCTGGGAAATTTTGCTCTCTTGGTTAAAAATAAATAAAAAGATAGCCTCAATCAGAGCCCTCTTTTATTTGTGCTCCTTTGGTCATGCCTGTAGAGTAGCTTTACTACAACCTCAACGTACTGTAACCATGTTGTGACTCTAAGGCAATAAAGAATAGAAGCTAACATGCCCATGATGGTTCATGCTGACATCAGTGAACTGCCTCACCAGGCTTGAGCTACCTATTTCTTGACTTGACTTCTTGTGTGAGACAAAGGAACCTCTATTTGTTTTAGCCACTCTAGATTTGCTTTATGTTTCTTGTCATTGAATGTACTCCTAAATGATACATAACCAACATAGAGACTTCCCTAACCATGATAATAAGGCTGTCTTCTGAGAATCCCCAGATCTTTGAATGATTAGATTAAGATATTTAAAGGTCAAAACGCCACAAATTCAGTGCTTGACACAATTAGTTGCAATTATGAAAAGAAAGCAAGAATGTATGGTTTTGGTAACTAGGGTAGGAAGAAGAAGTCTTACTAGCCTGCTAAGTTGTGGAATTTTTAATCAGACTGCAAGCATATCTCTGACCTTCAGTTATTGTACAAAAGTTAACATTAGATCATTTTAAGGATACCAATGATATTAGTAATGATAATAATATTAACTAACTTTCATTAGCTGACTAAGTGGTAAGCATTTTGCTAAGCTCTTTATAACCATTGTTTCAATTCTCACAAATCTATAAAGTAAGTACTACTATGCCCATTTTGTAGACAAAGAAACTGAGGTTGAAATGGGTTCAGTGACCTGCCAAAATTCGCACAGTAAGGTAAGTGGTGGATCTCTACCCAAGGTCTGTTGAATTACTAGACTAATTCAACATAACTAGTCATATACTTTGTTCCTATTTTTTCTAATTTTGAAATAGCTTCAACTCATAAAAAATTTGTAAGTACAATACAAATTTTTTTTTCTAAACTATTTTAGAGTAAGTTGTCAGCATGATGCCCTGAATAGTGTATTTTCAAAAGATACCTATGAGTCTAGCCCAGCCATGGGCAAACTATGGCCTGCGGGCCGGATCCGGCCCGTTTGAAATGAATAAAACTATTGAAAAAAAAGACCGTACCCTTTTATGTAATGATGTTTACTTTGAATTTATATTAGTTCACACAAACACTCCATCCATGCTTTTGTTCCGGCCCTCGGGTCCAGTTTAAGAACCCATTGTGGCCCTCGAGTCAAAAAGTTTGCCCACCCCTGATCTAGCCGGTATGGTTCAGTAGTTGAGTATAGACTATGAACCAGGAGATCACAGTTCAATTCCCTGTCAGGGTACATGCCCAGTTTTCAGGCTTGATCCCCAGTAGGGGACATGCAGGTGGCAACTAATCAATGATTCTCTCTCATCATTGGTTTCTCTCCCTCTCTCTGGAAATCAATAAACACATATTTTAAAAAAAAAAAAGATACCTATGAATGTGACTTTATTTAGAAAAAGGGTCTTTATGAATATAAGTGAGTAAAGAATGTTGAAATTATTTTGGATATAAGGTAAAGTGTAAACCCCTTCCTATATGGACAGCCCCCTCACCTGCCTGGATGCTGACAGCCCTTGCCAGGGGAGCTTCCTCACCTTGTCCTCCTCACCTTGTTGTGAGGGGACACTTTCCTGAAAGGACATTCCCTCACCCTGGTTAGGTCCTACACCCCAGGTCAGCCTACCCCTGACACCCCGCCGACACTTAGCATAGTCTCAACTGACTCAGATGCCCTATACCCGGTCACCTCCATGTGTGGACATCCTTTTTCTCCATCCAAGCCCTGACACCCTATATTGACTTGTCCCACCTAGTCTCTGACCACTTGCACCATGACTGACACTCCCACTTAGGCTCTGACATTCCATGCCCAGCACTCCCCATGAGGACACCTCATCAAATGTTCCATGCTCATGCTGCTCTCCTGTGTGATGCCCTCCTCGTCCTGCTTGGGCTCTGGCCCTTGCATCAGGCTGACCCTCCATGGGGAAACTGTCCTCGCCTACTTGCACTCAGTGACACTGGGTCATCACAGCTCCCCTCACACTGGCACAGACATCTACCTCAATCAACTTCACCTAATGGCTTCAGGGCTGAACGCTTCAGGAAGGGAAGGAATGGGAAGGAGAAAATAAGGAGGAAGGAGAGCTTACTTTTCCATTAAAGATTCAAACCTCACTAGAAATTCAATTTATAATACTGAGATACGACTAATAAACTCAGAGCTGATCATTTTAATCCTTTGTTCCAGTACTGATCTGGGAAATGAGGGGAGATAACTTGCGAATCCACACTCTTTGTTACCAGGATTGTAATGTAATTTTTAGCTTTCAACATATTCACAGCACCTTTAATTTTTATATTAACAAAGAACAATAAGAGTGAACTTTCTGATAAAGCTACTACTTCTGGCTACATTACATGGGGCTGCTATTTTATACAGTACTACCATTTTCACTTTCTATTGCCACAGAGAAGCGCCTGATGGTTTGGGTCCCTGCCGTTTTCAATGGTGTACTATGTTAAGCTTTCCTTTATAGCCCTAAAGTTCACCTTTCCAGAGTCAGCCATTGTTGACCAAACCATAATCACTGTTCCAGAGTGACAGATCAAAGACATTTCCAGTTTTACTGTACGCTATGCCCACTGGAATTCAGGGAAATTTGTAGGGGTGGACAAAGGCAATCAATCATAAGTCAGGTCCAACTATGGCCTGAGGCAGAATAAAGATTATGGTCCCAGAAAATCCTATATAATAAAGAGGTAATATGCAAATTAACCCTCATGCCCTCACAAGATGGCTGCCTACGACCAGTCCAGCAGGGGGGGTCAGTTAGGGACAACCAAACGACTGAACAAGCAGGCTGCATGGGGCTACCAGGCCGGTGGGGTGGGCTGTGGGGGGCAACCAGGCCAGCAGGGGAGGGCGCAGTTGGGATTAGGAGCCAGCGGTCCAGGATTGTGAAAGGGATCCCAGATTGGAGAGGGTGCAGGCTGGGCTGAGGGGACCCCCTTCTCCCAGAATTTCATGCACCAGGCCTCTAGTTAAAACATAAAAGCAAGACACACACACACACACACACACACACACACACACACACACATACACATACCCCACTTCAGAAAAGGATGAACTAGGCTGATGATCCAGACTGGACACACAGACCCATAATTTCCAACCAAATAAATAAAACTTAATGAAAACTAGAGAATCTTCTCTAAATTAGTACTTTCTAGTATTTTTTTAAAACTCTTTTGGGGTTAAATTTAAGGATCTCAATTGTTCTTCAGTCTATATTCATATTTCAAAATTTACAAGCATTTTTTTTCCAAAATATAAAATTAAGCTACATATTGAATATAATTTTTCTAATCTCATCAGTCTCCTGGAAAGTCAGAGACTTTTCTTCCTCCTTCTGTTCTCCCCAACCCCTACTGCTGTTTCTCCTTCCACCAAAAATCAATGCTCTATCAAATGGAAAATAAAAGTATTGCTATTCTTCAGCAGCCCTAGCTATGTAGTAATGAGAGATAATGAACATGATAACCATTTTTAAAAAGTTAATTTATTTTGGGGGGTCTTGTAAAGAGATCAGGAAAGGGAAAAATGTCCCACTGCCACATTCAAGATACAGGTTCTTATCTCCAAATTAGGTTAGTTCCCAGATTTTTAGATCAAAAGTGTTAATTCATTAAAACACCTTTTAAATACGGCTTTAATTCTGACAGTCTTTCCTCAGAAATACATTTATTTAATTCTGTCCAATGAGCTTTCTACCAATGCCATCTCTAAGCTGTTGATCACTGATATTCTAGTTACTGCCATTAAAACTGCTAGAGGGAAAAAATAGTGCCAGAACACTATTAACAAGGAACTGGTCTGGCTATTTAAAATCCAGGTGTCTGCCCTGACTGGTTTGGCTCAGTGGATAGAGTGTCGGCCTGGGGACTGAAGGGTCGCAGGTTCGATTCCGGTCAAGGGCATGTACCTTGGTTGCAGGCACATTCCCAGGAGCGGGTGTGCAAGAGGCAGCTGATCGATGTTTCTCTCTCATCGATGTTTCAAACTCTCTATCTCTCTCCCTTCCTCTCTGTAAAAAAATTATTAAAAAATAAATAATAAATAAATAAAATCCAGGTGTCTAATCCTGTCATTTTCTTCTTAAGTCAAATGCTACCATGCCTACGTCATATACAATTTTGTTTGCATTCTGCAGAATAAAGGGGGGCTGGGGCAGAGTTAAGAATTCATGATGCAAATTATTCAAACACAAGTGAGTTCCCAAAGAAGAGCAAGTATATGTAATTTTAAATTAGCAATGCTTTATCAGATCAGCAAGTGTGTAATTACGTGGCTCCTAGTGATACATGGCTTGCTGCCAAATGGTGCCTCACCCTCGATCCCTTATCCCCACCACAGGGTCTTGTTTTGTTTTTAATAATTCCCAATTTACTCCTATTCTTACTCCTTTCTCTAGCTATTCTGAACCTTAGTTCTTCCTTCAGTCCTTCAATTACACCACTGCCTACTTCACTCTCAACTCATGACCTAAACTCCTGCATTACCATGAAGATAGAAACCGTCAGGCATTAACACTGTGGTAGGCAGACCAATGGCTCTCCAAAGATGGCCATGCTCTTATTCCTGTAAACTATGAGTGTGTTACCTTACAGGACAAAAGGCACTTTGTAGATGTAATGAAGAGTCTGCACCTTGAGATAGAGGATTATCCTTAAACTAGAGGCCCGGTGCCCAAAAATTTGTGCACTCGGGGGGCAGGGGGGGGTCCCTCAGCCCGGCCTGTGCCCTCTCGCAGTCTGGGACCCCTCGGAAGATAACGACCTGCTGGCTTAGGCCTGCTCCCGGGTGGCAGAGGGCAGGCCCAATCCCTAGGTGCAGTCCCTGGTCGGGCTCAGAGCAGGGCTGATTGGGGAGTTGGGGCGCCACCCCCTGTCATGCACAGAGCAGGGCCCATCAGGGGGTTGGGGCACTGCCCTCTATCACCCACAGAGCAGGGCCGATCAGGGGTTTGGGGCGCCACCACTCTCACACTCAGGGCAGGGCCGATGGGGAGGTTATGGCTCTACCCCGTCACACACAGAGCAGGGCCCGTGGGGGGGGGTGGTTGGGGAGCTCCCCCCTATCAGGCACAGAGCAGGGCTGCTCAGGGGGTTGGGGCTCCACCCCCTGTCACACACAGAGCCGCAGGGCAATGAGGGGGTTTGGGCGCTGGCCCCTGTCACGCTGATCCCGGTGCCGGGAGGCATATTACCCTTTTACTATATAGGGTAGAGGCCTGGTGCATGGGTGGGGCCGGCTGTTTTGCCCTGAAGGGTGTCCTGGGTCAGGGTGAGGGTCCTCACTGGGGTGCCTGGCCAGTCTGGGTGAGGGGCTGAGGGCTGTTTTCAGGCTGGGAGTGACTGAAGTTCCCAACCACTCCTTTTTTTCTTTTTTTCTTTTTTTTATTCTGGGCCAGCTTTACCTTGAGGCTTGGCTCCAGCTCTTAGGCCTTGGGCTGAAAGTAGGTTTCTGGCCTTTGCTTACAATGTTGCGAATCTGCTGGCTGAAGTCCAGCGGTATTTGTTACAATGTTTCTTAAACTGCCCGCTCAGAGGCCTGCAGCCGCAGGCGGGGAACGTTGGTTTCCTCCAACGATCCTCTGTCACTGAGGCAAGCAAGCCTCATGTTATTTTCAAGCTGCCTGGCTGCCGGCCGCCATCTTGGCTGACGGTTAATTTGCATATCTTGCTGATTAGCCAATGAAAAGGGTAGCGGTCGTATGCCAATTACCATGTTTCTCTTTTATTAGTGTAGATTGGGCCCAATCAAATCACTTGACTCCTTAAAAGCAGAGCATCTTTCCTGGATGCAGGCAGAGAGACAGGACACTAGAAGATGCAGGAGAGGGCTGAGGCGTGAGAAGGACGTGCTTTGCCATTTCTAACTGCGAAGATGGAAGAAGAGGGCCACCAGCCAGCAATGAGGTATCCCCTTGAAGCTGGGAACGGCCCTCGGCTATCAGCCAGTAAGAAAGCAGATATGTTAGTCCTGTAAGTACAAGGACTGAATTCCCTCCTAGAGCCTCCAGTAGGGAAAATAGCTCTGCCACAGCTTGATTTGGGGTTTGTGACACTGGAGCAGAGGAATCAGATGAGCCCATCAGACTACTGACCCACAGTGAGATAATAAATTTGTTTTGCTCCAGCCATGCAACTTGTCATGGCCGCAATAGGACACTAACACAAACACTCTGTTACCTATGCCATCAGTTTCATGTTTGACTGTTTCCAGGCAATGTTCAAAGTGAGCACTGTTAAATTATTTGATAGCTACTACTTCGTAGTTAATATCCATTATAACATTATCTCTCCAATCTCTATTGACCCTTTTCAGCTCCAGTGTTCTGGTTGAATAGTTTATTTGAGCTTTGAAGCTCAACTTTTTAAAGTTGATTTTCTTCATCTTAAAGATCTTTGTGATAAGGAATATTGCAATGTTTTAGAAACTAATTGTTTGTTTATAATCACAGCATTTCCAGTTCTCTTCCCTCTAAATCCCTATGATTCTAACTAGTTTATTGAGTTGTACTCATTAGGGTTCAAGTTGAAGGCAATTTTTTTATTTCCCAACATCCCCCATAATATTTACTCTGTTGGCTCATTCTTCTTCATTTCTGCCTAAAATTTCCAGAAGATGTCATGGGTTTAAGACACTATAAGGTGTGAAAGCATAATCTCATTTATTTCAACCCACCATTAACAGTCAAGTCCAACCCACAACTGAAACTAAAATTTCTCATTCTTATCTGCTTTAAGCCTGACCCTTTCCCCTACACTGGCTTACCCTGGGATGTAGAGAGGACAGTTATAGTTTCTTTATTAATTCCCCACTTTGCTCTTCTACTCCAACTCTGGACCCTGCAGGGTTAGTGCAGGAGAAGAAAAGATACCAGGGGGTAGACAAATTCTTACTAGATTTGATTGCATCAAGTGTTGATGTCTTTCAGGTGTCAGATGATCAATTGCTTATTTCATGGGACGCTTCTGTGGGTCCCTTGGAGTTTGTCTTGCTGGAATGTCCAATTGCTGTTCCCTGGATTAGTAATATTTCCTCTAGCCACCCAGATATAATTGCTCACAAGCCTCTGGCCACGACAATCCATTCTCTTGTGCTGGTGGTTAGCACTCCAGGTTGTTTTGTGGAGGGCTTGCAGCAGCCCACCTACATGGGCCGCCTCTGTGCCACAAAAAGACATGCCTTTTTTTCAGTGCGTGGGGAGGTTCCCCCTTGCTTCTTCTCAAATTTCTTCTCTTCTTGCGAGAGTCCACGGCCAGCGTGGCTTTCATGGGTTCAAAGACTTGGAGGGAGGGCTGAAGCACAAATGATACACAAGACAAAATATTATTTTTTATACCGGGGGAACCAGAGAACAACCCAACTAAAGAAGTCACGTTCTCCATGTTGCTCCTTTCCCAGCTGCTTTTATTAGCTAGAATACACAATTGCCTTTAGGAATGCAAACAGACATATCAATGGCAATGTTTAGCAAACAGTAAGATTGTCAGGTTTTGGGGGAGTTTGCTTTAGGCCATTGAGTCAGCAGCAGGTAATAAAACATAGATATTCACCCTGTGAATATCAAAAGGAGTCCTGGTCAGCCTTCTGCCAGACTCCTCACATTTATATCCATTACTGTTGATCTTGGTCGCCAGCATCTTCTGTTGGCTTTTGGCCGAACTTTCAAGTCATTTCACTTTTTTAGACGTAGGCCAGGCTCTAGTCTCTTCTCTTCCTGAATTCAGAGCATATAGGCCAAGCACTCTTAGTGGCTCTCTTGAAGTCTGCCTCTCTTGAGAAGGCTTCCCCAGGAATGGGTAACTCTCTTTAAATAACCCTCACTCTCCCATCACTTACCACTTACTGAGTTCTTCTTTGATAGAACTGTTTATGCAACTTGCTTTATAAATGGTCTATCTTCTTTAACCATGGGAGTACTTTACATTTGTTATTCTCAGCTTTGGGGCCTTGGCCTGAAATTCCAGACAGGAAGAGCCATATTTTGACATCCTGTTGCACTTCTCCAAAGGCTCTGTTTCTATGATGGTGCCTTGTGGAATAAAAGTTAAAGTTCATCTGAGATCAACACACCTGCTAGCACCTCTGAGTGCACATTTAGAAGGTATCCACCCAGGGTGTAATCTTACCATTTGGTTTTATTAAAAGGAAAGGAAACACAAGGCTATTTTCTGGGTGAGGTTTCCAGAGAAAGTTCTGCTGCTTGAGGTTACGTAAGTAAACTCTTGTAGAACTTTGAATTGTTTTAAAATCCAATGGATTAGAGAAATGCTTGATACCATTGCTCTTCCAAATACATGGAATTAGCTACTGTTCACTGAAGAATTTTCCTTTTTCAGTGTATATAGCATTGAGATTAAGAAGGCTTAAATTTTCAGCAGTTCTTTGCCCAGATTTATGGTGTACAGAACCAGTGAACTACTAACAAAAACAGGTAATTCGTGTCTAATACACATATAGAACCTCATTGGCCAGAGAAAACAAAAGTGATTTACTGATTGAAGGGCTCATAAAATCAAAAGGATATAAAATGATGCTATATATCTTTATAAAACATATAACCTGAGGTTCTATACATGAGGGATTACTGAAAATATTGCTTAAACTAATTATTCTTTATTAAAAGCTTAAAAGGCACAGCGTTGGCAGGCATGAAATAAAAAGCAGAAATTGGCTCTCACACAAAAAAAACACCTAGCTTAAAGATTGTATCTTGAAGCAATATTTTGATCCTCACAGGAAAGAGCACTTTAGTACATAAGGAAACTTTGATGTTAATAAAAATAATTGCTATATATTAGATTCCATTTTGCATTAGACTTACACTATAAAATTAAAGATTATTCTTCCAGGTAAACGAAAGCTATCTAAATTGTTTTTAGTAATAATTCCTCTTAAAATGAGCAGCTACAGCTGAGAAAGAAATTGTTCATTCCAATGATATGCCACAAAATGAGATATAGGATATAAAATAAAATAACTCTTTTCAAAATCAGGCACTATTAGGTGAGAGGAAAGTGGCCAAGCAACATAAAATTCTTTTGTCCAAATTTTTGAATTTTTCCTTCTTTTCTTTAAGTATTCTTCAGTGTAACCATCTTTCTTGGACTTTCCTACTCTGTCTTTATTTCCCACTCTTTTGGTATTCTGAGAATCTCTATCTTCTCTATCTTAAAATTTAATTTGTTGTCTCATATTCTATTTCCTCGAGAGTATGTCAAGGCCCAATTATCTGATTATCCGATAAACTATTTTATGCAGAAGTGTTGATGGTTGGTTAGAACTTTATGTCATTTAACCCATATGACACATGGGGGGGGGGGGGCAGGGGGTGTTGTTGTTATTATTTTCTTTTCTTCAAATGTACCTTCTGCAAAGATTATAATAAATAATAAAAATTTCAGTCACCATGCAAGCTGGTAAGAATGATGCTTTGGGAATGGTACTTTGGATGAAATGTAGAGTATAATTTTTATGGGGCATCAACTCCACTTGTGAGGTCCTTGCTGGTAAATAGTGTGGTGTGAGGGGCTAAGAGTAGAGATTCTGGAGTCAGAACATCTCAGTTCAAGTTCTCACTTTGCTACTTATTTGTTGTTTGAATGCAGAAGCTATTTCTATGTCTCTGTTAGAGTTCTTTTGAGGATAAATAAATGAATACATATTAAAGAGATCTGAATGATGCCTGGCACATCCTGGACACTATCTATAATTATTATTATTATTTGAGGCAATACCATGTGCAGTACTTAGAACAGAGACTGAGTCACAATGAGCACATAAAAAGCTATTGATCTCTTTTTTATGTATTTTAATGTATATGTTTGTATAGACAACCCAGTTCCAACTTAAGGATAGTTAATGAGCTGTCAGGTTTTCTAGTGGTTGTCATGATTTTTTTTAACCATTCACTAACTGACTATTGTATTCATTTCTTTATTCAGAAATTTTTAAAAAAATATATTTTATTGATTTCAGAGAGGAATTAAGAGGGAAAGAGAGATAGAAACATCAATGATGAGAATCATTGACTGGCTGCCTCCTGCACGCCCCCTACTGGGGATCAAGCCCGCAACCCAGGCATGTGCCCTTGACCGGAATTGAACCTGGGACCCTTCAGTCCGCAGGCCGATGCTCTATCCACCAAGCCAAACTGGCTAGGGCTTTATTCAGAAATTTTATAGACTAGTTCATGTATGCTCAGCTACTGGGGATTCAAGGATATGTCATACCCACCAAAGAAAAATGGGATAAGGCTGGAAAGGGAAGAATCAGAGAGTGACATATAAATATAAATAAAGACAAAGTAATGAAGTGACAAATGGTCTGGAATTAATATCTCTGAATCAAAGCTGCCCAGAAAATGAAGAAGTTGAAACTCAAGTGGCCCAATAAGTTCTGTGTAAAACATTAAATGCTATAAATTACTCAAAGATAGGAAAGGCCTGCCCTAGCCGGTTTGGCTCAGTGGATAGAGTGTCAACCATGGACTGAAGGGTCCCAGGTTCAATTCCAGTCAAGGGCACATGTACCTCAGTTGCAGGATGATCCCTGGCCTTGGTCAGGGCACATGTGGGAGGCAACCAATCAATGTGTTTCTCTCACATTGATGTTTCTCTCTCTTTATCTCTCCCCCTCCCTTCCACTCTCTCTAAAAATCAACAAAAAAGTATCTTAGGATGAGGATTAACAACAACAAAAAAGATAGGAAAGGCCTAGTATATTTATAAGCAGGAGGGGAGTAACTGGTTGGGAGAGAGTATAAATGCCCAAAGAGAAGGATAATAATTAAAGAAGCCATTTGCTTTAGGAATTCAGGAGAAAATATCAAGAAGGGAAAAGGGACACTTACTTATGTATGTATGTATGTATGTATGTATGTATGTATTTATTTATTTAATGCTGGAGATGTATTGAAATAAGACTAGAATCAATGCAAAACTTGGACTCAGACAAATGCTGAGTGAGTAGATACAGTATATGCCATGGAGTTAAGATTAAGTTCAAATAGAGGAAAGGAGTATGCAGTGACCTTTTGGGAAAGCTTAGTTTAGAGAAAAGGTGATGGATTGAGAGTCAGGAGCTCTCCGTTTGACCTGAGCTTATCTGGGTGGCTCTTGACTAATCATTTTTGCTCTCTGAGGCTTATTTTCCCCACGTGTAAAATCCAGCTGTTGAGCTCTCTGAGTTCTAAATCCCCTTCCAACTGCAGAATTCTACAACAGCTGATGACGAGTGCCACAAAGCAGCAATGTTTTGTTTGAAGCCGATCAGTATGAAGTTGTATTAAATAAACGAGTACTGGAATAAATACGCTCATCAGCTAGTACGAAGTTCCTGGACCTTATGGATCTTTGGTGAGTTCACAGAAATCACGCCTCCAGCTGAGTCTGGCAATCCTTCGCAAGCTCTGTCAATCTTGATAGGATGCTGACCAGCGCTGTGGGGATTGTAGGTGAGCTGGCAAAGTTATTCAGAAAATGCAGAGTATAATTTTGGAAGACTGGCTGACATGGCATGGAATCATGCCCCACTTCTGGAAAGCATGTAATCTTACCATGCCTGCATTATTGTGCCCACAGTGGAGCTGTAGTATTCACAGTCACGTCTTTGTCTGCAAGTGAGGGACAGTGCCCAGATTTAGGAAGTACATTGCCCAAATTGATACAGTTAGTCAGTGGTAGAGTCCTGGCTTGCAGTAATTACAAATAGATATAGTGCTTTGTACCTAAGAGGATGAGGTCTTAGGGTAAGGAATGAAGATCTGAAAAACAGTGACTGATACTAGGTACAGGTTTATTTCTCCTATGAAATAAATCCAGGGCTAGGCTCTCCAGGGAAATAGGGAAGATTCACATTGTTCTGGCGCCAGGCTCCTTGTATCTTTTCGCTCTACTGAATGTGGCTTGCATGTTAAAACTCACTCCCTAGCCAAGAAGGCTGGTGGAGCTCTCTAGTTATTACATTTGCCTTCCAGGAAACTTAAATAAAGATAAAAGGTAAGAGAACCATTATCTTTTTATATACATTTTTTAAAATCCTCATTCAAGAATATATTTTTATTGATTTTAGAGAGAGAGGAAGAGTGAGATGGAGGAGAGAGAGAAACATCATTGTGATAGAGAAACATTTATCAGTTGCCTCCCATACACACCCCAACTAGGGATCAAACCTGAAACCTAGGTATGTGCCCTGACTGGGAATCAAACCCATCACCTTTTGGTGTACAAGATGATGCTCCAACCAACTGAGCCACCCGGCCAGACTTGAAAACCATGATCTTTTAAGGAGACTTTTTGGCAATGAAATATAATCCCCACCTGCACCTCATAGCCCAAACTTAACATTATCACTATAGCTAACTACCAAGTAGACTGGAAAATTACATCTTTTAGCTTGAGAGTAATGTGACTGACAAAAAAATTGGTGCTCTCGTAACTAAAGAATAAGTAAGTGCAGGATGAATACTGGAAGGTAACCAGCATCCTGCCAGATTTCCATTTTGTCAGATGCACTGGGATCAGCTGGGACCCTACTCCATCTCCTCATCATGCAGGAAGACAGGCTGACAAAGCCTCCACTATCTGCAGTGCAGATGGTTCCTGGCTCCAAGGAAGGGAGCACACATCACTTCCACTCACTTCCATTGGCCAGTGGAAGTCACATGGACATCTGACCTCAAGGAGGCAGGGAAGTGCAACCTCATCATGTGTTTTTGTTTGTTTGTTTTTTAATATATTTTTATTGATTTCATAGAGGAAGGGAGTGGGAGAGAGAGATAGAAACATCAATGATGAGAGAGAATCATTGATGGCTGCCTCCTGCACGCCTCACACTGGGGATCAAGCCCACAACCTAGGCATGTGCCCTGACCAGGAATCGAACCCTGACCTCCTGGTTCATAGGTTGATGCTCAACCACTGAGCCACACCTGTCAAGCTCATCATGTGTTTTGAGGAAGAACCAGGATATTTGTAAACAGGCTTACTGACTACCAGAGGCACTTCCCTCAAAGATCCAGTAATGCTGAGATGCTGGATCAAGAACTTGAAGAGACAGGTACCGGTAAATGATTACCCAGGAAATAACAACCCCAGCAAAGGCCTGGGAACCCTTCTAAAGGCTAACTTTAGCGCCCTTCAGAATCACATCTGAGTTTTAGTTTTAAAATGTAGATTTCTGAACACCAGTGATTCTGATTCTGTAAGTCTTGGATGGGGCACAGAACTCTTCATTAAACAAACATCTTGGAAGGTCCTCAGGCACATGACCATACTTTGAGTCAAAATGCATAACAGGTATATTAGAATTGCCAAGGAAAAATAAATTTACCACAAAATATGGCCCAATCAAATATTAGCTTAAGGCATTTTTAGTATGATGAAGGTGGAATTGCTTTTAACATTGGGAAATGAAAAAATAATTCCCAAATTATCCGAACATAGGGATAGAATCCTAGTTCATTCTAGATTTGAGAGAATTGTTAAAAATGATTATCCTTTCTTTCTGGTTTTCTCTTGCTTACCAAACTACTAACTCTAAAAGGTAAAAGCTGGTTATTAGCTTTTGTATTAGCAGACCCAAGTTTGAATATTGGATCCACCAATTATTTGTTATGTGAACTTGGGCAAATTTCTGCCTTATCTGAGGCTCATTTTCCTTAAAATAGAAATAATACTGCCTTCCTTAAAGTTATGTTATGAGAATTAAATGAAACAATACATAAAACACTGAGTACAAATGCTTGTTTCATATGATTACATATAAGAATTAATTAGAAACTGAAGAGCTTCTTCAGGCAGTCATTCTTTGATAATCTAAAGATTCTGAATGCAAGCATAAAAAAATTTGTGTCACTGTATCCAATGTTGGCAGTTTGGATGAATTTCAGTGCTGTAGGCAAAAGCTTTATACTCATTTAGAATAATGAACTGCTTCTTCAGTCTGGAAAGAAAGAAGATACTCAGCACAGAATATCATTAGACTGCAAAAATTAATTTGTTAGGTAAATATTTTCCTTATGCAATCACTCTTCTGATACGTGCTTGCAAAATACCCGGTAAGCACAAATGTAGGACATATTGTTAAGCAAATCTACATTATGGGGTGAAAGGGAATAAAAGTTCTGAGTAATTTTTTAGGGTGTAAAATAGAGTCAGGAGTGAGCACATATAAATAAAAGCAGTTCCTGTTTGGGCAAGTGATGAATTGAATCAAGAAGAGTGTAATTAGAGTGAAGAGTAAAATTACTGCTGTTGCATGTGTATCCATAGAAGTTCCACCGTATTCACTGGTATCAAATCTACATCAAATGGCAAGAGAAATCCATTAAGGCCTTGAAGCATAGCCAGTTTTGCGGCATCAGAGCTTAATGGCTGCCTCCCAACTGTGCTCAGCTGGTCATCTCCTAACAACGAATGATAACAAAAGCCAGATACCTCACCAGCTGCTGTTCACTAAGCTAAAATGGGCCGTCCAAGGGACAGGCAGATAAAATTCTATAACAAGCCACTGAAGGAGAAATGTAAACGGCGCACACAATTGTTGTTAACTGAGAAGACAGAAAAGCTAACAAAGGAGCCAACCGTGGGTGTGTGCACTGTTTTGGCAGTAATCAGAGATGAAGCGCTCACTTCCAGGAGAAGCGAAATGCAACCGGTGGGGCAAAGTAGGAAGCTGAGGCGGACTGACAGAGAAGCAAACGAAGCTTGCACCAGCGTCCTCCAAGGCACTCGAAAGGGAGCTAGCACTTGAGCTCATATGGTTACTTGTTTCTGTAACATTTTCAAGAGTATGGTGTTTTAGTGGCAGTTGGTTGAGCTCATCGTCTCTTTCCAGCCCACCTAGGTGGCCATCACCCACCGGGTGGAGGGTGGTGAAGCAGTTATGGGGATTTTGAGTTTCAACTACAGTGAAGTTGAGTTGGGCATACATTTAATTTGAGTTTCGTGGGATATATAGATCAATTTAGTGTATATTTAAGTTCTTGCTAGCTGTCCTTGTGCAGTCACCTAGGAATACTCCAATTACCTGCTGGGTAGACTCAGCCAGAGTTTGAACACAAGATGTTTGCATTATAAACATGCCCTGTGTTCAGGGTCTGGAAAAATGCAGGCAGCGGAGAAAACAGAGGCCAGTCTATAGGAAATGCATCCTGGTTGCTAGGTAGAAGGTAAAGTGGAGGATACACTTCTTAAAAATTCCCAGTTAAATGAAAGTTGTCTGCTATAGGGGATATATTTTATAATACAAGGTATAAAGTTATAAAAGCACCACACATTTTTATGGTCATTGAAACAAAGAGAATTTACCAGAATTACTGAAATTATAGAGCCTAAGCTTGTAGGAAGCATGTACAACAAACAGTGAATATGTCTGTGTAAGAAATCTCATGTTTTTGTAAATAAAACTATTGGATCAACCACACTGGGAAAAAAATTTTGTAATGTCTCTGTAGAAAATATTATCATGCATATTATATGTACAGGCAATCAAAGAATTGGCTACTATAATCTGTAGGAAAATAAGTTTTATAGATGTGTCTCGGGTAGTTAATTAATAAAACTGTTCACAGCGGAAAAATGGCACCAGGTGTTAAGACCTCAGTTCAGCAACCTCAGTACTTAAGTTCTGCCTATGAAAGAATTCAGAGCCAAGACTCCAACTATGAGAGAAAGTTTATTTAGAAAGTCACAGAGTAGAAGACGTGAACTGTAGAAGAAATGGGCTCAGGAAACAAGTCAGAGGCAAAAGAAGGGCCTATGGAGCTCAGTGGGAAGAGAGAGGCAAGGGAAACATACCTGGAGAGAGTGGGTGGGGAAAGGCATGGGCATGATCCTTAGAGCGCTGGGGCCTCCACCTTGGCAGCTTTTACCTGAATTCTCAGGGGAGGATCTCTTCATCAGCTTTTCCAGTGTGTTCCCTCAGGGTCTTGGTCTCATGCTCCACCAGGCTTTCCTGCTTTTCTGGGCCTGGAGCTGAAACACAGCTGAGGCCTAGCTGTCACCTCCAGGGGTTAATGCTTAAAGGAGTGGTTGTGCAGCCCTAACCAGTTTGGCTCAGTGGATAGAGCATCAGCCTGTAGACTGAAGGGTCCCAGGTTTAATTCCAGTCAAGAGCATGTACCTTGGTTGTGGGTATATCCCCAGTGGGTGGTGTGCAGGAGGTGATCGATGTTACTGATCTCTATCCCTCTCCCTTCCTCTCTGTAGAAAATCAATGGAATATTTTTTTTTTTTAAAGGAGTGGTTGTGCAAGGGCTTCTAGTTATGCTCGTAGCTAGGCACTAGGAGCTCACCATCCTGGTGACTCTCTGCACCTGGCCCATCACTCCTGCTCTGCTCATGCCTACTACAAAACTATTTTGTTGTATTTTGTGATTTTTTTTGTTCTAAATAAATACTCGTTTTGTACCTAATTCTATATTTTTGATTTTGTATTCTTTGATACAGAGGGCTCTACTAAAAATTTAGTGAATTTTACTGTCAGTGTTTTCAATCTTTTGAATTTTCCATCCCCCTTATTGGTCTATTAAGAGCCTGTTCTCCATATGATAAACAAGTAATGTCAGTTTTGTGAGAAATACACAGTAAGTCCTCACTTAACATCACTAATAGGTTCTTAGGAACTTCGACTTTACGAGAAAAAACTTATAATAAACTAATTTTACTATAGGCTGGTTGATATAAACAAGAGTTAAGTTCCTAAATCATATTTCTGGACACTAAAACATGATAAAAGTTCCAAATAAAGATATAAAACACTTCTAATATTAAATATACAAACAAATGTGAGCTCTACATACATTTAAGAAATATTAATGGAAACAAGTAAGGTAGTTTTCCAACCCACTTATTCCTGTTCAGGGTAGCGAGTGGCCAGAGTCTCCCCCAGCAGCTCAGGGCGCAAGATGAGAGTCAGCCCTGGACAGGACGCCCTCCCATCGCAGGTGCACTCACACCCTGCCACATGTCCTCAGACTGGGGCAAGTTAGAAAAAAATGGGGCCCTGGCCTGTTTCTCAGTGGTTAGAGCATTGGCCTGGGAACCAAAGAGTCTTGGGTTCGATTCTCATTCAAAGGCATGTACCTCGGTTGCAGGTTTGATCCCTGTGGCAGGAGGCAATCAATCAACATGCCTCTCTCACTTAGATGTTTCTCTCTCCCTCTGTCTCTTTCTGTTTCTCTATCATCTCCCACTCCTCCCTCCCTTCCACTCTGGAACTGGTATGACTAAAGGTTATAGAATATATGATATGAAGTTAGTTCCTAGAATTCTTATACCAACATGCTGTTTATCCACGAACTACATATCAGTCACAGTCAGTATCTACCACAACAATGTCAACAGAATGGTGGGGTTACTATTCCCCACTGTTACAAGGACATAGACTGGACATATCTGTTCATAAATCACATAATACATATTATTTGTATCTGACTTCCATATCATTGCAGCTATGATTTATTTATCCTCATGGCTGTACAATGCTCCCTTCTGTGAATAAATCAATTTATATGATCTGTTGCTGGGGGTTTGGGTAGTCTCCAGTTTGGGGACTGGAAATGAAAGGGGGCAGCAATAGAATTTGGGGAACCAGATAGTATTGTATGAAATATTAATCATGTTCTGTTAACCATGACTGTTTTATTCTAATTAAAGAAGGCACATTCTATCCTGGCTGGAGCTGACCTGGGGATGCAGCCCTTCCCATTTGGAGCTGCCTACTATTGTGGAAAAATTAACAACTATGCTGCAGAAACCAGAATTGCCAGCCCTTTGAAGATTCCCCAGCCCTTTTTGCATACCTCAGGCCTTTGCAAACCTTCAGCCTGCTTACTTGTTAATTGAAGACCCCTACTCCTTTTGCATATCTGTAAGCTGCTCTTTTGCATACTTCTCCAATGTGCTTTTGCTATATAAGCAACTGACTTACCGTGGGCTGCAGAGCAGATTTCTGTGGCTGAACTGTCCTCTCCCATACTGCTGGCAGCTCTGGAATAAACGCTCATGTATGATTCAGCCCTGTCTCTGCTTCATTGGCTCGAGTAGTAACAGGCAGCACGGACCCATTGTTTGTCCGGTTACAGAAAGGATACTGTTATGACTATTCTTGTATATGTATGTAAACACATGCACACATTTCAGTTGAGTATATATATATACAGGAGTGAACTACTAAATTATAAATATCATTACATTTTATAAACAAGATTTCCATGGGTTAGTTTTACTGCTGTGTCTTTAAATCTCAAACCAAATGAAAACTGACATGAGTTGTTGAATATTGTAGTGGTACTATTGAGTTTAAACGTTACTGTAGTTTTTAAAATGATACATTTAAAATTCCAGGACAGCCCTAGGTTTGGTTCAATGGAGAGAGCAGTTTTTCCTAGCCTTTTTTGGCCATACCCACCTAAGCATCTCTAAAATCCTGATGTCCCCCTCAACCCCCATGACATATAATTCTTACTATTCAAAAAGTGAATTCCTAATCATGTGGAGGAAGCCTAAAAGGCCATTAAATTTGTCTAAACAAGCTTCCAAAGAACATGGCATCCCTGAAAGAGAAAAATAAAAGAATGAAAGGACAGTTGAAGTACTGAGGAAGAAATCACTAAGAAATTGTTAAAAAAATAATAATAACATAAAGTGATACAAAAAACAGCAAATAAAATTTCAAAACATATAATAGAGAACTGAAATGCATAAATATGTCACAATATATATTTATATACTGTATATGTGGCCCCTAGAACCATTAGAAATGCAAAAAATTCAGTTAATAACTCATTCTTGAATTGCCCCCCTTAAAAATCAAATTGCCCCCCCTGTGGGGCGTGTGCCCCATGTTGGGAACCACTGGGATAGAGTGTCAGCTCTCCGCTCTTGTAAGGTTGCAGGAAAAATATCCTCAGGTGAGGATTAACCAAAAAACAACACCAAAAAACCCTCCAGGAGACAAATAGCCCAGAGGAATGAAAGAAGCAGAAACAGAGTACATAATTCTGGGCTTGGAGTAATAGCTCCTTTATGGATGGTCAGGTAAATTTGGAGGTTGGTACAATGACCCCAAATCTCATTTATACCTATGGTTTTAGCATTTACTAGTAGCACTCCACTTTACTCTAAAGCAGTGGTTCTCAACCTTCCTAATGCCATGACCCTTTAATACAGTTCCTCATGTTGTGGTGACCCCCAATTTCATTGCTACAAATTGAACATAATTAAAGCATAGTGATTAATCACAAAACAATATGTAATTATATATGTGTTTTCCAATGGTCTTAGGCGACCCCTGTGAAAGGGTTGTTCGGCCACAAAGGGGTCTCGACCCACAGGTTGAGAACCGCTACTCTAAGGGCACCTGGGCTAAGGAGAAGAAACACTTGAGTGTCTGAAATTACCACTAAAATTCCAAAAGGCAAACAGACAGTCCTTGCCTAGAGGGTAAGCAAGGGAGACTATGCATTGAAAGCTAACAATTATCGGTAATTATAGGTAATTGTTATGTAGATTTTGCAAATCACTTAGGCGGCTGCTGCTTCTCAGGAAGAGTGTGCACACTCTGAATTAAGAGCCAGAGTTACAAATAAGAGCCAGACCAATGAAACGAGGCCCAGGCAGAGGATGAACAGATAATGATGTGGGTGCTGAAACCGGTTTAGCTCAGTGGATAGAGCATCAGCCTGCGGACTGAAAGGTCCCAGGTTCGATTCCGGTCAAGGGCATGTACCTGGGTTGCGGGCACATCCCCAGTAGGAGATGTACAGGAGGCAGCTGATGGATGTTTCTAACTCCCTTCCTCTCTGTAAAAAATCAATAAAATGTATTAAAAAAAAAAAAAAAAGATAAGGACCAGAGAGCAGAGGAAGAGGAAGGGAAGAAAAGACTTGAACCTGAAACTATAAACCAGCAATGAAAAAGATGAGACGTGAGGATACAGAAAGCAGAACAATGAAAACCAACAAAATAGTAAACAATAGGATCAACTCCTGCTTTAATTTGGAATTTTGATGGTTTGCAGGTGAGTAGATATGGGGGAAAGTCAATGCAGAATTATTTTGCTCATCAAAAAGTTAATCCCATGAAAAAAAATATTTTTTCTTTTTTTAAAAAAAATACATTTTTACTGATTTCAGGGACAGGGAAGGAGGGGGAGAGAGAGAGATAGAAACATCAATGATGAGAGAGAATCATTGATCAGCTGCCTCCTGCATGTCCCCTACTGGATGGAGCCCACAACCCAGGCATGTGCCCGGACTGGGAAACGAACTGTGACCTCCTGGTTCATGGGTCAATGCTCAACCACTGAGCCACACCCGGCCAGGCAAAAATGTATTTTTCAAAATAAAAAGTAGTTGAGGTGCTCAAAAACTTAAAATGACAAAAGCTTAAGTGTTCAGTAGCTCAACCTTGCACATCTGTGCTTTATAGTTCCATAATATTTTACTCAGGGGGCCAATAAACTATAAAATGATCCTTAAAAATATTTAGGACTTCTTGTATATTGGGTTCCAGCTTCTGCTTAATACTGCATACTGAGAAACTGTTTGCAAAATTAAATGTTAATGTTATAAAAAAGACAGCTCTATTTTGTTGGGTCAACAGCTGATCCACATTGTGTGCCTACTATGTGTTCTATGTATTGTACATGAAGTAACTCTATGTGGTAGGTACTACGATAAATCTTATTTTTGAAAACGGAAGCTGAGGAAAAAGAAGTTTAAATAACTTACCCAAATTCACACAGCTTACAAGTGAAAGAAGCTTTGGCTCAGCCACAGAGCCCAGACACTCAGCAACTATGACCGAACTCTGAACAAAGCTGTGGCAGGTGGCCCCACAGCAATCAATCGGTTACTGAAAACTTAAATTAGGAGAGTTAATGGTAAAAAATACGGAATGGGATGCAGACCAACTGAATTCACTTATTTTGTTTGTTTTTATTTTATGTGTATTGAATTTATTGGGGTGACATTGGTTAATAAAATGATGTAGGATTCAGGTGTACAATTCTATAACACATTACCTGTATACTGCAGTGGTTCTCAGCCTGTGGGTCACGACCCCTTTGGTGGTTGAACGACCCTTTCACAAGGGTCGCCTAAGACCATCCTGCATATCAGGTATTTACATTATGATTCATAACAGTAGCAACATTACAGTTATGAAGTAGCAACGAAAATAATTTTATGGTTGGATCACAACATGAGGAACTGTATTTAAAGGGCCAGAAGGTTAAGAACCACTGGTATACTGTGTTGTGGGCTCACCACCCCAAGTCAAGTCTTTTTGAATTCACTACTTCCACTTACTAGTTACATGATCTTGGGCACTTAACTTCTGAGGACCTGTTTCCTCTGCCATAAACTGGGGCTAATAATGGAGTTACCATAAGGATTACATGATATAACCCAGGTAAAGTGGCTACTGCAGTACACCTGGGTTCCATAAAGTTTTCCTCCTCCGCCTTGCTAGGAAAGGAAGCAGCCTCAAGGCATCATCTCTCTCAGCTTTTGCCTCAAGACAGATGAAAACTATCCACCTCAGCCCAGGGTGTGTCCATTCGCTAAAACGTTCTCCAGGAACAAAGCTAGCATTATCACCTGGCAGTCCAGTCGTCCTCATCTTCCTCAAGGCTAATAAATGTTCTGATTAAATAAAAGCTTTTTTTCACTTACTGATTTTCACCTAACATACAGAAAAATTGGAAATGGTTTTCTCATAAAGGTTTTCCTTTTACACAAATTTTGAGCTCATGGAATTTATCTTCATTCAACAAATACTTAAAATTTATTTCCTATATTTTTTCTTAGCTAGATCTTTCATTAGCTGCATTTATTTGTATTTTGTACTTTGAATCCATATGTAGTGATCTATTGCAGTTTCTTGTAAGTCCAGCTCAAGTACCATCTGTAATTTGTAGGTTTTCACCGTCTCCCTCCGAGGAAATCTTTTGTGTTTCCCTATGGGCAGGTGGCACATCATAGGATTTGTTTATCCATAGCTTCCCCCATAGGACACGAGCAACTTGAGGACAAAGGCCGTGTGGTATTCATGGGTTTTTGATTGTCGGATTGTTTATAGCCAGAGTGTATGGCTGAATCTGGTCCACAATAAAAATACCAGTTTGTTGAATTAGTTTTGCTGCGTGAATAACTTTGACTCTTTCTATAATTGTGAAAATTCACAAATTAAGTTTATAATCTAGATTATGTGTACTTCATGAGTTCTCTTGACCCATTGTGGGGACCCTATTCAGAGTATGCCAGTTGCTCAAGGTCAGTTGGAGTGTGGGAATCTTAATCAGGCTGTCCAAGGACCATACACAGGTGCAAGAGCGAGGCCACAGTAATCTGTATGTACACTGTGCAAGCATGCCCTTCTATAACCCAAAATACCGAGGTCACTATTTGGAAAGAAACCTCTTTTGTCTAAGTAGTATAAAGTTGTTACTGACAAGCCAGTATGGGTTTGCATTATGGGAAAGATGTGTTACTGACCAGCAGGCTGCTGCTGTGGGTACAGTATACTGCTGTGTGAGAAAGTGTGGGGAGCCGCTACAGTGTTTGGACAGGTTCAAGCCTTGGACTAATGAGAGGGCACAGTCCTCTCATGGCCACGTTCAAATCCCAGCTTGGAGGGCAGAGCCCTCCCAGCATGATTATAGCCAATAGCTATGGTTCTGAGCTTGAATCTATGGTCCGAACACGTGGACCCACATGCCTGAGTGATATAGGCTCAATAGAGTTCAGGTTCATGTAGTTGAGTAGGATTGAAACCCACGAGAATGTTGTAAACATTTTGATCACGCCCTTACTTTGCCTCGTGGCATCTGCTATAAAATAAAGACACGGCTTGTGGGCATCGTCTCTGTCTCTCAGAGAAGCAGCGTCCCACTGAGACCCAGCTTTCATTCTCTTGTCTGTCTTTTCTAAGCTTTCAGCTGCCCCCACTCAGGTTCACCCTTAGCCGTGCTGGCATAGCACAGGGAAGATGTATTGTTACCTAGCCAGTGTGCGGCTACTATATGGGACTTTGCTTTGAAGAACTGTTTTGTCTAGTGGCTACTTGTTAGCAATGGCTACTTGGGCTACAATAAAAACTCTCATATACCCACAATTTCTCATGGCTTCTAGGTTGAATACCCGGCTAAGGGGGTCCAGTCCAGGGCTTGCCCCTGACACCCATATATTAAAATTATTCTAAAATTAAAGATTAATGTTCAAATTTTCCTCTAGTTAATAAGTAGTCAGTCACAGTGGTATGTATATTAGTCAAGGTTCAATTAACTATAGTAACAAGGAATTCAACAATAATTTAATGGCTCAGTGAATACAGAAGTTTATTCTCTCTCATGTCACAATCAAGTCTAGGTGTTCCATATCTTTTCGTACTAATAATCAAGAACACAGACTGACATAGGCTCTACCATCTTAAAACCTTTATCTTCCAAGGTGAGTCTCTTCATTTCCATTTTGCTCAGAAGGAGAGGGGAAAGGCATGGAGGAATAGACTTGCAATTTTATGAGATTGGCTAGAAGTGTTGAAGCAAAATTCATCACTTCTATTCACATTATACTGGTGACATCTTAGTCATATATCCACCCTAGCTACAAGGGAGGCTAGGAAATGTAGTCCATGGCTTGGGAGCTACATCCTACCCACAACTTTATTACTTGATGTTATGGACTAAATTACATGCCTCCCAAATTCATATGGTAAAGCCCTAACCATTAGTACTCAGAATGCGACTATATTTGGAAATAGAATATTTAAAGACATGATTAAATTAAGATGAAGCCATTAAGGGTGGGTCCTATCTATATACATAAAAGCCTAAGTGACCGTTAGGACCAAATGACCAGTCAACCGGTCGCTATGACGTGCATTGACCACCAGGAGGTAGGCACTCAACACAGGAGCTTCCCCCTGGTGGTCAGTGCACTCGCACAGCCAACTTCCCACTGCTGTCCAACCTCCTGCAGTCCCTCTCCCTGGGAGGGACCCCACCCATGCATGAATTTGTGCACCAGGACTCTAGTTCCCATATAATGGATGTCCTTATAAGAAAAGAAAATTAGAATACAGACACATTGAGAAGAAAGACCATGTAAAAGCATATGGACTAAAAATAGCCCTCTACAAGCCAAAGGAGAGAGGCTCAGAAGAAACCATCTCTGCTGATACCTTGGTTTCAGACTTCTATTCTCCAGAATTGTGAGAGAATAAATTTATCTTGTTTAATCCACCCAGTATGTGGCACTTTATATGGCAGCCATAGCATGGTAATTTGCTAAGGAAGAAGTACAGATTTAGGGGACAACCAGCAGTGACTATTGCATTATGTGAATGATAAATTGATTAATGTCTTAATTAGGGCTGTTATAACAAAGTACCATTGACTGGGTAAGTAACTTGAATATCAAACACCTCTCAAACTTTTGAAGGCTGGAATTCTGAGATAGGATGTCAGTATTGTCAAGTTCTGGTGAAAGCTCTCTTCCAGGTTGCAGAGGGCTGACTTCTCCTCTATCCTCATACTAGAGGCCTGGTGCATAAACTTGTGCACCAGTGGAGTCTCTCGGCCTGGCCTGTTGTATTGGGCTGAAACCAGCTCTCTGACATCCCCTGAGAGGTCCCGGATCATGAGAGGGTGCAGGCCAGGCTGAGGGACCCCACCGGTGCACAGTCAGGGCCAGGGAGGGACATGGGAGGTTGGCCAGCCAGAGAGGGACCTCAGTAGGGCTCCAGGGCATGTCTAGCCCATCTTGCTTAGTCCTGATCGGCCAGACCCCAGCAGCAAGCTAACCTACCAGTTGGAGCATCTGCCCCCTGATGGTCAGTGCATGTCATAGTGACTGGTCAACTGGTTGACTGTCTGCTCCCTGTTGGTCAGTGCACGTCATAGCGACTGGTCAACTGGTCAACTGGTCAACTGTCTGCCCCTTGCTGGCCAGTGCATGTCATAGCGAGCTGTTGAGCAGCCTTATCATATCATTAGCATATTACACTTTGATTAGTTGAACAGATACCGGACACTTAGCATATTAGGCTTTTATTATATAGGATGACAGAGGTGAGCTCACTAGCCCTCTGGCATCATATTCTAAGGGCATTAATCCCATTCATGAGGGCTCCACCGTGACCTAATTACTTCACATTAGAATTGGGGTTTCAACATATGAATTTGGAGGGGTAAAAACATTAAGTCTATAACACTATACTATCCATGAATTCAGTTAGGAATTATAAACAAATTATTCAAAGTTCTTTAAAAAGAGACCTCCTGATTGGTCTCCCTGCTCTCAATAGTCAGTGATATTTTTAAAACATAAATTAGATTATTTCACTCTTCTGTGTGAAACGTTAGAATGTTTCCCATTTCATTCAGCTCACAACTGAATATCCTCTTTGTGTCTTAAGAGGATGGACCTGATGGCCCTGCACCAACTCCAACCTTGGCTTCTGGGACACTTCCTCTCATTCATTTTCCTCCAGAGGCTCTGGTCTTCCAAGCATGCTCTTCCCTCGGGGCTTTGCTGCTTTCTTCATAGGAATGCTCTTTCCCAAGAGAACCACATGCGCATTTGATTACTTACTTTGGGTGTCTGCTTAAAAGCTATTTTATTAGAGAGGCCTTCTCTGACTATCCTATGTAAAATAGCAACCATCCTCATGTCTTTGCAGCACGCTTGTGACCTTTACCTTGCTTTGTTTTTCCCCACACACTTGTTCCCCAATATATCACTTAATGTATTTATTTGTGTAGTTTGTTCTGCATTCTAGAAAGCACCGTGAGTACATAGAATTCCATTTTTTTAATTGCTGTATCCTCAGCATTTAGAGCAGCTCAGACAAAACTCTACTGATGGAATAACTCAAGCAGATATTTAGGCAGCAATACAGGATTTTTCCGGCACAGATAATCCTGGATTATGAACCAAATGATGAAAGATATAAAGGAGATACAGAGAGGAGCCAAAGAAATGGGAGTTAATTATGGGGAAAATTTACCCTTAGTATTTCCAAATAATTAAAGTATCTTTTTAGTTTCTTTTGTCTACACTGTAAGTCAAGTGAAAGGTATCATGAGGGTGAGGACCATTTAATCTATTTTATACATAGGACGTGCTCAACATATGTTTGTAGAATAAATAAACAGCACAAGATCTCTGTGTATTTCTTTTCTCTTGGTCAGAAAGAACCTTCCTTTCTGATCTTTCTGTTTGTTTCCCTGGCTCCACCTTCATTCCACCACTTTAAAGGCTGTCTTCATTTTAAGTTCATTTTTCAACTCATCTCTTTTGATTGGATTTATCTATTTTTGATCCTATGTTCTCACAAGTTAGACTAGTTTTTCTCTGTGTGATAGCTTCCAAATCAATAAACCCAGCCTGATTCTTCTCTTTACAAAACCTACTGTATAATATGGAAGTTTACCTATTATACTGTCTTCAGGACTTTTATACATGGAAATCCTTCAACATGTGGTCACTTCAATCTGACCCATTAACATCCCCCAAAAACTTGTTGCCCATTAAAGTTCCCTTGAGTATCACCAAGATCCTTGTAATTCAGACTTTAAAACTAGGGAGCCTCCTTACCTCATCCTTTGTTAGCATTGGATTTAGGAAATATTTAGCAACCTGCCTGTGTTTAAGATTAGGGGCTTATGGCCCTAGTGTATCTTTTTTCTATTTCTTCAAATAAGTATTCCCTCTCAAAATGTCTACTAGAAGTTGAGATCATATGTAAACATACCAGCTAAATCATGTACTGACCTATCCTGAAGGCTATTCTACTGGCACCAAGGGCTACACTAATTTCTTTGGGAAGTGAAGCCTTTGGGATTATCCCATCTCAATCATTGAAAATAATATCTTCTCATTCACCATTCTATTGGGAATTCTGACAAAGACTGTAGAATTGTACTCATGTCTCCAATTCAATTTAGGAATTCAGCCAATGTAAGTATTGAAAACAACTTTATATCAAAGTTTGTTAGGAAACTTGTAGCCAGTTCATTAAACCACTCCTTAAACTCTTTGCCATAGCCCCTCCCGTACTCCCCCCCCCCAAGCAATTCTTTCCTCTTCTCATTCCTGCCCTTATCCAACTGGATTATCTGAACCCTCCCTCCCAGCCTTGCACTCCTTAAAAAGGCGCTTCCTGATCTTGGTGTATTATTCTTTTAAATCATGTTATGTGCTTTGTTATTATTTCATTTATATTTTTGTAATAAATGAATCTGAGCTATAAATTATTTTTGTGATATTCTTAAATTTTGTGACATTCTTATACTTTGCTAGCATTGTAAAATAATTTTGAGACTTTTCATCTTTTCTGAGGACCTTGACAATATGAGAGGTATCTGTTTCTTGAAGGTTTGAGTGAATCCACTCATAAACTATATGAGCCTACTGCCTTTTCATGTATTACTTCACGAAATAAAATATTTTGAAGTTAATTGAGCATAATTAATTACCAATTTTTCCCAGTGCTTCTTGTTTTCAAATATTTACATTAGAAACCATCAATTTTCCTCTGAGTGTCTATATCAGACGCTTCTGCAGCCCCTTAGTTCCTTTCTCCCTGACCTGCTTCTCAGACCTCTGTCCTTCAATACAGAGTCCACAGTCAGACACCCCAATGAGAAAAAAGATCCACAGAAGGGGAAAATATTTTGTTCCAGATTGGTCTCCTGTATAGAGCATGTTTCTTAGGTTTTTCACTTTTTTTTTTTTTAAGCATTTCTCTCTCTCTCTTTTTTTTTTTCTTAATTGATTTTAAAGAGACAGAGGAAGGGAGAGAGAGAAAAACACTGTCTTGTTCCAACCATTTATGTATTCACTGGTTGTTTCTTGTATGTGCCCTGACTGGGGGTCGAATCCACAACTTTGGCATGTCAGGACCTCACTCTAGCCAACTGAGCTACCCAGCCAAGGCTGGTTTTTCACTTTTAAAATTTTATTTAATTCTGTTTCAGAGTCATAATTTATTTGGGAATCTCATCTATTTACATTTATTGTGTTCCCTGATAGTATATACTTTACTCTGCCATCGTATATCTTATTGTTTTATGACATCTTTCAGATATAACCTATTCTTCCTCCTGTTCCTCCTCCATCTCATAATCCTTTTTCTTCTCATTTTCTTTCCTATCTTCTAAATGAAACACATCTTATGTGCTCCTTTTTTCCTCACTTTGAGTAGTTTGAAAATTCTAAATCCCATTTAAATTCTTTTCATTATATATGTTAAGACCCAAATACAACTTTAATTTTTCAGTGAATATAGAGAAATAGTATCTGTTATCTCTTCTGTAAAAAGAAAAAACATTAATGTGCCTTTATTTTACTTTTTCTTCCATCTGTCATGTTTTTATTTAATTTGTAGACTTTATGTTTTAGGATAATTTTAAGTTTACAGAAAACTTGGTTCTCATATATCCTCTAGCTCCCTCATAGTGTCCATATTTTTTTAAAAGTCATTTGTAGTTATATTTATTCACTTATTATATAATGTCTTTAAAGTTCCAGGAATTCTTTTTATAATGAACTATACTTAAATTTATGGCCTAATTTTCAATAATTGTTTAGGCTTAACAGGATAGTGAATTGCTTTCTATATTTACATACTTTAATACATATTATGTCTTCTTTGTGGATTAATTTTCAATATATGAAATATATCTTGAATACTTTATTTCCTGAATGATCTACTGAGAATTTTCATTCCAACAAAGTTTTCATGTTTCTCAAATATCTACAAACTAACTGGCTGAGTATACCAGTAGAGTCCTAATTACAATTTTCTTCCTTTGGATATTGAGGCCATACTGCATTTTTCTAACATTTATTATTAACACTGAGAAGTCCAATACCAGATGGAGTCTCAGTTATTTGCTTTGTTTCTTTTCTTGTGGAAACTTTAAAAAATTACCATTTATTCTTGGAATTAAAAAATTTAATCAGGATGTATCTGAATATGTTTGTGTTTCCTTCTTCCTGGCCAATACATCCAAGACTTTTTTCATAGGAACATTTGGATCTTTCTTCAGTTCAGGAAAGCTGTTATTAGTTATATCTACCTCTCTGTTTTCTTTCTTATTTCTCCATCCTCTTTTTTTTTTTTTTTTTTGACCATTATTGAATCATCAGGCATTGTCCTCCATAACCCTTGTTATCTATCTTTAATATTTTCTACCTCTTTGTTTTCTCTATGTTCTGGGAGGTTTCCTTAACTTTATCACTCACATTATTCATTTGGCCTTCAGTTTTGTTGTTTGTCTCATATGTATATGTATGTATGTGTGCTTGTTTGTTTTTTGCAATAATTTTTTTATTTTGTAAGAACTCTTTTTTTTTTTTAATTCTCTGATTATACTCTTTTCCCCTGAGTAGTTTTTACTTGATTCATGGCTTTAATAACCTCTTCAATCTTTCTGAGAATGAATTTAAATGTTTAGATTTCCTACAGGTCAGATTTTCTGTTACATGCTCTTTTATGACAATGCATGGAAGTTCTTTTGTTCTTACAGATCTGAAAATGAAAGACTGTGTCGATTTGCATACATAGATAGTAAAGGTTTTATTAAAGGTTGTATATGTCAGATTTCTTAGGAGCCCACTCCCCAAATAATGGGAAAATCTGATTAGACTCTGAAGTTAAAAGGGCAAGACTATGCTGACTGATGTGTTCATTGGTGGAAAACTGACAACCAAGGCAAGGACCTCTTCCAAATGCCAAAACATGAAAGAAGGTAGAACCCTTGCATCTATTTCACTGCTGTGTTGAGCCACTTATTCCCTCCCTCCCACCCTTGTGCCACGTCTGTGTGGGTTTCAAGTCACCCAAGCTTGGCACGATTTTGTTTTGGGCATCAAAACCATTTGGAGCTTTGACTACTACTTCTTAGCACCTACGTGGGGACAGCAGATTCTCCATTTTGTTTTGAAAGCTATTAGAATTGGGTTTATATTCTGAAAGGCAAACACTTCAGCCAGCTGCCCTATATAGAACTGATCAGGTATTTAATAATCCTTTAAATTCATCATCTTATGATGTGACTATTTTTAGGTCAGTGTATTCTGACGAATCCTACAATCCTCTCTTGTGCTTGTTTCAGGTTTCTCAGTTTTGATTCTTTATCAACCAGATACCCCAGACTTCCTCTTGTCTGCTGATTGACACTTTCACTTTTTCAGCATTATCATGGAATTTGAAAAATATCTCTTTCTTGTTGTTTCAAGAAATTTTTGTTGGAACACAGAGAAAGTAAATGTATATATTTCTCCACTATCTTGAACCAGAAAACTTACATTTTATGTACTCAGTTGTAACTAATAACCCTATACTCCACCACACACCCAAACAGAGGTAATTAACAACTTTTCTAAGCTTTTATTAGTGATATCTTTGTTTTTCTTTACACTGGCATGGCCACAAACACAGTCAAATCCTGTATTATCTCCTGCATAATGGTTTTAGTAGTTCCCCAACTGTCATACTTATGCTTAGTCACTCCAGCCTCCAGATGATTCAGCATAATATCCAGGTTGCAGTATGACTTTAGTGGGCCATAGGCACTTTTGCCCTGTCCTCTATTTTAAAAAAATAAAATAAAAATTATATTTTATGACTATATTGGTATAAAAATCAAGCTGTACTCATTATTTTATATTCATGCTTGTTACATTTATTATGTCCTTCTGATTTAAAATAAATTAAAATTAAAACATTTTGTGGGACCCTGAAAGACTACACACTGTGCCTTCTGTATCTAACGATAAGTTGGCTTTGCTAATATCCCTAGCTTAATCTTAATAACAACTTCTTTGTCTCTATGTCGGTGTGTGTGTGTGTGTAAAAAATTGTTGACACACTAGTACATAGAGGCTAAAGCTGAAATTCTTTTAATACTCGTCCCAGTTAAAATTCAAGACCCTTCATACCTTGCTATAAATTATTTTTCTAGTCATACCTCCCATGGCTTTTTAATCCACGTCTGCTACCCTAGTTAACTTCCTGACCTTCTGAACAAGATTAGAATTTTGTTACCTCTATTAATCTGCCCCTGTTGTTTCTGGGATCTACCCCCACCCCACACACACACCAAAATGTGCATTTATTTATCAATCTTACTTAATCCATATAATATGGAGTATGGTTAAGAGCACGGACTCTGGAGTCTGTCTGATTTCACACTCACTAGCAGTATGTCTTATACAAGTTATGTGACCTTGATGTGCCCCAGTCTTCTTAACTATAATACGGGAAAAGAACTGTTCCTACTAACAGGTTTTGGAAGGACTAACACAATTAATTATAAGAACTATAAGTAACACTCTTTGACATTTATCTTGTGCCACAACTTGTCGAGTGCTTTACATATAATATGTACAAAGAGCTTAACACAGTTCCTGACACAGAGAAAGTACTTGAGGAGTCTATTATTTTCCTATAATATTTTTCAATAGGGGAACTACTACTTTGAAGAAAAGAAGAAAAAAACACCTTTCTGGACAAAATCAGCCATAGGGATTGCTTTCTCCTCTGATTCCTGTAGCTGTATTATGCATATTCGTTATTTGATAGTAATCATATACTACTTTAAAACATGAATATTTCTTTATAAATCACTGTTTCATCTCTTGGACAATTTGTCACAGAGCCTTGCAGATTATAGAAGTCCATTATATATTTGTTCATTGCATACTTCATTGATTATATGATTTCTTCATGTCCAGCAGCCAAAAGTCCACTCAACTGACACCTATTGGGAGAAAACAGCAACAAGGTCAGCAGCCAGGCCAGCAGCCAGGTCAGCGGCAGTATATGGACTCACCTTGTAAGCTTCCATTCTTCTTGCTCTGCTCTTAGCAACACTTTAGCTTCTGCATATTAGGATGGAATTGAACCTGGGATCGGGCCTTTCCTCACATATGGCTAGTGGAAAACTGTTTTCCTACCATGTTTGGAGTGCTAACTACCTGGAGAAGAGAGGTCTGGTGGCTGATTTAGTGGTGTCATTTGCCTCCTAAATGATATAATTTACTACAAAAATAATTCCCTTAAGCAGGGGCCCCAGTGGTTGAAATACCACTATTAGTCATCACTATCACTACAGATTTATTCTTTTGAGTTATATCCCTTGGGGATAATTACAGATCCTCAGACTAATTCTTCTTAAAGCATTCGTGATTAATTTTCTCCTGGACACTTAGAGCAGAGTGCTGAGAACTAGGGAGGGAGGGAGGTGACGGGGAGCGGGCCTAGAAAAAGGGGAAAGGGCTTCACAAAAGGGAAGTGCGTAGAGCAGAGGCGAAGCTTTGCTGCTTCGCCCTGCGGTTCTGCTCACAAGTCACATGGCTCTTTGCAGGAGAATGCAATCTAGCAGTTCTTAAACTGCAGACCACAGGTCAGAAGTTCCAGATCAAACTTGGTGACTATGATTCCAAACTTCTCACTTTCTATGAAAAAATGTAACCCTGGCTAGCAGAGGTTGAAAAGGTCAAGAGCATTCAGATATCTTCCTCTGAACTCTTTTTTCTCCTTGTTATAAAATGTTTGAATAAACTTATCCTATTTTCACAAGATACATGTTAAGAATAATTATTGGCTGCTCTTTATAGAAATTTTACAGGCATTTCTCAAACAACGGACTGTATATTTGGAAATGTTGTCTATTGCTTCTGTTATCTCAGTAGCCACAACTCCTGTCTATTTTCCTTTGTTCAAATGCCTTCCCAGGGCAGCCCGACCACCAGAAAGTTTGTGAAGTCTGGATACAGTGAAAGGAGACAAGCCCAGAACAGTCAGCACTGAGAGGTGTCATGTGAAGGAGACATTATATTGCAGCAACTGGAAATAAGGTGTGAGAGGTACATGGGTCTGGGTAGAAGTGTGATTCTATGCTTTGTGCCTTGCACAAATCACATAACTACCTGGAACCTTGATTAATTTACCCATAAAATGGGACAACAATAAATGTCTTAGAGTCCTTTGAGGATTAAAAGAAATCATATTTGTGGAACCCCTGGGGCAGTGTCTGGAGTGGCCTCCTCACACATAGTGATGGTGGTAGTGGTGTCAGTAGCAGCTTCCTCTAGGATCCTGGTAGGTCCTGTGGAAAGCGCTGAGGTGTGACGACATCCCGCTGCTCAAGGAGCTTCTAGACTACCAGGGGGGACCAGAAGAGTATGTGAATGACCATACCACAAGTTTGTATGTGATAATCACAAGAAAAACATGCAGAGAGAGGTCATTTCGGCCTTAATAATCATAAATAGTTTCATGGAATTGTAAATACCTGAGCTGCAACTTAACAGATGGCCCACTGTCTTACGAACTTTAGTTTTTCTAGATTGAATCCAAAGCAACTCCAGCTGCCCAGCCAGCATGACTCAGTGGTTGAATGTCGACCTCAGGAGGTCACGGTTTGGTTCCCGGTCAGGGCACATGCCAGGGTTGCAGGCTCGGTCCCCAGTGTGGGTTGTGCAGGAGGCAGTGGATCAATGATTCTCTTTCATCATTGATGTTTCTCTCTCACTCTCCCTTCCTCTCTGAAATATATCTATAATAATAAAAGCATAATATGCTAATTAGACCGGTCTTCCTTCTGGGACGAAGCCTGGACTGCAGCCGCAGGATCGATGCAGCCGCTGTGGCTGTGAAGGCGGGATCCAGGCATCCAGGTAGCCATCACGGCTGCGAGGGAGGATTGAGGCAGCCCCCGCAGCTGTGAAGGCCTACTCTTGCATGAATTTCGTGCATCGGGCCTCTAGTATATATATATATTCTGAGTGGCCAGATTATTATGACCACCCCAATAGTACTACATTGACACTTCCAAAAGTACTGAATATTGAAAACTTCCTAAGCAAATACTCTCAAGGTTTTATTATTATTATTATTATTATTATTATTTGCATAACTAATTCACTTCATTGTACTGATGGGGTGGTCATAGCAATCTGGCTGGTCATAATAATCTGGTATATATATAATAAAAATAATAAAAGAGGCAACAGCAGCTTCTAGGAATGTTTAGAGCCCTCTCAGTAAATGTGGTGCTTCCAGGACTCTCCACATGTGTCCAAATCTCTTCCTGTGGGGAAACAAACAGTCCCAGTGTCTCAAGCATCAGGACTTCACTGACATCATGGCACATTGCTGGCAGGCAATCCCTTTCTGGTGTGTCATAACCAGTGTTTACTACTAATTATTAAAGTTCAATGAGTAACTTTGCCATGTGCATTAGAGCAGATCCAAGGCTGCCACTGGGGAGCAGACAACATTTGGCAAAGTTATTCGGTTTCTTCTTGTCATTCTTCCCACTTCTGTGGGAGCTCTCAGCATTTAGGCAGAGTGCTTGCTGGCCGCATGCACTGCCATGGGGAGGGTGGCTTTAGCAATGTCACAGAAATCACTGCTTAGCTTTGAGTTTCCAAATAGAGGGATTCAAGTTCACATCAGAAACATTATCCTTGAAAGCTAGATCCTTGTGGCCCAGAGGAACACAGGAAGAATTTGTATCTCTCTCTGATATAAACTTTGGCAGAACTGTAAAGAAGCAATGGTGGAGTGAGGTACCCAGAATCCTGGACTGGAGAACTGCATCACTGAGTCCTGAAAAACCAAAAAGGTACTTCTGAAATCTCAAAGGCAAGTGTGGAAGTGCTGACCAAGCTGGCGGGACCTAACGAAGACGGAAGGCAGTCTGCTGCTGCGTGAGGTCTACCAGTGCCTGTGGCACGGCCAGGACATCAGCAGCAGATGCAGCAAGTGCACAGGGTGCCACAGACAGACAGTACAAGCACCCTCATGTGGGCTTTCTATGTGGAGCACTGTACTAAGTGCTTTGTTCAGTCATCTTACGGAATCCTCACAATAATCCTTAAAAGTTGCTGCTATCAATATACCTATTTTACAGACAAGGAAAGAGAAGCATAAACAAAGGACAAGTAACCAGCCTATGGTAGCAGAGCAGTTAAGTAATAATAGAGTAAAAGTTGAATCCAAGAGCCTGGCTCAGGAGCCTACCCTACATTGGCATCAGGACAATGTCCCAGGAACATGCTTTTAGTCCAGGGAGACAGGAGATGAAGGAAAGGAAAAGACTCCTGGATGGGCTGAATTTGCTTACAAAAGTATGTGTTTTAAACTGGAGGCGATTAATATTCCTCCAAATGGCAAGATGTGAGCTTATGAGCTAAGTAGTTGATAAATAAAAGTTACATATTTTTGGAAAATCTATTTCTTGACTATGAAAGCTCATTCTTTCTATACTTAAAAAATTTTTAATTTTGTTATCTCATTTATTGGCTTATTTGGCATAACTCTTTGTTTTTGCAGGGGTGACTTTAGAGTTCATAGTATCGTCTTTAACTCATCACAGTCTACCTTCAAGTAATATTATACCATTTCACGTACAGGCTGAGAACCTTCCAGCAGCATACTTTCATCTTCTACATCTGTTTTAAACCCCACAACACACTGATTTTGGTTCTACTTTAAACAGTCAAATAGCTTTTTAAAAGATTTTTTAAATAAAAAAATACCTTTTATATTTACCCACAAATTTACCACATGCTTTTCAAAACTTTGAATACAGATTTTCATCGGGTATCGTTTTCTGACTAAAGGACTTCCTTTGTTATTTGTGCTGGTGATTCATTTTTTCAGTGTTTCTATATCCAAGAAAGTCTATTTTAACTTTCTTTTTCAAATATAATTTTGCTGAGTATAGAATTCTATGCATACAGGATTTCTTTTTCTTTTAAGTAGTTTAAAGATAATTCTCTACTGTCTCCTGGCTCACAAGGTTTCCAATAAGACATCTGTGGTCTTCTTATCTTTCCTCCTCTATATGTAATGTGTTCTTCCCATATGAGTGCTTTTAAGATTTTCCTGTTTTATTACTGCTTTTAAATAATTTGATTATGTTATAGCTTGGGATAGTATCTTCATGTTTCTTACACTTTGGGTACATTGAATTCCTTGGATCTATCTATTTATAATTTTCATTAAATTTACAAAATGTTTAACCATAATTTCTTTAAGTATTTTATCTGTTCACTATTCTCTGTGTTTTTTTTTCCTTCCGGACCTTTAATATCATTTATACTTGGCTTCTTGAAGTTGTCTTATAACTTTGATGTCTGTTAATTCATTCTTGGTCTTTTTCTGTGTTTAATTTCAGATAGTTTCTATTATTATGCCTTCAAATCACTAATCTTTTTTTATGCAGTGTTTAATTTGCTGTTAATCCTAGTAAATCTATTTCTCATCTCGGGCATCTTTAGAACTTCAATCTGAATCTCTCTTTTTTTTTTACACCCTCTACATATCTAACTTAAATCTTCAAGATAAAGTAATGAATTAAAAACTTCCTGTAAATGCTCTTCTGGCACGAAGTTCAACATTTTTAAGTGTAAGAATGAATATCTATGACGTTAACACCTTCAGAAAATTTGACATATGAAGTTTTGAAGCTTGTTATCAATACAACAAAATAGCATACATATCAAATCACATCTATACCATCATATGTGTAACTCCAACTATTGAAAAAATCCGCATTATTAACCGGTACATAGAAATATTTACCCTGAGTTTCTTGACCTAACTGACATATTTAGTTATACAAATTCTCTCATATAGCAGTCACATGACATCTTTCTATAAAATAGTTTTATAAAAACTCTTTATTATTGAATGTATAAACTATGAACCTAATATATATTAGAGGCCTGGTGCATGAGATTCGTGCACTTGGGGGTGGGGGGGTGGTGGTGGTCCCTCAGCCCGACCTGTGCCCTCTCACAGTCCGGGAGCCCTTGGAGGATGTCTGACTGCTGGCTTAGGCCAGCTCCCCGCTGCTGCAGAGGTGGAGAGGCTCCCGCCGCTGTGCTCGCCAGCCATGAGCCCGGCTTCTGGCTGAGTGGCACTCCCCCTGCGGGAGCACACTAACCACCAGGGGGCAACTCCTGCATTAAGCATCTGCCCCCGGTAGTCAGTGTACGTAGTTCCACTATTCAGTCAATTTGCATATTAGCCTTTTATTATATAGGATATCCTGAAAAATCTACTAATGGAATTTGACACACATCCCCTCTCATTATACTGAGTGTCAATGTATATGGACAAGTGTCTTTAAACAATGATTTTTATGCACATGCAACAAGTTTTAGCCAAGTGAAAGTTAACTCCTTTCTAAAGAGATTGTACTTTCTGCCAAGAGTGCAGAGTCTTAGCTGCCAAAGAGCTTTTCTGTTATTCTTTAACAAACTACTGGGAATTTAATTGGTTAAATGAATTGAATGAATTTAATTCAAGCAGAATGGCTTCACATTCTAATAAATTCTATGTTATTAAGCTATTATTATTAATCTTTCTTTAATTTGTTAAGCCACTATGACATAGTTTTAGCTATATTATGAAAAGAAATTTTTTTACCTTTATCATTTAAAATTTTATTCCATTTTTGAAGTGATTTCACTATGCATCAAAGTTAATCTCTCTATATAAAAGTGTAAGCAACCAAGAGACCAAACAACCAGTTGCTATGATGCACACTGACCACCAGGGGAAGACGCTCAATGCAGGAGCTTCCCCCTGGTAGTCAGTGCACTCCCACAGTGGGAGCACTGCTCAGCTGACCAACCAGCACCAGATGCAGGGCTCACAGCTGGTGAGCGCCACTGGGGATTGACTGGGCATGAGACTGCGGCAGGCACAGCAGGGCAGGAATGAGCGTGAGTGGCAGACAGGAGCAGTAGGCGGCATTGCACTGCCAGTTCGGCCCAATCCCTGCAGGCCACGCCGAGGGACCCCACCAGTGCATGCATCTGTGCACCAGGCCTCTAGTTTTTCAATAAAAGCCAAGAAATATTGCTCAAATCCTTTAGAAGAGGATTTAATGCACCTAATGATAATCACAATAACCATTTACTGATCATTTACTCTATTCTAGGTATGCAAGGCTATAAACCCTTATTATGAATATTTATTTTGCAAAATATAACTACAATTAAGTTCATAAACCTATTATGTCTGAAGCTTAATACCTGAAGACTTCTATAGAAGCATGCAAGTTTTTCTCTATCTCTAAATATTTGAGTTACTGGGTTACTATATGTTGGGTACTGACTGCTGCAGGTGAGATATAGATGTGGATACAGATACAGCAATAGATATGTTTATTAATAAATATATTAATCCATGAGCAATCCTATGAGGTAGCTATTATCAGTTAAAGTAGCCAAGCAATGCCCTAGGAAATATCAATGACTGGGTTTGAAACTAGGCCACTGACTGACATCTGTCCCTGAGGCTTTAACCAGAATCCTACATAATAAAAGCCTAATATGCAAATCAACCAAAAGGCAGAACAACTGGTTGCTATGATGTGCACTGACCACCAGGGGACAGACGCCCAACAAAGGAGCTGCCCCCAGCACGGGCCTCTAGTCCTATCTAATAAAAGAGAAAAATGGTAATTGGCGTACGACGATACCCTTTTCATTGGCTAATCAGGGCTATGTGCAAATTAACTGCCAACTATGATTGGCAGTTAACTGCCAACTAAGATTGGCAGTTAACTGCCAACTAAGATTGGCAGTTAGCTGTCAACTAAGATTGGCAGTTAACTGCCAACTAAGATTGGCAGTTAACTGCCAACAAGATGGCGGTTAATTTGCATATGTAGGCACAATGCAGGGAGGCGAAAGGGAAAGCAGGAAGAAGCCCCCTGCCACTGACAGTGATCGGAAACCCAGGGGGGAGCTAAGAGCTGGGGGGCAGGGCAAAGGCGGCCCTGGGGCCGCCTTTGCCCTGCCCCCCAGCCATGATCGGAGAATCAGGCGCCTTTGCCGCCCTGGCCAGTGATAGCAGGAAGTAGGGGTGGAGCCAGCTATGGGAGCTGGGCACGGTCGAAGCTGGCAGTCCCGGGAGCTAGGGGTCCCTTGCCTGGGCCTAAAGCGAAGCCCACGATCGTGGGGCCGCTGCAGCTGCGGGTCCCCGCTGCCCGGGCCGGATGCCTAGGCCAGAGGTGTCAGGCCTGGGCAGGGGCGGATCCTGCAACCGCGGGGAGCTGGGGGTCCCCTGCTCAGGCCTGACACCTCTGCTGGAGGCCTCAGGCCTGGTCAAGGGGCCGATCCGGTGATTGGTGATCGGAGGGTGATGAGGGTCAACTCCTCTGGCCGAGGCATCAGGCCTGGGTGGGGGGCTGAGCCGGGGATTGCGGGGATATGATGGTCCCCTTGCCCAGGCCTGAAGCCTGGGTCAGAGGCATCAGGCTTGGGCGGGGGGTGGAGCAAGCGATCAGAGGGAGATGGGGGTCCCCTGCCCAGGCATGATTCCTGGGCCAGAGGCCTCAGGCCTGGGCGGGGGCCAGAGCCAGTGATCTGGGGGAGATGGGGGTCCCCTGTCCAAGCCTGACACCTCTGGCGGAGGTGTCAGGCCTGGGCAAGGGGCCGATCCTGCGATTGGAGGGTGATGGGGGTCAACGCCTGAGGGCTCCCAGTATGTGAGAGGGGGCAGGCTGGGCTGAGGGACACTCCCCACCCCACACACACACACCCAGTGCACGAATTTCGTGCACCGGGCCCCTAGTAATAATATAATAGCTAATCCTATTGAATACTTACTCTGTGTCAGGCACTGTTCTAAGTGCTTTATATACATCATCTGACTTAATCTTTACAACAAACCTATAAGGTAAATACAATTATTATTTCAGTTTTAAAAATGAGGAGAGTGAAGCCTCAAGAGGTAAAGTAACTGCCCCAAATTATGTAATTGGTTAGTGACAGAGCCTCAGCCCAGCAGTCCCATTACAGAGCCCATGCTATACATCTCTGTCCTCTCAAGGCTCCCTGGGTACAGTCCTTCTTCTACCGACTGATGTACCTTCCACCAAAGGGAAGCTGTGGCTTTTCTGTTTCTGCCCTTTGAGTGAGATAAAGGTTAGGTTAAATCCAAAGGATAATCTGTCATCACTATGTCCAAGTCAATCTCACATTAATCCTATCTAATAAAAGAGAAACATGGTAATTAGCCATACATCCACTACCCTTCCCATTGGCTAATCAGCGAGATATGCAAATTAACTGCCAGGCAAGATGGCGGCCGGCAGCCAGGCAGCTTGAAGTTAACATGAGGCTTGCTTGCTTCAGTGACGGAGGACTCCAACGTTCCCTGCCTACCGCTGCCGGCCTCTGAGCTTGCAGTTTAAAACATTCTTACAAATATAGAAGCTAAACAAAACCCCAGAAACCTGCTTTCAGCCAGCCGGGATCTAAGAGCTAGAGTTGATACAGTGTTTTGATTATAGAACTAAAACAAACCAGATACCTGCTTTCAGAGGCAGAGGCCTCAGAGCGGGAGCCAAAGCTAAAGCTGGCCCAGCTTAAAAAAAGAAAAAGAAAAAAAGGAGCAGTTGGGAGCTTCAGTCACCCACCAGCCTGAAAATAGCCCTCAGCCCCTCACCCAGACTGGCCAGGCACCACAGTGGGGACCCCCACCCTGAAGGGAGTGTGACCAGCTGCAAACAGCCATCATCCCCTCACCCAGGCTGGCCAGGCACCCCAGTGGGGACCCCCACACTGATCCAGGACACCCTTCAGGGCAAACCAGCTGGCCCCGACCAGTGCACCAGGCCTCTATCTTATATAGTAAAAGGTTAATATGCCTCCCAGCACTGGGATCAGCGTGACAGGGGGCAGCGCCCAAACCCCCTGATCGCCCTGCAGCTCTGTGTGTGACAGGGGGCGGAGCCACAACCTCCCTATCCGCCCTGCTCTGTTCAGGAAAGGGGAAGGCACCCCAACCCCCTGATCAGCCCTGCTCTGTGCCTGATAGGGGGAGCTCCCCAACCCCCTGATCACCCTGCAGCTCTGTGTGTGACAGGGTGCGGCGCCCCAACCCCCTGATCAGCCCTGCTCTGTGTGTGACAGGGTGCGGTGCCCCAACCCGCGCCCCCCATGGGCCCTGCTCTGTGTGTGACAGGGTAGAGCCAAAACCTCCCCATCGACCCTGCCCTGAGTGTGACAGTGGCAGCGCCCCAACCCCCTGATCGGCCCTGCTCTGTGGGTGATAGAGGGCGGCGCCCCGACCTCCCCCGACGGGCCCTGCTCTGTGTGTGACGGGGTAGAGCCATAACCTCCCCATCAGCCCTGCCCTCAGTGTGACAGGGTGCGGGGCCCCAACCCCCTGATCCGCCCTGCTCTGTGTGTGACAGGGGGTGGTGCCCCAACTCCCCTATCGGCCCTACTCTGTGAGTGACAGGGGGAAGCGTCCCAACGCCCTGATTGGCCCTGCTCTGTGCGTGACAGGGGGTGGCGCCACAACTTCCCCATCGACTCTGCCTTGAGTGTGACAGGGGGCTGTGCCCCAACCCCACAATCAGCCCTACCCTGAGCATGACTGAGGGTGGCATCGCAACCTCCTGATCCGCCCTGCTCTGTGCATGACAGGGGGTGGCGCCCCAACTCCCCAATCAGCCCTGCTCCGAGCCCGACCAGGGGCTGCACCTAGGGATTGGGCCTGCCCTCTGCCACCCGGGAGCGGGGCTAAGCCAGCAGGTCGTTATCTCCCAAGGTGTCTCAGACTGCGAGAGGGCATAGGCTGGGCTGAGGGGCCCCCCCCCTCCCCCATCCCCGAGCACACAAATTTTTGTGCACTGGGCCTCTAGTCTATATATATAAAAGCCTAAGTGACCATCTCAACCGAATGGATGACTAAACAGGCTGCATGGAGCAACCAAGCTGGCAGGGGGTTAGTGAGGGATGACCAAACGACTGAGCAGCAGGCTGCAAAGATGGTGGCGCCCACAGCCAATAAGGAGGGAATGTGCTAATTGACTGCCACACCCTCAAAGATGGTGTGGCCCCCACAGCCACAAGATGGCTGGCAGGGGAGGGCAGTTAGGCATCGATCAGGGTGGCAGGGCAGTGGTTAGGGGGTGATCAGGCTGGCAGACAGAAGCGGTTAGGGACAATCAGGCAGGCAGGCAGGCGAGCGGTTGGGTGTCAGCAGTCCTGGATTGTGAGAGGGATGTCCCAGATTGGAAAGGGTGCAGGCTGGGCTGAGGGACAAACCCCGCCCCACTCCCACCCCCGCAGTGCACGAATTTTGTGCACCTGGCCTCTAGTAGATTTATAAAACTTTAGATGTCATTTAATCCCATCTCTTCATTTTATAGATGGAAAACTGAGGCCCAGGTTAGTTAAAAATTTTGTCCAGGGTTAAATATAGATTTTCTATTTTTTTCAAAGAAGGGCATTTGGCAGAGTGCTAATTTCTCTTGTACAACAAACATTCAATGCTCTTACTCAACAAATATTTGAGGAATTGAAGTATAAATCAGAATCTTTCTTGAGATTAGATTAGCTCAAAGCACCAGTTAAAAATGCCTCGTAGATCATATCCACTTGACTGGCTTCTCCTCCTAAGTACTAGTCTTTCTAGAAATATTTTCATAAATACTAGAGTCACACTGCCGACTGCTGTACTGATGTTTTCACACAATTTTCCACTGACTTAGGCTGGAGTTATTTATTTTTGTATTTAGCCTTAAATCTCCACAATAGCAGAGACCTTGTCTTTTAGAACAGCTTTTCTCAGGTTTAACAGATTAGAATTTTTGATTATTTTAATTTTTATTTTTTGCAAAGTAAAGGATATTGCTGTGCACCCAAGACAGATACGGGTTGAACTTTACTCCAGTAAAGTAGGAGAAGTGTTTCAGGAAGATTGGGCAAGAAAGGCTATTCAAACACCCAGCAATTTGAAACAACCTTAATGAATTTGATAGGAAAGTTTCATCCATCAGCAAGAATATCTTAATTTTCTCATATAATTAACATGTATTGATCTGAATGTTGCTCTTTTTTTCTTCAATCCCTGGTAGAATTTGAAAATGCCTTCATATTTATTTATATTAAATCTCAAGTAGTTTAGATAGATTTAAAAAATTATTATCGATTACTTTCCTCCTATTTTAATCAATATCTTTTTTCAAATATTTACATAATGAATAGCATTCTGGCTGGCATGCATTCATATACTGGTACAAACCAAATACATAGAATGTGGTTATAATAGTTTATTTTTGTTTGTCTGAAGATCACATCATGAATAGGCTGTTAGACAGTCTTCAAAAACAAAGCCTGAGTAACTCAAACACATTAAGCTCTCATGTCTTCTTATAGTGCAGGGGTGGGCAACCTTTTTGTGAGTGTGTGCCAAAACCAGCAATATTTCTGACTCAAAATTCTTCTGCATGCCGACCCTAATTTTTTGAGAACATGTTACGCCTACTTGATATCTCTTAAGGTGTACGTATGTGAAGAACCTTGAAGAAATAATAAAATTCATTTGAGCAACAAAAACACAGTATATGACGATGAAAAATACATTTATTTTTTAATGTATACACGTACACTGATAGTCCGACAGAAAACTTTATGACTCCGTTTGATATTATCAGTGGGACTTTTGCTGCTGCATCACTGATGACAGAGATTTTACATCAGGTTTATATTTCGTGCCCTTCAGAGATATGCACGAGCTACTCCTTTCATCCGTCAGGCTACTCCTATTACAAGACTTAACAAAATTCATCACTGAGAACAAAGATTCACAAGTGTATGTGGATGAAAACATGGAGAGTAACGCTGTTGCAAAGTTTTTTAAACAGAAAAATTTTCTGGAATGACATTCCAAGTCCTCAATAGTTTGTTTTTGACACTTCTCTCTAGTACTCCTGTCTCTAATCACTTTTTTTCAATGTTTTCCAAGTCAACTCTAAGGTAAATAAATTTCTGCTTCCAAATTGAGCTACTCTGAAATTCAATCAACTGCATATCAAAGTCAGCCATGTCTATGGTCTTTAAGATAACTTGTTATGTAAAATTATTTATTTATCTAAGATGCATCTATACTGAATTTATCTGAAAAATAAAAAAGTCGGTATTAAGAAAAAAATTGTAAATGGAAGATTATAAGAGAGGGTTCCACGTGCCAGCAAAAGTTACTGGCATGCCATGTTTGGCACGCGTGCCAGGGGTTGCCCACCCCTGTTATAGTGCATCATGCCTTTATGAAACATAGTTCATTCTGATAATCAATTTAAGAAGAACTTTTAAAGGTCTTATTCTAACATTTAAAAGATATGTCTAGATTTTAGTGATTACAGATATTTTTGAATTATTTTATCCAAAAATGTATCACAATCCCACTCTATGTAGAGCAAATTTTTTACAACCAACAGCTTAGTACTTAACAGTGTAATGCTCTGATTCTAGGGCTCCTTGGACAAAGAATGCTTTACAATTCTAAAAATAATGTTTCATTTTTCTCTTTTTCTCCCAAGATTTGTTTTGAGTTTACTTGATTTTTCTTGGAAAGGCAGTTAAATTATTTTTATTTATTATTTTGTTGTTTTAAATCCTTACCCAAGAATATTTTTTCCATTGATTTCTAGAGAGAGAGTGGAAGGGAGAGGGAAGGGGGAGAGAGAGATGAAAAGGAGAGAGGAGGGGAGAGAGAGAGAGAGAGAGAGAGAGAGAGAGAGAGAGAGAGAGAGAGAGAAAAACATTGACATGAGAGAGACACATTGATTAGTTGTCTTTCCTATCGCCCCTATCAGGGCTGGGGAACCTGCAACTGAGGTATGGGCTCTTGACTGGGAATTGAATCCATGACCCTTTGGTCCATTGGCCGTCACTCTAACCACTGAGCAAAACTGGCAGGGCTAAACTAGCTTTTTTTGTAAAGGACTAGTTTTTTTTATGTATATAGTAAACAAATTTTCCTAGATTCATACATTTTACATATGTAGATATAATTTCTGATATTTATTTTAAAACATTGATAAAACATATCAATTACCTGATAAAAACATATAAATCATATGATAGAATATAACTCAGTAACCTACCAGTACAAGAACATTTCAAAGACAATTTTTTTAACCTAGAGTGCCTGACTATAAAACCCCATGGCTATAGACACACAAGAATTTATTCTTTGTCCATCAATTGGTAAGATGGTTTTCTGAAAATTTCTATAATAAATTACAATGCGGAGACACTTTTGTTGAATTTGAAACACAAGATAAAAATAAATGTTACCCACCCCCTTCCCCGCTCATTGCTCAGAGTGCCCAGTTATCAGGGAAGGCAAATTATTCATCTTCTAACGGCAAACAATGGCAAGCAAAAAATAAACCAAAAACCCTTTATGAAATGGTTATTAACAATGACCTTTGTTCAGCACAATACATTTATAATAAAACGAGGACTGAGAGGGAATGCTTATTCATATAAAAGAACCAGGAATAACATCAAGAAAATAATATCTCCAAGGATGGAAAAATAACTTCTTGAGGATATTTACTGAATGAACTGTGCAAACTTACAACCCATCCGTTCAGATGAGCTTGTCACTGTCCAAACCCCATCAGTAAGCTACTAGGCAAAGATCACTGTGATGTCAGATTTTAATATATTTGTTTGGTGATTGATAGTTTCACCCAGTTCACATACTATACAAACATAAACAAAACAAAAACTATCATTTTTGGATAACTAAGAATAAAATACACAGTTTATTGTTTTATGTTCTTAAAAATGATTTTAAAGAAGATATTTGCCTTAATTAGGGTTTTTTAAAAAGCCACTAGTTAAAAAAACAAATCACTACCTTAATAGAACTATTAGTGCAATCAGTGATCTTGATATATTTAGAACTTAATTCATAACATTCAAATTTGGTGATAAAATAAAAAAGTTAAAATGCAAAACAGTTCAATTTCTTTCAGTACATGCAAAAAAATGAAATAGACCACCAATTACACCTTACACAAGAATAAACTCAAAATGGGTAAAATATTTAAATGTAAGTCACAAACCATAATAATCCTAGAAAAAAACATTAGCAGTAAAATCTCAGACATCTCTCATAGCAATATTTTTGCAAATATATCTCCTAGGACCGTGGTCAGCAAACTGTGGCTCGCAAGCCACATGCAGCTCTTTGGCCCCTTGAGTGTGGCTCTTCCACAAAATACCACATGCAGGTACGCACGTACAGTGCGATTGAAACTTCATGGCCCATGCGCAGAAGTCAGTAATTTGTTGAAGAGGCACACTCTAGGGACCAAAGAGCCACATGTGGCTCGAGAGCCAAAGTTTGCCAACCACTGTAAGGGCAAGGGAAACAAAGGAAAAAATAAACAAATGGGACTATATTAAATTGAAAAGCTTCTGCACAGCAAAAGAAACCATCAACCAAATGAAAATGTAATCCATTGGATAGGAAACATATTTGGCAATGGTATATCTGATAAGGGGTTAATTTCCAAAATATATAAAGAACTCATACAACTCAACACCAGAAAGGGGAACAATCCAATTAAAAAATGAGCAAAGGACCTGAATAGACACTTCTCCAAAGAGGACATACAGATGGCCAATAGACATGAAAAAAATGCTCAATGTCACTAATCATCAAAGAGATGCAAATTAAAACTACAATAAGCTATCACCTCACACCTGCCAGAAAGGCTATAATCAAATAAATCAACAACCAACAAGTGCTGGCAAGGATGTGGAGAAAGAGAACCTCCATCACTGTTGATACAGCCACTGTGGAAAACGGTATGGAGATTCCTCAAAAAATAAAAAATAGAACTGCCTTTTGATCCAGCGATCCCACTTCTAAGACTATATCATATCCTAAGAACCCCAAAACATCAGCCAGAGGAATATATGCACCCCTATGTTCACAGCAACATTATTTATAATAGCCAAGATCTGAAAACAGCCCAGAACCCATCAGTAGATGAGTGGATAAAAAAGCTGTGGTACACAATGCAATACTATATGGCTATGAAAAAGAAGGAACTCTTTCCCTTTGCAACAGCATGGATGGGTCTGGAGATTATTATGCTAAATGAAATAAGCTAGTCTAGTTAAATAAAGACAAATACCATATGATCTCACTTATATGTGGAATCTAATGAACAGAATAAACTGATGAACAAAATAGAACCAGAGGTATGGGTACATGGAACAGACTTGACAAATGTCAAAGGGAAGGTGGGCGATGTGGGGGGTGGGTGCATTGGGTAAAAGAAGGTGAAGAGATTAGCCAAAGAACATATATGCATCCCCCATGGACACAGACAATAGTGTGGAAAAGGCCAGGGGAGGAGGTAGGGCTGTGTGGAGGTGGGAGAAGGGGGAGTACAAAGGGGATATCTAAAATAGTGTCAACAATAAAAAAAAAAAAGTAAGTTTTTTTAAATGACTTTTATTTTTTACTTCAAAACTAGAAAAAAATAAGACTACATCAAACTAAAAACATCTGCACAGCAAAGAAAATCATCAACAAAATGAAAAAGCAACCTACAGAGTGTTAGAAAATATTTGCAAAACATATATCTGATAAAGGGTTAATATCCATAATATATAAAGAATTCATACAACTCAATAGCAAAAATATCAGCAATCTGATTTAAAAAATGGGCAGTGGACCTGAATAGACATTTTCCCAAGGAAGACATACAGATGGACATCAGACATATGAAAAGGTGCCCAACATCACTAATCATCAGGGAAATGCAAATCAAAGCCGTGAGATATCACCTTACACCCGTTAGAATGGCTATTTTCAAAAAGACAAAAAAAAAAAAAAGTGTTGGCAAGGGTACAGAGAAAAAGAAACCCTTATGCATTGTTGATTGGAATATAAATCATTGTAGCCACTATAGAAACCAAGGCAGAGGTTCATGAAAAATTATAAATAGAACTACCATATGATAAAGCAATTCTACTTCTGGGTATTTATTCAAAGATAACAAAATCACTAACTCGAAAAAATATATATGTCGCCTCCCCCTGCCATGTTCATTGCAGCACTATTTATAATAGTCAAGCTACAGAAACAACATAAGTGTCCATGGTTTTATAAGTTGATAAATAAAATGCAGCATATAATCAGAATGGAATATTACTTTGCCATAGAAGAAGGAAATGTTGCCAATTGCAACAACATGGATGGAACTTGAGGGCATTCTGCTAAGCGAAATAAATCAAAGAAAGATAAATAAGGCATGGTCTATGGTCTCACTTATATGTGGATCTAAAAACAAAGCAACAAAAAAACAAGCTCACAGATATAGAACAGATTGGTGGTCACCAGAGGCAGAGGATGGGAGATGGGTGAAATGCAGGAAGAGAATCAAAAGGTACAAACTTCCAGTTATGAAAATAAGTAAGTGATGGGGGTTAATGTACAGCATATTGATTATCTTACCTAATAATAGACAAACATGTAAATTGACCACTCCTCCGATACACTCACCCTCCAATCAGGAGAGTATGCAAATTAACTCAACAAAGATGGCAGTTAATTTGCATACATAGGCGCCCAGCAGCCTGGGTCCCAGGAACATCATCAGCACCCAGGTCACTACGAGGTAGGCCCTGTGTGAGCCCTGAGTAGCGTAGGAAGGGCCTGAGCCTGGGGGTGCCAGGGCAGGGGCAGAGCTGGCCATTGAAGCTGCAGGGGCCCCTTCTTAAGCCTAAAGCCTCAGCCAGAGATGTTAAGCCTGGGCGGGGGGCAAAGCCGGCGATTGGAGGGGTCTCAGGGTCCCCTGCCCAGGCCTGATGCCTGGGCCAGAGGCGTCAGGCCTGGGCGGGGTGGGGGGGGGCGGTGGAGCCAGCAATCGGAGGGGTCTGGGGATCTCCTGCCCAGGCCTGGGTGAGGGGCCGATCTGGCAATCAGAGGGTGATGGGGGTTCCTGGGCATGGGGACAGAGCCGGCAATCGGTGTGAACAACAGAGGAAACACCTTTTCTGACCGCTCATTGGCTAAGCTCCCTTTATGCCACTGGTAATATTCTTAGTAACTTGGGTAATAAGAATCCAAAAAGGTAATCTAGGGTTTTTCACCTCACTCCTGGCAAAAAAAACAAAGGTCCACTGCTTAAGGTCTAAGAAATGTCATATCCTGCCCTAGATGGTTTGGCTCAATGGATAATGCCTTGGCCTGCCGACCGCAGGGTCTGGGTTCAAGTCTAACCAAGGGCATGTACCTAGGTTGCAAGATCCTCCCTGGCCAGGGCCCAGGTCAGGGCTCATGTAGGAGGCAACCAATCAAAGTGTTCCTCTCACTCTGATGTTTCTCTCTGTCTTTCCCTTTCTCTTCCACATTCTCTAAAAATCAATGGAAACATATCCTCAGGTGAGGACAAAAAAAAAAAAATAATAATAAAGAAATGTCCTATCCTATGAAAGACACATCTTGAAAATGCCTAAATAAAGTTGTCATTTTTTCATGGTGAAGGGACTGGACTCCGTGTTGATGAAAACACCTTGGTGGCTGTGGTGACTGGCAGTGGTTGCAGCAGAGGGTTGATGGGGCTGGTGCCTTCCCCTGATCAGCCTGGTCGCCTCCCACAAAGGGAGGTCAGACTGCAGCTTAGGCCCGCTCCCCAAGGGGAGCAGGAAGCGGGCCTAAGCTGTCACTAGGACATCCCCTGAGGGCTCTCAGTATGTGAGAGGGGGCAGGCTGGGCCGAGGGACCGCCCTCCCCCCGCCAGTGCATGAATTTCGTGCACTGGGCCCCTAGTAGTTAATAATACTGTATCGTATATTTGAAAATTGTTAAGAGAATATATCTTAAAATTCCTCATCACAGAAAAAAAAGTCTTGTAATATGACTGGTGATGGATACTAACTAGACTTATTGTGGTCATTTCATAATACATACAAATATCAAATCATTATGCTACCTAACTGAAATTTATATGTTATATGCCAATTGTACCTCCATAAAAAATAATGTTAGAAAAATGATTTGTAAAGAAGGCATTTAGCCTGGCTAGCATGGGTCAGTGGTTGAGCATCCACCTATGAATCAGGAAGTCATGGTTTGTTTTTCAGTCGTCGCATGTGCTGGGGTTGAGGGCTCAAAATTCATTGTGGAGTGTGCAAGAGGCAGCCGGTCAATGATTCTCCCTTATCATTGATGTTTCTATCTTTCTCTCTCCCTTTCTCTCTGAAATCAATAAAAATATTTTTTTAAATGAAGGCATTTATATACTTATTTTCAACTATAAAAAATGTTAAAAATTATAAATAAGACTACATACTTTAGCATATATTTTTCCTTTCTTTTTTCCTAAAATTTAAATACTTGAGGAGCATCATTAAAAATTTGCCTGATATTTAGACTGATGAGCCAAAATGACACAGCCAAGATGACATTCACCTCTCAGTGCCATAGTATCAAACAGCAACAAGGGTTGACATGTATGAATGTTTAATAATGTGAGGCGTATCCCTAGTACTTTACATAGATTACCTATAACATAGGTACTATTATTAATCCATTTCACAGAGGGGGAAGCTGGGCCACTGAGTAGTACTTGTCTTAAATGGTGGGGTAGAGTTTGAACAGAGGCACTTTCTTATTCTTAACCATCATCTTGTTTGGTCTTTTCTCCCTTTAAAAGATTGTTAGTGCTTTTAGGGGAGGAAACCATATTTAATATTTCCAACATATTTTTCAAATTACTTGTCCCAGAACTGGTGCACAGTAGATTTGTAATAATAATTTGTTAATTGTTGTTAATATCATCTGGGTACATGAACACAAACTCACTTCGAAGACATTTGTCTAGAGTTCAAGTTCTAAAAAAATAAATGTAGCTATAATATGGTGTTATTTAAGTCTGCCTCTTTAATACAACTATTGGGAGAGCTTACAAAGAACCTTGAAAACGTAGCTACACACCAGGCAAGTCCTAGGAATACTAAATATAGATGTTTTCTTCAAGAAGTACAGTAAAGCATAACAGACTAAATATTTTAAGTAACTTCAAAGAAATCTTAAAAATAAACAGTAATAATTATTTCATTATAATATTGAATCAATCTAAATTAAATGCTTGACATCTAAACTATATTGAAATGTCTGCCTAGAATATTTATGAAATCTGAACCTCTTAAAGTTTTCTACAAAGAAAATGTTTTAAAAAATCCAATATGATAAAATCATTTATATCCAAATTTCTTCCCCACTATCCTACTGTTGGCACACATGCCCATCTAACTAGACTGAAATTATTACTCTATGATGTAACCAAAATATTCTGTCACAGAGTTGTGGGTGGAAGGAGAGGGAGGCATGGGAGTCAAGAAGAAGGAAGTCAGTATCTCAAGATCAGTCAAAACATACATCATCAAAGAGCAACTCCTCTAGTGCTTTCCATTAGAGCATTCATTTATCAGAGAAGCTAGAAGACATCTTCAGACTTTAGAGGATAGGATCTACTAGTCAGATAAGTTACTGTGGCCCTTGGGAAAAGTTCATGATATTCCTTCCTGAGGAAGTTAGATCTAGGAGAGGAGGTTGGATGTGTTGATGAAGCCAGATAATATTTACCTATACCATTATTCTAAATTCCACTTCTCTAGACAAACAAGTGGGCACACGGCAGATACTTGATAATCATTTGCCAATCACAATTTGTGAAATTCAAGTTACTCATTAGTTTGTGTCTGAGGTACTTTGGGTACCCCTGTTAGGTATTTTATCTGAATAGATGCTTCTGTTTATGAAAAGAGCAGGCATGAAGATATAAGTAGATTAAAAACTTCAAATCTATTTACTTATTAAGTATTTATACCTCAACTGCTTCTAAAATATGGTGTAATACATAAACTATTAATTCAAGCATTAAAAAAAAAAAAAACAAGAACTGATGCTGAGGTTAGGGGAGGAGAGCAAAGAGGAGAGAAAAGAGTACCATAAAGTCCATGTCAAGTTCAGCTCTAGCTGAGCACCCCAAGTACAGAGGATGTGTGAGTTCATATAGCCCCACAAGGTACTAGTGAAGGGTACTTTCTGCAGTCCTCAGAGGTCACGCTCTGGGGCACTTGCACTTGTACCACAAATATGTCTATGCTCTAGAACTGACAACAGCTAAAGAGAATTGAGGCTCTGTTTGGTAACACTATGAGTCTCTGTTTGGTAACGCTCTGTTTGGTAATTATACATATAATTATCTTTCCACTGCATCTGGAGAAAAACTTTTGTAAATTCATTGAAAAATATGTGAAACAGTGCAGTTTCCAGCAGAAAATCAGAGGGGTCAGCTCTAAACTGTCTTTTTCCAGTGAGAGAAAGTGCTTCTGAGCTTTGTGCAGATGCTGGGGGACCTACAGACTGACACCAAAGACAGACAAACTTACATAGGCCCTACAGACACATAGTCAACTATTATCACTTCCTCTATAAGCAGTTTCTACAGGGATCCACCTTTATGTCAAAGAAGTGACAAGGACCTGCTGCTTTCCAGCATCCTTACGGTGGTTGGGATCAATTGGTAGATACAAACAGATATTAGCAATCACCATCATCAATCAAGCTGCTAAAAACTACATTTCCAGGAACCTCTACCAGTGGCTATGATTACAACACACAATTAGAAAAAATATCAGCACCAAGGCTCTAATATTCATGTGGACAATCAAGTAATAGTGACAGACTGGGGTGTCCAGAGGTCTCTGGCCTTCTAATACCATTCTAATCTGAGTAACTGTTAATAACTTGGAAAGGGTAGAGAATTGGTCTTTCAATACACTTACAGGGTAAATCTGATTGGTACTGAGTCTTCAGTTTCTATACAGCTGGCATCTCTGAAGGATATGCGGGACCACAGATTCTCTAGGGAAATAACTGATTTCTAAGGATGATACCGTCAAGACAAACAGCCTCAAAGGGAAGAATTGTCAGCTGTGTGTCCTTTATTGAGATCATGAGCTGACCTAGCCTGACAGATGTCTAGGTCTAGGGAGAGAACAAATATATTTAAAGTTTCACAAAAATCTCTGTAGGACAATGGATCTTCAAGGCAGTGCTGATTTGTAACCGTAGAGGTAGCATCGGGGGGAGAAAATGTAGGAAAAACATATATTCTCAATTCTGGAAGGATGGATCTTGGGAAGGAGACTGACCAAAGCAGCAGGATTGGCCTTAAAAGAAGATAGTATATTCTACTAGAGGCCCAGTACATGAAATTCGTGCACAGGGGGGAGCCCCAGCCCGGCCTGCACCCTCTCCAATCCAGGACCCCTTGGGGGATGTCCGACTGCCTCTCACAATCTGGGACCGCTGACTCCTAACCACTCGCCTGCCTGTCTGATCACCCCTAATTGATCCCCTACCAGCCTGATCGCCCCAAACTGCTCCCCTGCTGGCCTGATTGCCCCTAACCGCCTCTGCCTCGCCCCACACCCGGGACCCAGGATTCCCTCCTCTGGCCGGTTGCAGGCACCTGGGACCCGGGCTTTCCTTCCTCTGGCTGGCTGCAACTGCAGGGGACTGTGGGCAGGTGGCTTCACCTGGGCCGCAGGCACTGGCACCTGGGACCACAGGGCGGGTGGCTTGTCCCTCTCCCGGGCTGCAGCCTGGCTGGTCCCCATTCCTCTCTTGTGAGCTCATTTGTGCCTGGCTGGTCCCCATTCCTCTCTCCCCAGTGTTGAGTGTCTGAGCCATTATGGGGTGATGGTGTGAGGATGTGACAACCATTTGCATACTAGCTCTTTATTATATAGGATAGGCACATAATCTAGCAGGTGTTGGTGACTTCAGTAGAGGAACAGCTTCATAGAAGCATTATGGAGTCCTTGGCAGCTTTGGGATGTTCTCAGTTGGGTAGAAGTTTCTTCAGCAATAGACATTGCTATAGGAAGCAACAGCAGGAGAGAAGGAAAAATCATATAACAACTAGAGAACAGTACTTGTGAGTACGTGTACTTTGGAGATGCCCAGAGGTAGTGAAAGGCGGATTGTCAACTGGTTCAAGTGCTTGTGATTGGCAGTGGGCAAACCAGAGATAGGACTTATAAAGCAGAGGAGACATGGGCTGTATACACTTCATAAGGGCACACACATAAGATTTGATCAGTTGGTTTTTTTTTAATTTATTTTTATTGATTTCAGAGAGGAAGGGAGAGGGAGAGAGAGATAGAAACATCAATGATGAGAGAAAATCATTGATCAGCTGCCTCCTGCACATCCCCTACTGGGGATTGAGCCCACAACCCAGGCATGTGCCCTTGGCTGGAATCAAACCTGGACCTCTTCAGTCCGCAGGCTGACGCTCTATCCATGGAGCCAAACCAGCCAGGACAGATTTGATCAGTTTTTAAAATTTTGGTTGTATTCCAGTCCTTGAATTTTAATTAAAGGGTATGGTCCAGGAAAGAATGATATACTGCATTTCTTGTTAAACTCAAAGGGGAGAGTGGACATTTCTTAATTGTTTTTTAAGAAAAACTTAACAGTGCCATTACCCAATCAATTTTTTTAACTTTATATCCTAAAGTTTTTAGCAATCTATTGCTATATAACAACTGCCCCAGAACTTTTTGGCTTAAGACAACAACATTAATTAATTTTCATGATTCTCCATGTTGGCTAGGCTCAGTTGGGTGATTCTTCTGTTTCTCATGGTATCGGATGGGTCACTCATGTGACTGAATTTCTCTGTTGGCTCAGCTGAGGCTAGAACATCCAAGATGTCATCATTCACAATGTGCGGCAGTTGATGCTGGCAGTTTCCTGAGGTGCTTGGCATTTTTCCATGTGGACTCTCAGACTCCAGGGCTTTTCTCTTAATGTTGCTTTTCCAACTGGATAATACAAACTTTCTCACATGGTAGCTGGCTTCTAAGAGGTCAAAATTCAGAGCTGTACTGTATATTAAAGACTAGGATTAGAATTCATTCATGTCACCTCTAAAACATTTTATTAGTTAAGGCAAGTCACAGGGCCAGCTCAGATTCCAAGGGAGTCTGATGAGGGGTGTAGAAAGTCATATTGCAAAGCAGCCTGCAGAATGGGAGGGACTGTGGCATCTCTTTAGAACAATTCCCAGCAAACAAAAAACCTTGTGTAATAAATTTGAATTCCAGGTCAATACTATGCGTGACTATTTTCTATGGGGAATAGAATGATTAATGATTCAGTCAGCATAGCATCTGCTTTCCATTGATGTTCTTTATTTTATTATGTGAATTTAGTGAAACACAAAAGATGCCATATTAGTCTTTGGATAAATGTTTACTCTAAAGAAATTAGATGGGCCACTGAAGACCTCTCAATTCACTCATTTCTCATTCTAGCACACAAGTATTGATAGGCCACAAATCACAGGCTGACTCCAGAGGAAAATTAAGGTCTGGATGAACTTTTTATTACCTTATTATTATTTAGTGCTAATTTTTCTAACCAATGTCATTAAATAAATTAATATACCTATTCATACAACTGGGAAGAATTAGAAAACAATAGAGAAAAATAACATTAAACAAATGAAAGTCACTTTCTATTTATAATTGCTGGTTAAGATGAGGATTTTTCCTTTTTTTTTCTTCTTTTTCTTTCTTTTTTCTTTTTCTTTTCTTTTTTTTTTTTTTTTTTTTTTTAGCATTTTCTTCTATGGCTGCCCATGGAATCCTATGGCAGGGAATCATTTATATAAATGTTGGTGAGAGGATCCACTGGCAGCTCACAGGGGTTCCATATTGCCTCTCCTGAACCCTGGAAACTAGATTGTGGGCATATGACACAGGCGGCCTCAACTTGCTGACTGGCACCCCAGAACTAGAGGAAATGTGCCATGATATGGGAACAGTAAGGGACTACTCCTGGTGGTGGAGAAAGAGTAAAGTACCCGTGGGGCAACACTGTCATGTTTTCGGAGTCCGGATGCTCTGCCCAGCCTCTTTGATTCCTAATCATTTTCTGAGCCTGGTATTTTAGCCTTCTAATCTCATTGCAATAAATTATTTGTTTGTTTAAATTATTTAGAACCAGGCAATACTTGTCTTTTTATAACTATAAGCCCTGACAATATAAGTGAAAAGATTGGTTATTTTATAAAAATTTATTGGATGTGTAATAGTATATCATGTACTGTAAATACAGCATTAAAAAAGACAAGCCTAGCTAGTGTAGCTCAGTGGTTGAGTATCAACCTAGGAACCAAGAGATCACTGGTTCCATTCCCAGCCAGGGCACATGCCCAGGTTGTGGGCTCGATCCCCAGTAGGAGGCATGCAGGAGGCAGCCGATTGATGATGTTTCTCTCTCATCTATGTTTCTATCTCTCTACCTCTCTCCTTTTCTCTCTCGCTAAAAATATCAATCCTATATAATAAAAGCATAATATTCTAAGTGTCCGACCAATTGGTCGACCATTTAGTCAACCACTCAACCAGTTGCTATGATGCACACTGACCACCAAGGGGCAGACACTCCAACCTGTAGGTTAGCTTGCTGCTGGGGTCCGGCTGATCGGGACTGGGAGAGAGGGCCGGACACGCCCTGGTCCCTCCCGGGTCAGCAGACCCTTAGGGCACCGATTGGGGTCGGCTGGCCAACCTCCCGTGGTCCCTCTCCGGCCCAGTGGCCCCCATCGCCCCTATTGGGACTGGACAAGGGACCATGCGCAAATTCATGCACTGGGCTTCTATTAAAAAAAACAAAACTAAAAAGAGAGACAAAAATTCTTGCCTTCATAGAGCTTATATTCTAGTTAGAGCGCATGGAGGAACACAAAAGGAAGATGATAAATAACAAACAATCCAAACAAACAGAATTTAACTAATTTAACAAATAGGGTGGTGATGGGAGCCTGACTCAGAGACAGCCTTGAGCACAGGGAATGACTAGGGACCCCTGGTGGAGTACCTGATGGTTTGCTACGCAGACAAGGAAGCCAGTGTGGCTGGAGTGGCAAAAGAGACAGTAAATGAGGTAAAAGAAGGAATCTAGTGACAGTGAAGTAGGGCCTTGAAGCCACAGTCAAAAATTCAGCATTTATCCTGAGTAAGCAGGAGAGCAATCGGAGGACTTTCTTTCAGAGGTTTGTCTTGATATAATTTAGCTTTTCAAGGGATAGCAGGCTGTTAATTTGAGAACAAACTGAGAAGGGGAGGTGTGTACTAGTGAGAGTGGAAATGGGACACCAATTAATTATTCCAAGGAGCAGATGATGATGGCTTGGGCTAGATACAGTAAAGACTGAATTTGTTTATTTTTCCCACTCTGGTTGCTTGTAGTACTACTAGGAGTTTAAAACAACACCAGTGTCTGGCCAAGCCTTGTCACATTATTATTATAAAGTCTTTCTTGGGTCAGTGTTTTCCTAAAGCTCCATGCCCTAATGAAGAACGCACTATGGTGTATACTTTCCGATTCCCTTCTCCGCTTTTGTTTTAAGGCCCTCAGACCCACCACCACTGTGGCTGGCTGGCGGGCTGGCTGGTGCAGGAGGAAGCTGCCCTCAGGGCATTCTCTGGCTCCCTTAGGAAGCCAAGGAAATTACTGCTCTGGGTGAAGGCCTTGCTTCCCACATATACATTATAAAATAATTTAACTTTGAATTGCCATTAGCACATTAGTTCAGATTACCAAGAGAGCATCAGAGATAAGGTTTAGGAAGAAAGTCCCTAAAGAAGAAACCCTGTGCAGTAAGGATATGGCTGGAACAAGGAACACGCCCAGTCTTCAGGCTCATAGGGACAGTGATCCCCCAACTGGGAGAGCAAAGAGAAGGTGGCGCAGGCAAGAAAATCTTACATTTTAAAAATTATATCTAGAGAAAGGCCCACTATTAAACACACAATATTCAGGATCCACCTGCCCGGGGCCTCAATTTGTTGAACTAATCCCCTTTCAAAGGTCAAGCAGTATTTAAGAACAGAAATGTGACAGGCCCTTTGTGTTTAGTTTCTCTCCCATTTTACAGGTATTCTGTGAGGTTTCACATGGAAAGACTGGAAAACATTTACTAGAGGCAGACTTCCAAATCCTTATAGCTAAGACCCTGGGCATGTGTGTAACTAGAGAATTAAGCACTAGGAGGCAGAGCTCTAAGGTAGCTGTAGAGCACAGTATAAAGTCTTATAATATGTAGCTTCCAACAAACAAAAAAATGCAAAGCTGTTTCTATTAATGACCCAATATCTAATTATAACTAATCTCTTACCCTCCAAATAGAAATATCTAAAATCATTCTCCCCCTTGAGTTTGCTCAGTGGTTAGAGTGTCAGCAGGATGATTGTCCCGGGTTCGATTCCGGTCAAGGGCACATACCTTGGTTGCAGACTCAATCCCTCGCCCTGGTAGGGGCATGTGCAGGGCGTAGTCAGTTGATGTGTCTCTCTCACATCATTTCTCTCTCTGTGTCTCTCCCACTCCCTTCTACTCTCTCTAAAAATCAATAGAAAAAATATCCATGGGTAAGGATTAATAATAAAAAATAATAAAATCATTCTCATTTTAAAAAAAAAGTCATGCAACAAAAATTGCCTTTTGTGTTCAATCCTTACTTCTTACAGGGCTTGCCACAGTCTCAGAACAAAGACACACCTGCCTCCATGCTCCCGGTCAGGCTCACACACCCATAGGTAAATATTTGCAGTGACTCAGAGGCAGTGTGATACAACAGGACAGCAGAAAGCGAATGAGAGTTGGAGATGCACAGGTATGCCAGGCACAGGCACATAGATTCCAACCCTGTATCGAAGAGCTTTGGGACATTGGACAAGGTCCTTCATCTTTCTGAGCCTCAGTTTCGTCATCACTAAAATGAAGGGATAATGCTTAGCCAACAGGATGATTATATACATCAAAAGAGACCATATTACAATTGTCAGGTGCAGTGTTGTTCAGTTGGCATGCATGTGGCGGCCAGAAAAAAAGTCAACTAAAAGTGACTTCAATGCAGGGGGTTCTTTTTTTCAAAGAATAGAAATCCCCCTGGGTTGGTGCACAAACTCAAAGGCATCAGAGATCTAGGGCAGTTTCTCTGGAATTTTTTTGGCCGAAGTAGCTCCAGGTATCATGTCCCATACAGGACAATGTCCAAGGCGGAAAGGTGGGCATTCATCTCTGCATGTCTTCCACCAGAAGTCTTCTCGGAAGGCCAGTACATCCCTCTGACTGCATTAGCCTCCGCTCCACTTCATGCCTGTGTCTGGGCTGCAAGCAAAGCTGGGAGAGTGTATCCAGCACTTGCCTTCATTATGTGAAGAGGGCTCTCTCTGCAGCTGGAGGAAAACTGGGTGGGACATGGCAGTTGAATAGAAAGGCAACGATGTCTGCTTCTGGTGCTTGTCTTCACAAGCACTTCTTTTTTTTAACTTTATCTTTATTGTTGAAAGTATTACAGATGCCCCTTTGGTTTTCCCTCCATTGACCCCCTCCACCCCGCACCCACCCTTCCCCTTTGCCAGACTATTGTTTGTGTCCATGCACTATGCATGTAGATTCCCTGGTCAATCTCTGCCCCCACTCCCCCACTCCCTACTCCCGCCTTCCCTTTCAAATTCATCTGTCTGTTGATGCTTCTATGTCTCTGGATCTATTTCAGTTTCTTTCTGGTTTCAACTGGAAACATAATATGGCAGGTGCTGGCAGGCGCTTCCAGACCAGTGAGTTCTGTGAGTACTGCAGTGTGCTAGCCCACTCCCCTGTGTCATACCAAGCTCTCTCCCTGACCCACCATCTACATTCCCATTTCTGAAATATTACTAAGCTGCCTATTATAAAACAACAATAGTAAAAAACAGCAGCAAAGGCTTACCTCTGTAGGCACATGCTGAGTTAGACAAAGGTTACGGACATGAAAGAAGAGCTGTGGTTCCACACTATTTCTTGTCTTGAAATTCCAATAAAAGTGCGTGGCGATCTCAATGCTTTTCCCAGATGGATTTATCTTTGATATGTGATGTGTTACTTCCTGCTCATGCTGGTCATATTCTTTCCCTTAATATATTCCACACAGTGAGTTTTTTGTTTAAAAAAAGGGATATTAAATATTTTAAGTAAATGTCCTTTCTCAATTACCCAGTGACAGGGAAGGGCAGTGGAGAATAGTGATTTGGGAAGAAGAGCTACCAAGAGAAAAGAATCCTGTACTATTTAGGCTTAGTGGACAGCACTGCAGTAGGCTAGAGACAGTGACTGTATTTAGAAAACAAAGCAGCCAGTATTTTGCAAAGGGTATAGAAGAAAAGCAAGGCCCTCATTAAAATTACCTGATGAAGACACAGGTCTTAGAGGCTGTACTTAGAAAAAGTACACAGACACACTTAGCAGTAAAACCAAAAAATAAGATGTGGACTTCCCGGAGTATACAGCATGGGTAAATGTGTTATAGGATAGTGAGAAGAGAGGACAGAGACTATTACCTTGACCATAAAGTTCCAGGTTTCTTACTAATTCTTTAATGAGGAGAAAATGGAGGTTAGTCACAGGACAAGCTATGACCCCATTATCCTATCTAATAATAGAGAAACATGGTAATTAACCATAACTTCGCTACCCTTCCCATTGGCTAATCAGTGAGATATGCAAATTAACTGCCAACAAAGATGGCGACCGGCAGCCAGGCAGCTGAAGCGAAAATGAGGCTTGCTTGCTCCAGGTTCCAATCCAAGGTTCCTGGCCTGCTGTGGCCCAGCTCTGAGCTCCGAATGCAACAATGTTGCAATTATAGAAGCTAAACAAACCCAGAAACCTGCTTTCAGCTGCCAGCGGGCTCAGAGCTTAGAGAGCCAGTGATGGCAACAGAGTTTCAATTATAGAAGCTAAACAAACCCAGATAACTGCTTTCAGCCAGCCACAGCCTCAAGCTGGAGCTGGCTCACAGCTCCAGTGACAGCTATAGAAGGTAAATAAATCCCAGAATTAAAAAAAAAGAAAAAAAAAAAGAGGCTGGGAGCTTCAGTCGCCTGCCAGCCTGAAAACGGCCCTCAGCCCCTCACCCAGACTGGCCAGGCACCCCAGTGGGGACCCCCACCCTGATCCGGGATACCCTTCAGGGCAAACCAGCCAGCCCCACCCATGCATCAGGCCTCTATCCTATATAGTAAAAGGGTAATATGCAAACTGACCCTAATAGCAGAAAGACTGGGAATGACTGGTCACTATGACACACACTGACCACCAGGGGGCAGATGCTCAATGCAGGAGCTGCCCTCTGGTGGTCAGTGCGCTCTCACACGTAAGGAGCTCTGCTCAGTCACAAGCCAGGCTGATGGCTGCCAGTACAGCAGTGGTGGTGGGAGCCTCTCCTGCCTCCTCAGCAGCGCTAAGGATGTCTGACTGCAGCTTAGGCCTGCTCCCCGCTGGCAAATGGACATCCCCTGAGGGCTGCCGGGCTGCCAGAGGGATGTCTGATTGCCATCTTAGGCCCAATCCCCTGGGGAGTAGGCCTAAGCCAGCAAGTGGTCACCCCCGAGGGGTCACAGACTGTGAGAGGGCACAGGCCAGGCTGAGGGACCCCCCCACCCCCGAGTGCACAAATTTTTGTGCACCAGGCCTCTAGTCCTATCTAATAAAAGAGAAACATGGTAATTAGCCATAACTTCGCTACCCTTCCCATTGGCTAATCAGGGCGATATGCAAATTAACTGCCAGCCAAGATGGCAGCCGGAAGCCAGGCAACTGACGCGAAAAGGAGGCTTGCTTGCTCCAGTCACGGAGGAAGCCAACGTTCCCCACCTGCTGCTGCTGGGCTCTGAGCTGCTCTCTAAGAAACATTGTTACAAATATAGAAGCTAAACAAAACCCCAGAAACCTGCTTTCAGTCAGCTGGGATCTCAGAGCTGGAGTCGCAAGAAAGTTTCAAATACAGAAGGTAAACAAAGCACAGAAACCTGCTTTCAGCAGCCAAGGTCTGAGCTAAAGCTGGCTCTGACCTCCAGTGACAGCCATAGAAGGTAAATAAATCCCAGAATTAAAAAAAAAGGAAAAAAGGAGAGGTTGGGAGGAGTGTCAGTCACCTGCCAGCCTGAAAACAGCCCTCAGCCCCTCACCCAGACTGGCCAGGCACTCCAGTGCGGACCCCCACCCTGAAGGGGGTGTGACTAGCTGCAAACAGCCATCATCCCTTCACCCAGGCTGGCCGGGCACCCAAGCGTGACCCCCACCCTGATCCAGGACACCCTTCAGGGCAAACCAGTCAGCCCCCACCTGTGCACCAGGCCTCTATCCTATATAGTAAATGGGTGATATGCCTCCCAGCACTGGGATCAGCGGAGTCATGAGGCCTCCTGGCACTGGGATAAGCATGACAGGGGACAGCGCCCAAACCCCCTGATTGCCCTGCGGCTCTGTGTGTGACAGGGGGCGGGGCCACAACCTCCCTATCTGCCCTGCTCTGTTTGTGACAGGGGAAGGCGCCCCAACCCCCTGATCGGCCCTGCTCTGTGCCTGATAGGGTGGAGCTCCCCAACCTTCCCATCGGCCCTGCTCTGTGTGTGACAGGGTACAGCACCCCAACCCCCTGATCGGCCGGCTCTGTGTGTGACAGGGGTGGCACCACAACCCCCTGATCCACCCTGCTCTCTGCATGACAGGGGGTGGTGCCGCAACCTCCCCATCGACCCTGCCTTGAGTGTGACAGGGGGCGGCGCCCCAACCCCCCAATTGGCCCTACCCTGAGCGTGACTGAGGGTGGCATCACAACCTCCTGATGCGCCCTGCTCTGTGCATGACAGGGGGCGGCGCCCCAACTCCCCAGTCAGCCTTGCTGTGAGCCTGACCAGGGGCTGCGGAGCAGGCACCTAGGGATTGGGCCTGCCCTCTGCCACCCGGGAGTGGGCCTAAGCCAGCAGGTCGTTATCTCCTAAGGGGTCCCAGACTGTGAGAGGGCACAAGTTGGGCTGAGGGATACCCCCCCGCCAGTGCACAAATTTTTGTGCACCAATTTTTGTGCACCAGGCCTCTAGTCTAATCTAATAAAAGAGAAACATGCAAATTGACTGCATCTCTGTTATGCCCCAAGCCATGCCCACCAGCTAATCAGAGCGACTATATGCAAATTAACCCAACCAAGATGGCAGCCAGCAGCCACAGAGCTGGAGCAAGCAGGAGGCTTGGTTCCCTGGGCGATGGAGGAAGCCAAGCTTCCTGCCTGCCCTGGCTGGCTGTGGCCTCTGTTCAAGGCAACAAAGTTTCAAGTATAGAAGATAAATAAATCCCAGATACCTGCTTCCAGCCAGCCTCCATTGGGAACTTGGGTGGCTGGGGGCCGTGGCCAGCCTGCAAACAGCCATCAGCCCCTCACCCAGACTGGCCAGGCACCCCAGCAGGACCCCCCACCCTGAAGGGTGTGTGGCCAGCCTGAAAATGGCCCTCAGCCTCTCACCCAGGCAGCCAGGCACCCCAGTGGGGACCCCCACCCTGAAGAGGCTGTGGCCAGCCTGAAAACAGCCATCAGCCCCTCACCCAGGCTGGCCAGGCACTCCAGCAGGGACCCCTACCCTGAAGGGGGTGTGGCCAGTCTGAAAACAGCCCTCAGCCCCTCAACCAGGCTGGCCAGGCACCCCAGTAGGACCCCCACCCTGATCCAGGACACCCTTCAGGGCAAACCAGCTGGCCCTTACCCATGCACCAGGCCTCTATTCCTATATAATAAAAGGGTAATATGCAAATTGACCCTAACAGCAGAATGACTGGGAATGACTGGTCACTATGACACACACTGACCACCAGGGGGCAGACGCAAAATGCAGGAGCTCCCTCCTGGTGGTCAGTGCGCTCTCACAGGGGGAACTCCGCTCAGCCACAAGCCAGGCTGATGGCTGCCAGTACAGTGGTGGTGTTGGGAGCCTCTCTTGCCTCCTCAGCAGCGCTAAGGATGACCAACTGCAGCTTAGGCCTGCTCCCCGCTGGCAAGTAGACATCCCCTGAGGGCTCCCAGGCGGATGTCTGACTGCCAGCTTAGGCCCAGTCCCCCAGGGAGCTGGCCTAAGCTAGCAGGTAGGCATCCCCCGAGCGGTCCCAGACTGTGAGAGGGCACAGGCCGGGCAGAGGGACCCCCCCCCCCCGCGAGTGCACAAATTTTTGTGCACTGGGCCTCTAGTACATCAATATAAGCATGTGTGTGTGTGTGTATATATATGTGTGTGTAAATATATATTTAATATTTTAAAATGAATAATTTAGTCATTTGATACCTGAATTAGATCAACATTGCTTATATAACAATCAAATTTTTGAAAATAAAATGGGAAAAATAGGATCTTAGATCCTTTTTTTAAAACCAGGCTAAATTTTGTTTCAATGTGCCCTTTATTATAGTAACTGGAGTCATTTACAATGTCTAGAGATGACATAATTTTTATTTTTAGGATTGGAAGACCTGAGTTTATTGGTAGGAAGAGAAAATTCCACATTATTTGGCGATTATTTTAAAAATGTTTTCTGCATACTTGGTTGGTTCCTCCAAATATATTATAAGCACCTTGAGTTAGAAACTGCTTATTTGTTATTTTATTCTAATTCTATATAATAGCTCTTAAAATAAACCTATACATTATGGAGCTGCTTATTATTGCTCTGTTCTAATTCTTAACTCATTCTTACACTTCAATAGTTTCATGAATAATATATAACTGTACCTATGTACATTTATTTTATACTAGAGGCCTGGTGCACGAAATTTGTGCGGGGGGGGGGGGTTGTCCCTCAGCCCAGCCTGCACCCTCTCCAATCTGGGACCCCTCAGGGGATGTCCAACTGCCAGGGATGTCCTGTAGGATTGGGCCTAAACTGGCAGTCGGACATCCCTCTCACAATCCAGGACTGCTGGCACCTAACCGCTCACCTCCTGCCTGCCTGATTGTCCCTAACCGCTTCTGCGTGCCAGCCTGATCACCCCCTAACCACTCCCCACCCAGCCTGATCAATGCCTAACTGCTCCCTTGCTGGCCCGATTGTCCCCAACTGCCCTCCCCTGAAGGCCTGGTCACCCCCAACTGCCCTCCCCTGCCAGCTGGTGGCCCCCAACTGCCCTCTCCTGCCAGTCCAATCACCCCCAACTGCCCTCCCCTGCCGGCCTGGTTGCCCCTAATTGCCCTCTTCTGCTGGCCTGGTCACCCCCAACTGCCTTCCCCTGCTGGCCTGATTGCCCCTAACTGCTCTCCCCTGCCAGCTGGTGGCCCCCAACTGCCCTCCCCTGCCGGCCTGATTGCACCTAATTGCTCTCCCCTGCAGGCCCGGTCACCCCCAACTGCCTTCCCCTGCTGGCCTGATTGCCCCTAACTGCTCTCCCCTGCAGGCCCGGTCACCCCCAACTGCCTTCCCCTGCTGGCCTGATTGCCCCTAACTGCTCTCCCCTGCCAGCTGGTGGCCCCCAACTGCCCTCCCCTGCCGGCCTGATTGCACCTAATTGCTCTCCCCTGCAGGCCCGGTCACCCCCAACTGCCTTCCCCTGCTGGCCTGATTGCCCCTAACTGCTCTCCCCTGCAGGCCCGGTCACCCCCAACTGCCTTCCCCTGCTGGCTTGGTCACCCTTAACTGCTCTCCCCTGAAGGCCCGCTCACCCCCAACTGCCCTCCCCTGCAGGCCCGCTCACCCCCAACTGCCCTCCCCTGCTGGCCTGATCTTCCACAACTGCCCTCCCCTGCCGGCCATCTTGTGGTGGCTATCTTGTGCCCACGTGGGGGTGGTCATCTTTGTGTGAGGGAGTGATGGTCAATTCGCATATTACCTCTTTATTATATAGGATTGATTTGGACACTACATTTGCTCATTGATACATGCCCAATGGATGTTTAATACAGTGAAAAATGTGTTAATTGGCTTGTCCATCAACCATGTGGTCTGAAAAACCATGGTGAGCAAATTTATGTATGTATTAACTCTTTAAGAAAATCACCAATGGCTATCACCATTCATATGTAAGATACTGTATCTAATCACACACAAAAGATAAAATCTTCAGGATTTTTGCCTTTTCCTCATCTCTTTAAAATAGTACGCATTTGTGTGTGCGCACGCGCGCACATGTGCATTTGCATGGCTAGGTTTTCACTCCCCTAAAGCAAATATGTTTTGCCTACAGAGGATGTACTGTGTATTGAGCTGGGTACACACAGATCAGTCTAGTATTAGAATGCAGCCTAGGAATGCTGGTGGCCCCACTGAAATCTGTTAAGAGATGACATGCTGGGAGCTGTCCTTTCACTCTATCGTTTAGGTCAGCTGAAGGCTGAGTACCATACTGTCCCCAAATTGCATGACAAGAAACAGGTTTAAAGGCTTGCTCTCCCTATTTTAAAGCAAGGAGGACCCCTGTTGAAACCTGTACAGATGTGCTCATCACCTCGGCAACCAAGAGTTCAGAGTTAAACACTAAAATGTATAGAGGAAGGTCCTTGTTTGTTTATTCTTACACCCTGTATTTTCAAAATACAATGGTGGGAGGTTTGTTCGTTTTTCCCACAGGAAATGCATTTAAACAGCACAAAATAGTCTTTCTATGACTCCAGAATTTGTAGTATTATTTTAACTTAAATGTGACTAGGTGGAAACATCCCTTTGTTATTTGTTCCCTGCACTCTAAAGGTGGCAATTAATGTAGTCTTGTTTCACTTGGATTTTTCTCTGACAAATGGGAATGATTAATTTTTCTTTAACAAAAATTAAAACATTTTCCCACACATCTTCAAGAACACTACTACTTTACTAATAAATAAAAATATTTTGTTTCAAAGATCTAAAAGAACTTAAATATTCTTCTTGTCATTGTAATATTGCCAGGTGTATTGGGCAGGCATTAGGAGGTATTCAGCTTTTTTACAGTGAATAAATGTGAACAGTACAATGAATGGCTGAGCACTTTATATGTCATTACACACAGATACAAAAGGATTAATCACAAGCTTAGATGCTCCCAAATATGACTTTTTAAAAGCATGTAGCATAAATAAGAGTGGTGAGAAGCACAACCTTTAATAAAGGATATGACTGGGAAGCCCCATCAGAGCTGGCTTTTAACAGAAATGAAGAATCATCAAAGTCTGTGTTTAGTGCTTCTATTCTTGCTATTTTATAGTATTTACTCCTCCAGCACCGCCTCAGTGCTGCACCTCTCCTACTCATCACTATCTCTCTCAGCAGTTCAACTTTAACTTAATATGTTGTCTGTCTCAGAGACTCCTCTCACATGAAGTTTCTCCCATAAATAAGTAAGAGGAGTTGTTATATGTTAATGAAATTACAAGCATGAGATGTTGTGCAATTATGGCTGTAGTTGCTTTTGAAATCAAATGTATTTCCATATATCAGTGGTTCTCAACCTTCCTAATGCCGCAACCCTTTAATACAGTTCCTCATGTTGTGGTGACCCCCAATTTCATTGTTACAAATTGAACACAATTAAAGCGTAGTGATTAATCACAAAACAATATGTAATTATATATGTGTTTTCCAATGGTCTTAGGCGACCCCTGTGAAAGGGTCGTTCAACCCCCCAAGGGTCGCGACCCACAGGTTGAGAACCGCTGCCATATATTCTATCAAATATAAAGTAAGCCTCTGCAAAAATAGTGCCCTTTCCTTTCATACTGCATTTTTATTCCGTAATTCCTTTTTTTGTCCTGTGATGTCTCAATAATTATTTATCTTTCAACAAAATGTATATAAATCTTTATATAAAACCAAAATGAAAGGCAAGAGTAACCATTACCTTGGGGAAAGGACTTTCACAAGATATTCTAAGTTAAAAGTATCTTCTTCCACTGGTTGTTAACCTAAATGCAAAGAGATAAAAAAGAGTAGCAGTAAAAGAGTAAGACTTTAGAAAACAGCCAGCAGCCTGCTGGCCGTGTGTATACATTCCACAGTACACGCCACTAACCCTGCAGATCTGATATATATTATTACCTACAGCACAGAGCATTTCTGCAGTTCATTTTGAAAAGACAGACCAATAAGGGCATTGTTGATGCTACCAAAGCATAATAAAATACAATATAATTCCTTGAGATTAAAATAATAACAACAATATCTCCACTGGGAAAAGGAGAAAATTCTATCCACATTACTCCTTTCATTTTTCAACCTTGATTTTTTTTTTTAGTTTGTAAAAACCTTTAAACCATACATTTAATATTTTAAAATAAAGAATAGAATGTTAGTGCTTATACATAGAGCTGAAATAAGATTGGACTGCCATGAAAAAAAAAGATCCTCCACTAAAAATGAACTTGTAGACTCCTTCAAATACCATTTGTGTCAATGGAATTTTTTATAGCAGAACTTCTGGAGCCGGCACATCGCAGGCATATGTTTGCAAACTAAACCTGCCATTTTAAATATTTTTTAATTGATTTCAGAAAGGAAGGGAGAGAGAGAAATATCAATGATGAGAGAGAATCATTGATCAGCTGCCTCCTACACACCCCACACTGGGTATTGAGCCAGCAACCCTGGCATGTGCCCTGACCAGAATCAAACCATAACCCCCTGATTCATAGGTCGATGCTCAACTACTGAGCTATGCTGGCTGGGCAAAACCTGCCATTTTTTATTCATTGCCATGACATGGAGGTGGTGCCCCAGCCTCAGCCAACCAAGACACTATTAGCATTAGGCATAACTGGGGGGGCAAGTGCACTATTCCTGTTTTTAAAAGAAATCAAAAGACATGGCTTCTTGATAGAATGTAATATAAAAAATAAAATGGTAATTTCATGTTCTGAATAATATATGGGTTTCCAATGATCATATATTTCAACCATAGAGGCAAAATTGCATTTGTTAGACAAGAATGTTTAAAAACAAGAATGATTTTAAAAATCAGGATGAAAACCAAGATGTGCAATGTTAGTTGGTTCAGGCTACTAGTTTTCAAGATGTGATCGAAAGATCATCCGTACCCTCTGTGGTTATTAAATATGCAGATTCCTGGGCCTCCCTCCAGACTTACTTAGCCCAATGGGAGCCAAAGTGTGTGTGTAATTATATATAGATGATGATATAGATATAGATATAGATATAGATATAGCTAGAGATAGAGATAGAGATAGAGATAGAGATAGAGATAGAGATAGAGATAGATGTATGTATGTTTGTGAACCCTCCCTAATTTAAGGATTTCAACAAGTTGTGTATGCTATTTTAAAATTCTTTCCTTGATATATTCTTTTTCCTAATCATTTTTAATAACACCCAAAACAGAAGACCAAAATATAAACACTCATTTATTTTTCAAAATACTATCTTTATAAGCCTATGACTAATAAACAATGTTGTTTTTTCTGATGTTTCTGCCCTGGCTTTAATGATGAAATCTTGATTTCTACATCATAAGAGCTGTGGCTCAGTTAGTTGATAAACAGATTGGACAAAGGTGGCGTGGAAGCTAGAAATGGGATGAAGCAAACTCTTGGGGGAAGTCATAGCAGTCTGTGCACATTATTAAAAAGTGAAAGACTTGACTTCAGCCCTGACCTTCTAAATACAAATCTGACTAGGGCATATGGCTTAGGAACCTGTTTTAGAAGCCTTCGCAGTTCATTCTGATGCACACCCTTGGTTGAAAAAGATAAATATAGGAAGATATTGGGATAGGAATTAAGGCAAAAGACAGGTAATCAGGCTTTGGACAGATACTCAGTTATCAGACTGAGGTACAAGGGAGTGTGTTGGTCAAAAGGAAAAAGCGGAGATATGAACACACACACACACACACTAAAAAATATTAAGATTTTTTTTAAATTGAGGAATAAAGAAGTTTCCCCTGCTAAGAGGAAAATTGTATTTATATTTAAGAATAAAGTGAGCATCCAGATATAAGATAAACAGCCCTTCATATAGATTTGGAGGAGATTTAGGTATTAGTCATGGAGTCAAAGAGATGATTTCAATTCGTCCTCTTTTTGGAATTTTTACTTCAGTGAAAAAAAAGTTTTTAATCACTAATAAGTTAAGTTAGCAGGAGAGTGAAAAAGGTTGGACAGGTTTTCAATTGTAGCCTTTATTTGGAAAACACCCTCCTTTGAACCTGCTCTAAGTCAGTATGCAGGAATTCAAAAGGAACAAGCCACCAGCAGCAGTTCCTGGCACACACTGCAGCTAATTCACAGATCCTGGTCCACATTCATCTTCACGCCTTACACTTAGCTCTGTACAGTTGACCTGAAATGACAAATGATCAACAAATACCTACTCGCTCAGTATTAGACAAGCAAACCCAAAATAACTACCTCTAAGTTTGCCAGTAACTAAAGCCGCAAAGTGTATAAAATAGGGCACTATGAGTTTTCCTTAGTTGTTAAAAAACACTATGCTGATTACAAAATGAAATGAAGTCTGTTTTCCTTTTGTATCTAGCTTGGATACAAGCTGGCCATTGGTTGGCTGTGCTTACCCAAATTCAATAGAATCCTTGTCTTTGAATTTTATCTTCTCCTCCAAAGAAGTCTGATAATCCTGCACAAGAATTGTATGTTATTGCGGCATGTGTTCATACTTCAATAGCACACGTTCTTCCTCCCTGGCAAGTCTCATTTTCTATTTTTCCTGAATAAACTTAATAAGAAGCTGCTTAAAATTCAGCATCACACGCAGCATCCCACACCTCTACTGACTGCATAGTGCTTTGAAGAGGTAAAAGTTTCATAGACAAAATGCACTGACACACATCATAAATTCCAAAATACTTTAAAAGTAATGAAAATACTTTTTACCAAAGCACCAGTCTGTATTAATAAGCATTAAAGTTTTCATAGGCATTTGATGGCTTTTCTTGGAGGTCCACCAAATAAGTATTAAAGCAAATGTTTTATAAACATAATTTTAATGTTATAAAATATCACACAATATTTTCTTAACCTTCTAATTTTAAATAACTATCAAAACATATGTTATCTACTAAGAAAATATGGCAAAATTCAAGGGCACTGTTTTAAATAACAAAGGACCAAGGTTTATATATGGGTTGTGACTTTAGTTATATGAGGCATTTAGTCTTAACTCTAATTCTATGACTATGGTAAAATATTCTGTGAAGTGGAAATTATAGTATCAATTTCAGAAAGATGTTTTAAGAATTTAAAAAATTATAGTCCTTGAAAAGCACTTTGTCAGCTATTAAGTACTGATTACTATTATTATTTAAACAATTCAGAAACACTTCTAAATAAGACTTTTACAGGAATGGCATCAGCAAATGGTGGAATAAGAGGTTCCAGCCCTCATCTCCCAACAGAAACACCGATTTGGCACCCATCCATAGATGAGAATACCTGTATGGGAGCCCCAAAGTCCAGCTGAGAGGGGAATGATCAGGGCCAAGAGAGGCTTCCATGGCCCATAAGTTCTTCCATCGGGAAAAATAAGAGCAAAAGGAACGCCTGGCTTCCTCAGCCTTGTGGAATGGGGCTCACAAGGCTCACTTCTGTCCAGCTTCACCCCAAACACTAAAATAATGGGCTTGGCTCAGTCCCCTGGTGGCAGCAAGAAAAGGTAGGGGCTCATAGCAACTAGTGTACAACTCTCAATAGCTGGGTGTGGATCTTGCTCAGGGACTCCACCGAGAGCTTCCCTCATGGATTCCACAGGATAACTTGCCAGCAGACAACCCCACCAACCAAACAACCAACCAACATGCAACCTCAGTGTCTTTCATGCTATCCCATGGCTGGCACCCTATGTATCCCAATATATGCACCCCGTGCACCCACACAGAGGGCATGTGTAAGTCCCTGCGCACAGCACATGGACCTCAATAACAGGTGCAGATCTTAGCAGCCAGCTCAATTCTGCAGAATTGGGAAACATATAACCTTGAACACTTCAGGCAATCGCCCTAGGAAAATAAACAAGAGGCTCTCAGCGCCTGGCCTGACTTTGCGGGACTGAGAGAAGGCACAGGATCCTAAGACAGCCCCCAACCCACACCCCAAAGGCGACAATAATAAATGGGCGTATTTATATAATAGGTCTGGGAACTAATAAAAGTCTTTCTCTGCCAAAGCAGAGGAGGTGATTACTTCTTCAAAGCTAAGGATAGCAATGCAAGAAACATAAAGAAATGGAACATTTTTTTTGTTTTGGTTGTAATCTTTACTTTCAAACATAAACAACCTCATTCCTTTTTATTATAAAAGTATTAAATATAGACAGGAGAAGGAAACTGACATTTGCAAAGAGGCATCTCAACAATCCCATAACAAACACTCATGTGCCATGCACAGACATCATGCAGACAATTTTCAGTAATCAGAACTATACTACAAATGCATGATCTGTTTACTTCATATACTAAGGTAAAGAAATAAATCAAAACATACATATCACCTATGCCCGACCAGCATGGCTCAGTGGTTGAGCATTGACCTGTGAACCAGGAGGTCACAGTTTGATTTCTGGTCAGGGCACAGGCTCTACCCAAAGTGCTGACAGGTCCTGAAAACTTCTGTTCAGTCTGATTATGTCTTATTGACCTGACCCTAAATCCAACTCACTTATAAGTTTAGTTTAAAACTTCAATAACCTTCCCTCCCAGGCTCCTTACCTTGGTCCTCTCCCCTCTCGTCTCCCAGCATACTCTATAGCTGGAAGGAGACTTGGCCATTTTGAATTGAGTTACTTTCTTGAGTTCTTCAGATCTAGGACCAAGATGAGACGGTGGAGTGCCCACTTAAGTTTATCATAAGAGAGTAGGTAAATTATGTTGTTGATGGTGATGGCTTTACTTCTACTTTCAAAATCACTAATTCAAACATCTCAGATTCTGACCACAACCTCCAATCTTTTCACCTTGTTGTTCCACTTCTTTCTATCATGACCTCAACAGTGGGAAGCTACTTGTCTTCTGTATTCTTTCCCTATCTATAAACCCCATCCTGGAGTCACTTATCCCCCATCTCATTTAGATTTTATGATTTGTCATTTCATTCATTGTATTGGCAATTTTTACATCTTTTATTGGCCCTCTGTCCTTTTAATACATCTCTATCTGGCAAAACTTTATTTCTATGATGATTGCATAAAAATTCTGCTTTAGTCATCATCCTTAAGGATCATTTTAATTCTTTATAAAATGATTTTAAGCATTCTTAACGAGTTAAATCACAGCTTTTTGTTCAGGTTTACAAAGACCTATATTTTGTGTTGCATAGCGAGTAAACTTATTTTATATCCTGATTCCCTGGTATTTGAACTAGGATATCAAAGGGTGCTGCTTTTGTAAGATTAAAAGAAACCAGTTGACTAGGAACAAAGATAACCAGTTCTACCAAAAAAATTATCAAACATGGCTTCCCACTTCTTTTTCTGGCTTTTCTTTTTCTTCCAACCTGTGAAACTAAAGGAGAGGTTGGCGTTTCCGCATTGTTCTGCTCTGGCACATGCCCTGGGATGCCCACTCTATACTCTGCATGTAAGTCCCGCTGGATCCTTTAACTGTTCGTGCGTTAAGATACTAACACCTACTTTTTCCAGTTTTTGGGATAGTCTCAGCAATGGGATCTGTAGTTTCAGGACTTCTGTTTACAAGATCAAGATACTTTTGTGTGTTTCCAAAATGAACTCTCTAACATAGGGTTTTGTTATTTTTTCTTTAAAAAATTACCTTAATGTTTTGAACTGGTATAAATGCCATGAGTATTTCATGAACGTGGTATCTGCACATAATTAATTGTACCACACCACCCTGGCATTCAAATGGTGAATAATACCCAGTCAGGATAAGAATTTAAAACTATGTTATTTTTTAAAGATATGTGATTTCTAAAATAACCTTTTTGTATATAATGATAACACCAGGAAACGGTTAGCTACTGGAGCAAATCACATGGAGGACAAATTGGCACCAGAATAAGTGATGCTCCTGTGCTTCAGCTGTGCCCTGAATACTGCCAGGTAATTCTATTGCAGGATTTTATTCAAATCTCACTCAAACCCTGCATATATATTAGCTTTCCATGACTTCTTTACTCACTTCAATCCATAATACCCCTACCTCATCCCCTCATTCTCAGCAAATAGTCTCACCTCCTACTACAGAGAAAGTATGTCAGCAGATTGTAATTACTTTAACTCTCCACTGGCAAACATCTATAGTTATTAGCAATTGCACTCCTATAGCTTCTTCCCCCGTCTGTTGCAGTTGTTAAAGTGCCCCTCCTTCTCTTCAGGACCCAACTGCCTCCTGTATTCTGGATCCTTTTCAGAAGACTTTCTCCTTTGTGTGTCCTTCTTTCTGCTCTTTCTTTACTCCCTTTTGCGCTGTAGAGATTACCCTGAGACATGTTCAGGTCTGTTTTACATCTTTAGAAAAATAATTTCACCTTACATTTCATTTTATCCTTGGTTCTACTCTCTCCTTCCTTGTATATCATACTTCTTTTTAAAAACTATCTACCCTTAATGTCTCCACTTTTTTACCTCCTATGCATTCCATAATATATTCAAGTTTGACTCCTGCTTGTATCACTCTTCTGAAATGATCATTCCTAAACTTATCAATGACTAGGGCACTTTTACTGGGCAATCTAGGACCTAAGGTCTGGTGATGATCTACCTGTTGCTAAATCTAAACATTTTTTCCTCATCTTACTCAATTTCTCAGTAGCATTCAAATGGCCACTCCCTTATTTCTAAACTATGCTCTTCCCTAATCTGAGAAATTCTTTCTACCTCATTCCGCATTCATTTCACATGTATCTTCATACCACTCCTATGTGATAAAGATTATCATCCCCATTTTGGATGGGAAAATTGAGGATCAAAGTAAACCAGCTAATAATTGGCAAAGGGGGAGGTTGGAACTCATGAATGTCTAACAATGGTGCCCCTGCTGTTTTCATAGTACTATGCATATACAGTGTAATTTGCCCTGCTATAGAGAGAACAGACTTTTTTTTCTAGAACAAGTTGCACATACCTTTGCTCACACAAATTCCCAGATCCTCTGACGCATTTGGACAAAACAAGAATTTCACGTGCCAATGAAATAAAAGAATTGGGGCCAGGGAGAGATATGCATCAGAATATATGTACCAGTACCTTATTAAGAAGCAAGCTACTAATACACATATACATATACACATATGAGTTCATACACATACTGTGGCATTATATCCATATTTAAGTATATTTATATGGTGTTAATAATGCACAATTCCAACTTAAGCAACATCAACCATGTAAAATTATAAACTAAAGGGAAAGACTTCTTTAATTACTTTGAATTTTTTACTATCCTGTAATGCTTTTTGAGGTTCTAGTTTTTAACACTTTCTATCTTTGATGCAATCTTAAATTTCCCTAGAGAATTCATCTGTAGTCTAAAGATATTCTGCTTTGTTAAAACATAAAAGAACACTCTATAGTCCTGGACGGTGTGGCACAGTTGGTTGAGCACTGTCCCATGCACCAAAAGGTCACTGGTTTGATTCCTGGTCAGGGCCCATACCCTGGTTGCAGACTTGGTCCCCAGTAAGGGGCATGCAGGAGACAACCTATCGATATTTCTCTCTCTATATATATCTTTATCTCTACCTCTATCCCTGTCTCTATCTCCCCTTACCACTCCCCTTCTCTCTCTAAAAATCAATAAAAACATTTTTTTAAAAAAGAGCATTATATAATTGTGGCATCATTTACATAACTGGAGTTGCTGGAGCTTGCTTCTAAACAAGGCAAAGCCTCGAGAAAGTCTTTTGAAATGTGCTGCAGACAATATTATCAATGAAAATATTTAAAAACCTGTGCCTACAGTGCCTTCCTGCCAGGAAAGAGATGAATACACTTCTCCTGAGCTAGATAGATTGAGATCTACAAGGCAGTACTTAATGACACCTAAAATTATAACAAGTTACTATATGCATAACTGTTGTCACCAGTCCAAAAGTAATTAAATTTTCCAAGATAATATATATGTTTGCATATATGTATTCATCCTATATAACCTGGGATATTATTGGATAAATAAGGAATAGATTACTTCTGTTTACTTCACGTCTGGACAGTCTCTTTAAACATCTGAGTTTCATTGGTATGTTGGTTTAATAAAAATTTCAGTGTATGATTTTTTTTCTGTGCTAAGGCAAACTCTTTCAAACAATATTAAGAACACAGACACAAGTAGACAAAACAAAAAGGGGTGTTTGCTAAGCCATGCCAACTCGACTCTTGCCATTCAACTGGCAAATATACAGCAAAGAAGAGCACCTTTCAGCTCACCTGAAGGTATTTTTAATTACACATGAAAGTGCTCTGCATTCTTCATCACTTCACTACTTGCCTAGAGACCTATAAAACCATCAGAGAGTAACATTTTGCAATATTAATGTAGAAAACTAAGGCATGTTACATCAAATCAAACCGAGCTGTTTTGGAAAGGTAAGGTTCCAACCTTTCATATTAAAATGCTCAACCATCCTCTGACTTGCCGTAAAAATGCATATTTGGCAAAATGATGTAGACTTCTGAGATTTATGAGACTACTCACACCTTTTATGTATGAATAAAAAACATTTATTGTGCTATGTTGATGTTCTTTGCATACAACAAGAAGACAGCGTTGCTCAGTGTTTAAGAACACACAATCTGGGGTTACCATGAGGATAAAGCCTGGTTCTGCACCTCCTTCTGGCGTGGCCTTACACAAACTTCTTACCTTCTCTAAGTCTTCATTTTTAGTAGCTGTTGCTTGTTTAATGGGGATAAGTATAATGTTCCTCCCAAGTTCATTATAAAGAATAAGAAATCCTTTATTAAAAGCTTTTAATGGTGTACCTACCTAACTGTCAGTGCTAAAAAGAAGGAACGGATAGAGCTTGAGAGGAGAGAGGAGGACAAAAGAATTTGATTCTAAGTTAGAGTTTGCAGAAAGGACTGCTTGCAAGAGGTGGAACATGAAGAAGCAATGGGCAAACACACAATGACTTTGGCAAGACATGGGCTATCTCAATATCTCATACCTTTATAAAAATTACATGGCTCAACCGTGAAGTTTTAGTTGCTCAACAAATTTTTTTCACTTTATCTTCTTTTTGTTTTTTAATATTTTTTTTCTGTTAAGTAGCAGTCTAGGAGATGCCAATTAATCTTGAGATTGCAAGAGGGTGGGTATAACTTCAAAAGGGAACACACCTAAAATGATGTTGAATTTTTCCCCTGGCTGGCAAAATCATAACAGCATGTGTCTGGCTTTAGTTTCCTACACCTCACTACAGAGCAGTGCCAAAGGAATCCCCAAACATCCAGGTACTGTTTTCCTTTGCTCTGACAGCAGTTGAAATTTTGGGCCCTCCTGTTTCTTCTCAACTGGAAAGGACGTTCACTTCTGCCCAGCTCAGAGTTTATGTCCCTTGCACTAGAATGTGCATTCTACCATTAAATCTAAAGCTGCCTTGACGTGTTGTTATAATACCTTATGGATGTGGAAAGTTTATTGAGATCTAATGTGAAATATGGGAAAAGGTGTGATCTGGATGCCCCTCTGTGTTCTCACAACAAATCACACTTTTTAGGTCTGAGAACTATAGCCAATGTGTTTATTAACTGCTTTTCCTCTTCCTCTTATTCTCCTTTGTATGCTGCTAACTTGTATTACGCTATTGTTTATAAATAATTGGGCTTAGGGGTTATTTTGTCTTCAGTCCTTCCCTTACAACTGAATTCTATAGTGGAATAACAACCATGTGCCCGAACATCCCATTTAACAGAAAAAAAGGTCAGCAGGAACATTTTAACTCTTTAAAACAAGTTTTATAATACGTCTGCAGTGCTACAGCAAGTCACTGAAGTGGCAACCATCGAGACGGGAAGTCTCACGCTTGGTATTTTACCTAATTATCTCTGATCCTCAGTACAACCTTATAAAGAAAATTTCATAATGAGGAAAATGAGTCTGAGAGATGTAACGTACCCAAAGTCACAGAGAAAGCAAGAAGTGATTTGAGGTTTTGAATTTTGTCTGAGTAAAAACCTTGAGGAATACATTTATTCAATAATATTTTCATGGGCAAATGCTGCACTTTACCAGACAGGTTTGGGGCACCTATGCTGAGCAAGGCCCTCTCCTGGCACTGGGAACAGACAAGAAAAAAGGCCCCAGACAATCCCTGCACTCATGGAGCTCCCAGTCAGCCAAGGAGATAGCAAGACAAGGATATCCATGCATAAGTGTTCACAGGCTCCCCCTCCTTCTGAGACAAATGGGAACTAAAAGCCTATTTTCCCACTTGACAGCTCTGCCCCCTGAAATAAGAGAAAGAGAGACTTGCTGGAAGAGAAGAAAGATCAGTCTATATGACATACATAATTTTCAACAGAAGAGTTTTGGGTATTTTTATTGACTGATCTGAGTGAGAGGAAGAGAGGAGAGAAGCATGCATAGTTTTGTTGTTCCACTTATTTATGAATTCATGGGTTGCTTCTCGTATGTGCCTTGATCGGGGATCATGCCTGCAATTTTGGTGCGAGACTACGCTCCAACTGAGCTGAGTCACCTGACTAGGGCTACAATATATAATTTTTATTATTGTTATCAAACATAGTATTATTATAAAATATAATGTATTAATATATATGTAAGATAAGTAAACATAAACAAAGTTGGAAGATCACACTCCCTGATTTCAAACAATGCTACAAAGCTATAATAATCAAACTGCCAGGTACTGGCACAAATAAAAACAGACATATAGATCCATGGAACAGAATAGATCACCCCAAAAATAAACCCTCACTTATATGGTCAGGTAGTCTACAACAAAGGCAGCAAGAATATACGATGGGAAATGACAGTCTCTTAAATAAGTGACTCTGGGAAAACTGGACAGACACATCTAAATATTAAAACTGGATCACTTTCACACCATATACAAAAATAAACTCAAAACGGGTTAAAAACTTAAATGTCAGGCCTAAAACCATAAAAATCCTAGAAGGAAACATAGTCAGTAAACTCTGTAACATCCGTCTTAGCAATATGTAATGTCTCCTCTGACAAGGGCAACAAAGGCAACAATAAACAAATGAGAATACATCACACTAAAAAACTGCACAGCAAAGGAAACCATCAACAAACTTTAAAGACAACCTACTGAATGGGAGAAGATTATTTACAAATGATATATCCAATAGGGAGTTAATATCCAAAATTTATAAGGAACTCATATAACTCAACATTAAAAAAATCAACCAATATGATTTAAAAAAAAAAGAGCAGAGGATCTGAATAGACATTTCTCCAAAGATATCAGGGAGATGCAAATTAAAACCACAAGGAGCTATCACCTCATACCTGTCAGAATGACTATTACCACAAAGTCAACAAAGAACAAGTGTTAGTGAGGGTGTGGGAAAAGGAAACCCTGTGCACTGCTGGGGGGATTGTGAATTAGTGCAGCCCCTCTGGGAAAGGCATGGAGGGTCCTAAAAAATTAAAAATAGATCCACCATGCAACCTAGCAACTGCATTTTGAGGTATTTATATGAAGAAATCCAAAAGACTAATTCAAAAAGATATATGCATCCCTATGTTCACTGCAGTAGTATTTACAATAGCCAGGCTATGGAAGCAACCTAGATGTTCAGGGATAGATGAATCTATAAAGGGTATGTGGTATGTACAGTATGTATGGACACACACACACACACACACACACACACACACACAATGGAATATTATTTAGCCATAAGAAGAATAAAATCTTGCCATTTGCGACAACTTGGATGGATCTACAGCATATTATGCTAAGTGGAATAAGTCAGACAGAGAAAGGCAAATACTATACGGTTCACTTACACATGGAATCTAAAAACAAAACAAGTAAACAATCAAAACAGAAACAGATTCATAGACACAGGGAGCAAACTGATGGTTGCCAGAAGGAAGGGGGTGGGAGAATGAGTGAAAAAGGTGATGAGGAATAAGAGGCAGAAACTTCTAGGTATAAAATAAATAAGCCTTGGGGATGTAGTGTGTAGCACAGTTAAATCTGTTCAAACTAGTAAAAAAAATTACTGATCTTAAGTTCCAGCTGATGTTGAGGTCCTGTGAGAAACCTACCCATTCTTGGCAAAGACTAAATATTCGATTACATTAACCCAACATATACTACAGCAATTCATTGAAAATTAAGGAAAACATGGATGACTGTTCAGATGCTTTCAACAATACACTCATAGGCATTTAAAATTCATTTTATTTCCTACCACAAATAAAGTTACTGTTTTATGAATAAACAGTTTAATATTTGTCAAGCTCCTTTTGTCTATTTTATGGCATCTGGTTCAAAAAAAAAATCCCAAAGAAGCCAGAGAGCTTAGTCACAGATGTCAGCACAGGCTGGTAGCAGAAATAAAGGGCTCTGACTTCAAAGAGTTAGGGAAGACTTGTCACAATGTAATAAAAAGGATGGATGTTGCAGAAAGGGCCAGAAACTCAGAAGTGAAAAGGTGAAGATAAGTCAACTTCTGCTGGGTGTTTTCAAAGTTCTCTCACTCTTGAGCAACCATCCAGACACCAGATATGTCCTTCTTTTCTGTGCCCGTGACCCCAAGTTAATTTTATCTCCAACACCCTCCTCCCCCTCTCACCAACAATGCCACTAAGAACTCCCTTTTGGCAAGCTGGAAGAGAAAGACCTTTACAACCTGGAGAGTTTTGTCTATGTGTGGTGTCAGACAGGTACCAGACTTATCAAGGGATCACTCACAAGTAATATAAGTGTCTAACCACTGTGCTGTACATCTGAAACTAATATAATATTGAATGTCAACTGTAATTGGAAAATTTTTAAAAACTTAACAATTTAAGGAAAACAATTTGAGTGTTTTGTGAGTTGGTTTGTGCTTTGCAGTAACAGTGTTCCCTTTCCACTTTTGTCCAAGAGCTTAAAAAATGTTATCAAGTGTCTATCTCTAGGTTGGCCTTCTTTGTGGTTTACCCCTCACAGACAGGTTTTTTTTCCAGGGAATGGCCCCCAGCAGGTACAGGGTTGCGTAGTCCTTGGTGAACACAAGCTCAAACAGAGAGTCCTCTCTCCCCAGAATCCCTAGAAAAGGATCCTGATTGACCAAGTCTGGGTTTCATTCCCAAACCCCATGGCTGGGGAGGGAGGTGGGGCATGCCTCAATTTGGGCACTGCTAGGAGAGAAGGAACACTTTCTGGAAGAAAAGAGGGAGGCAATAGGTTACCAGAAGAGCCAATTCTAAGGGATGGCGAGTGAGAAGGAACCTTTCCCTCCCCACCCCACCCCCGAAATTTCAACAAGTTAACCGACTATAATTCAACAAAGAAATTCCTGCTCAACACAGGCAAACCTGAGACTGCGCACGGGAACAAATGGGAGATGAGAAGGGAAGAAAGAGCAGAAGGCCCTCAGATACAGCCCTGCAGCTGGGAGAAGGGAGAAAGCAGGCAGGCGCTTCCTTTGGCCCCTGAGAAACAGAGAGCTGCAGGCCAGGCGGACAGCCCAGCAGGGCCAGTGGGAGGGAGCGAACAGTGACTGAGCCAGCAGCTAGCTGCCTGACAGAGCATGGGGTTCTGCCCTGGGGCTCTCCCCTGTCAGGTCAGCCCCAGAAACACCATCTGCTCCCAACTACTTTAGGGGTAATAGTAGCTTCCTGTTATTGATAACATCTTGGTTGCCTCACCATCCTTTATCCCAAAGACAGCCATATGGTTAAAAGTAGTTTCCAAGCACTATCTTTTGCAGAATACTTCATATCTTTCTGTTGTCAGTGGTTGAGCCTAGAGGCCAGTTAGTTTGTCAGGAACTGAGGCCCACAGAAAAAGTAGCCCTCAAGCCATGGTGGCACCATAGAGGACACGCAGCCACAACCGGCATGCCTCCTATAGAGAGAGGGGGGAGAGGGTGTTCCCCCATTTTCTCTCTTCCTCCCTCCTTCCAATCTTATTCCATTGGCTGAATGGAATCAGAGGTAATTGACAGATGTGTAAATTCAATCCTCTGGGAAGTAGACATCAAGATGGATTTGAGATGCAAGAGATTTATTGGAGGTGAGTTTACCTATGAAAGATAGAGGGGAGAAGGAATAGGAGTAGCAGGGAAAGCCTTCAGACCTAATGCTAAAATGAGGCCCGAGAAAGGAGAGGGTGCAGAGCAGAGCACTGGGTAGCAGGGACTCAGACTGTCATTGGTTTGAGGAAGACTCACCGATGTGACAGTTTCCTCAAGCACAGATTCCCCACAGAAGGGTCTTGCGTCTGCCCCATGCTCAGTCCTTAATGGGGCTACCTCTGTAGCAAGGGGCCGCCGCTCCAGTGCTGACAGATCCCAAGGCACCAGAGCTGGATGCTCTCAGCTGCCCACATTCCCGGTGGTAGGTTCTCGCTTGAAGGCAGGTATGGGCATCCTTGCCATGGCTGCTATGGCAAGAGAGCCTGGGACACGCAGAGTAGAGCAGTGGGAATGAATCTAAAGGCAAACAGGCTAATGACAGGCACATGGGTAAAGAAAGTACCATGTGGGTAATTACACTCAGTGGTTGTGGTCAGCGTTTTAAACAAGCCTAGATTTGGGAGCATTGATCTAGGATTAAAATTGTCTAATAACTCTTTTTAAGAAATCAACATGTCATCAAATTAAAAAAAATTTGATATTTAAGAAAGTTAAAAACCATATGGACAACTTAAAAAGGGAGCTGTATTATGGACTAAGGAATGCAAAGCTGCAGCCAACCTCACAACCACTGACCCAGCCTCCTACTCCCCTCAGATGGATTGAGAGGCTCCAATTGAGAAAACTGGATCGTAGGAAGGCTAGACCCCAGATTTTTGACAGGAAGTTCACATCAGGGATCTCATAATGTTTAGAAATGCTTCATAGTTCACAACAGAAACTAGACAACTTTGGATTTAAGTATACTGCTGTGTAAGACAGACAAATAAACCCAATCTTGTTGACAGCTTATTTAATAGACTTCATTAAAAGTGAAATTGGGAACAACCAGCCCCTCCTGGCCGGGTAGCTCAGTTGATTAGAGTTGTGTCCTGATATGCCAAGGTTGTGGGTTCAATCCCTCATCAGGGCACATACAAGAATCAACCAATGAATGCATAAATAAGTGGAACAAGTTGACATCTCTCTCTCTGTCTCTCTCTGTCTCTCTCTCTCTCTCTCTGTCTCTCTCTCTCTTTCTCTCTCTCTCTCATTCTTTCAAATCAATTTCAAAAATAATTTTTGTGACTATTGTATATATGTCTATAAATAGACTTTAAGTAGTTTTCTCATTAAGAACAATGGCACACAAAAGCATATTAAAAGGTCTCAGATTGAGGCTAAAGTGTATAAATAGTTGTAATGAAACTTCAAGTTAATTGTCTCTGTTGGGATTATGGTACCATCCAATTACAGCCTCCTTGAAAATTTCTAAATGTATGCCATGTTACTTATCCTTTGCTGGATGAGCACTGTGGCGTTATTACTGCTTAGCTGTTATAAAATATTGGATTGTACAATGTCAATGTGTGATATACTTGCTTACAAATAGATACACCCTGAAATGTTGCGGTTTAATCACTTAGTCCACTAAAGACAGACTAGGGGGCGTTATTATAAAGGTATCTTAGAGAAACTGCCTCCAGAAGATACTCAAACACACTCATATGCATTATCACCTGCCAACCATGACAAGACTTTCCGGAAGTCCTGGTGCATCAGATGTTGTACACAAGGACATAAAAGGTTAAAGTTGCACAGAACTAAAAGATTGAATCAGTGTCTCTGGAACAGTGTTAATTTTTTTAAATTACTGATTTGGAGAGGGAGGGAGGGAGGAAGGGAGGGAAACACTGATTTGCTGTTCCACTTATTTATGCACTCATTGGTTGCTTCTTGTATGTGCCCTGACTAGGGATCAAACCCACAACCTTGGCATATCAGGACACAGCTCTAATCAACTGAGATACCCAGCCAGGGCCTGTTTAATTTTCTTTTAATTTTTGAAAGATAACTTGCAGACCTTGCTGAGTGAAGTACTTAAGAAACTGAAAGGAAATGACAAAAAAAGAGTAGAGTTCAAAGTCCTTAAGAAATTTTAAAAGAAATTTGCAAAAATATAGCCACTGCAACTCAAGCAATAAACATGTGTTTAATGATTATTAATTTATGAAAATATTTTACAGACTCTCTCTTAGCAAAAGCCACACAGGCACCAAAATTGTGGTTTCTCTACCTAAAAGGCTGATGAAACAAATTCAGCTAGTAGTAATATTAAACAACAGTTATGGAAATCACACCATGAAATGTTAAGATTGAAAATTTATTTTAATGCACAATTTTAAAGTAATATACTTTCAACTAGGCTCTAAGATATTTGAATGTTAAAAATGTATTTGATATATCAAGGTACAAGTATGCTGTCATATTTTACCAAAAATATTCAGATAATCTTGAATGTGTTGTTCTAGACTTCTTGTAGGTTTTTCCATGACAACGAGAACATTCACAGGAAAAAATAAAAGCCTTCAGTGATTTATGAGTTATGAGAATCTTTTCAATGATCTATTCTAGGGAAATGTGTAATATCGTTTTAAATTTCACATTGGGTTCTACTTAGCTTTCCTAATTATGTAACAAATCATAATAAAGTTTCTGCAATCCTAATGTTTTGAAAAATTGAAGTATATTTTTGTTTCCCTAAGATCTATACTTTTTAAAAAATACCTTTTATCATTTCCTTCTAATTTATAATTGATTTATTCTTTCCAGATAAAACGTTGCAACTGAACTTTGGTGTAAGAGCACTAGCACATTTCCGTCCTTTGATGGTCAGTACTTTTTGTGTCACTGAATATACAGTGTCTCTTTTTTTACTATAAGCTGTAGGTATGCCAGGGTGAATGCCAACTCTGTCATAACCCTTCTCTCCCAGTATCTTCACACTATTCCTTAGGAAAAAGGGTGCTTCCATGATAGATCAAGTTTAAGAACATTTTTTTACTGTGATTAAAGAATTAGAGGTGTATCAACAATCACCATGTCAAGTTAAATGTTAGCTGCAGACATAAAGCTTTCAGATGATCTCAAGAGGTGAACCAAGATAACCTTAGGGGCAGCTCTGTCCTGAGACTTGGCTTGTCTTCTCCTCTCATACACTTCAAGATTTCAGTGGCAGAGTAATTGGATCAATGAGGATAATCTAGGTTATAATGTAACTAGAGGCCCGGTGCACGAAATTCATGCATGTGTGTGTGTGCGTGTGCATGTGTGTGTGTGCATGTGTGTGTGTGTGTGTGTGTTTGTGGGGGAGGGGGGTTGTCTCTCAGCCTGGCCTGCATCCTCTCCAATCTGGGACCCCTCAGGTGGGACCCCTGCAGGATCGGGCCTAACCCGGCAGTTGGACATCCCTCTCACAATCTGAGACTGCTGGCTCCTAACCACTCACCTGCCTGCCTGCCTGATCGCCCCTAACTGCCTCTGCCTGCCGGCCTGATCTCACCCCCAACTGCCCTCCCCTGCCGGCCTGATCACCCCTAATCACCTCTGCTTCAGCCCCCGCCACCGTGGCCTTGCCCGGAAGGAAGCCAGCCTTCCAGTAGATATCCCGCCGACCCTGTCTAATTAGCATATTACCCTTTTATTAGTATAGACAACAATAATCCTCCAACTCTCTGTGACTTAAACAACAAAGAGGTGCCCCTCTCTTATGCTACATGCCCATTCCAGGTCATCTGGGGGCAGAAGTAGATGCAACATTAAAATCACTGTTATTTAATTACTAAAGGCCGGTGCACAAAATTCATGCACAAGGGGCGAGGGGGTCCCTTCAGCCTAGCCTGCACCCTCAGGAGATATCTGACTGCCGGTTTAAGACAGACCCTGTGGGGATCGGGCATAAACTGGCAGTCGGACATCCCTCTCGCAATCCGGGACACTGCATGCACCAGTGACCATACTTTTCATACAGGTGAAACATGCTATTGTATGGACAGCTATATTTATTTGCCCTGATTATAAAAAGTAGTACATAATGTGATCCTTCTGAGGCAGTAGTACCATTTTCCCCATCTTATGGGTGGAAAAACAAAGCAGAAAGAAGTTAAGTAATTGGCTTTGTTACTCAGTTGTAAGTGTTAGAACCAGGGCTGACCACAAAATGTGCAAGCCAGAGTCCATGCATGTCATCACTGCATCATCCTGATTTTTTCAGTATTAAAGTAGCCTTGCCAGGTTTTAATTTTTAAATCTAAGAGACTGTTCCCAATATATAGGGAAGGGTCCCTAGTGCCGATCTGTGGGGCAACTGACAAGCGAGGTGATCGGGGGGCCCCTGCTGGCACTGGCGTTGGCTGATGGCCTGGCCCTGCCTGCTGGCCAGCCCTGCCCCCAATCTCCAACGCCAGGTTGCCTCCCTCTCAGGGGGCAGTATGCATCATAGTGGCCAGTCATTCCACCGTTTGGTCAATTTGCATATTAGGTTCTTATTATATAGGATTACCTTTAGCTACTCAGATGCATCCTGATGCATTGTATTATGAATTGCTTCCATTTTATTATGAATATTAATTTTACACCTCAAGTGTCAGTTTATGTAAGACCGAAGACAAAATGATTAGTCATGTAGCTATTATAGTCAGAGACAGTGTTTAATAATATCAACCATGAAGTGGAAAGACATCTTTGATGTTCTTCAGTAGAAAATCATTTTGTTGGTGGGAATCAAACTGGAAGTTGGTCTTCTTCCAAAAGGAGTTGAGTTAGAATCCACTCCACTACCTCAGGGCCAGGAGAAAACAGGAAGTGGTCAGAGTGTCCTCAGCAAGGGTCAGAAAGCAGTAAAACTCCACATACTCAGAAGAAAAGATCATTCCTGGCTAATGGCTAACTGACATAAAACATTTTGAAGAACTGGGCATATTAAGCAGTTATAATAAGGATCTAATGGCTATTTTTTAATATATGATTATTTAATTTATTCTTTATATAATTCAGTATTTTCCAAATATTCTGAAACAAAAATGTTACTTTAGAAAAAAATTAAATATCCAATTGATGAGTCTTCTTATTTAAAAATCTTAATGCATTTTAAGGGTCTTGGTATAAAGAAATAATGTAAAATAGCATGAGACATTAAGTAGCAAGTCTGTGGCAGCGGGGAGAAGGGAGTATATGTGGATAAATGGTGAAAAAAAAAGAAAAACAAGCAGGTCTGTAGATTTTGGGTGGGGAGAGACAGACCGACAGATGGTGGTGGGGTGAGAGATAGAGGAGGGAGAAGAGAGAATTCATTTATACAAATAAGAGTGTTCACAAAATCCCTTAGTGGAGTAGGATTAAAAGATTATATCAAGTCTTCACTATATATTATTTGTAGTAGGTGATAAACATTTATGTTTCTATTAACTGTATAGCAAAATATCAATACTTCCTAACCCATACAGTTGGTTCATCATTTACAATAATTTGCATCTTTTATAAAACCATACATTAACAAACACCATCCAGGTAGTGTTACATGTTGTGCTTTGGGTCAAATTTATAATTATAGCCAAATACTGGAGCTCAGAATAGGATAACAAAGAGAAAGAGAGTGATTCAGGTCCTGTCCCTGGGGGGGAAAAACATATTTTCAAAAGGAACTTATTGTTGAGTCCATGAAAAGGCTAGAGAGACCCTGGACATGGAGGCTCACGGTGTCGGCAAAGATTCCTCTCAAAAGCTTGGCCCAGAGCAGCAGCACAGCCGCTCCTCAGGGGGCAGTGCAGGCAGGAGGGGCAGGAAGACATCTGCAGAAAGGGAGCTGAAGATAAGGGCCTTTTCCCTGTCTCATGCACACCACATGCACTTCCAAGACCTCATGCGTCTCCAGAGAGGGGAGACTCCTCCCTTCAACAATATGTAAGTTTGAACTTATTAACGCCACAGGAAGTTTTGAGGTTTAAGCAACAGATTTTAATTAATAATAGCAATTATGCCCTAACTGGTTTGGCTCAGCGGATAGAGCGTCGGCCCCCCCCCCCGTGGACTGCAGGGTCTCAGGTTTGATTCCAGTCAAGGGCATGTACCTGGGTTGCGGACACATCCCCAGTAGGGGGCGTGCAGGAGGCAGCTGAATCGATGTTTCTCTCTCATTGATGTTTCTAACTCTGTATCCCTCTCCTTCTCCCTTCCTCTCTGTAAAAAATCAATATATATATATATATATATATATATATATATATATATATATATATATAAAATAATAGCAATTAATAAATGAATTCGGCAATGTTGCAGGATACAAAATTAACAGCCAGAAATCTATGGCTTTTTTATACACCAATGATGAACTCACAGAAAGAGAAACTAAAAAAACAATCTCATTTACCATTGTAACAAAAAAATTAAGATACCTAGGAGCCATTTGTTTTTGTTTGTTTGTTTTTAACTGAAATATATTTGACATATATCAGGGTGGAAACTTAACATAAGCAGCATGTTAATTAGTTACATTTATATATTGAAATGTGATTGTCATTGTAGTGATAATTACACCTCTACCACATTACACAATCATCCTAAAAAAAAAAAAAAAAAAAAGGAAGATGAGGTCCCTGGTCTCAATCGACTTTAACATTCTCCAAAACTGCTCTTCTCTGATGTAGAGTACTAAAATATACTGCTAGACCCTTATCTCTTAAGATTCTTGCCAGTATATTTTTCATTTCTTCTAAATATTTTCTATTTAATTTTTCTTACATGTTATTACCTCCCCCAGATCAATCCATAAAAACCTACATAAAGCTAGATATTTCAATAGAAAAAAAAGAAAAGAAAGTGTTATGACACGATTTCATGGAGAAAGATTTCACCTGCTTTTTCGGAGGGGAAGGGGTGTCTGGATATTCATTCATTTATTTATTCAAGAATATTGAGTATCTATACTAATAAAAGGGTAATATGCTAATTAGACTGGGAGGCCTTCCAGATGTCCTTCTGGATAAAGCCATGGTGGCGGGCCGAGGCAGAGGCGGTTAGGGGCGATCAGGCCAGGAGGGGAGGGCAGTTGGGGGTGATCAGGCCAGCAGGTGGGGGGGCCAGTTGGAGGCAAGCAGGCCAGCAGGGGGGCAGTTGGGGATGAGCAGGCCAGTGGGGGGGGAGGGGCTGAGAGGCGATCAGGAAGGCAGGAAGGTGAGTGGTTAGGAGCCAGCAGTCCTGAATTGCAAGAGGGATATCTGACTGCCAGTTTAAACCAGCAGTCGGACATCCCCCGAGAGGTCCCAGATTGGAGAGGGTGCAGGTCAGGCTGAGGGACGCCCCCTCCCTGCACAAATTTCATGCACCGGGCCACTTGTTACTATATATTTCACATGCTATTTGGTGCTAGATATGTCATTGTAAAGAAACCAGCCATGTCCCCTGCTTTCATGGAGTTTAAAGTTTATAGCCAGAAAAGAAGCAATCATTAAACAGTAGATATATTGGTTCTTTGAAGGAAAAAAAAAGATGGGATTGTGGGAGAGAATAAAAAGGAAGACCTATTTTAGAACAGAAGGTGGCACCCACGGGTATGGAAGTGATGCGCCAGTGATGTGAAGTGTGAGGGGCAAAGGTGTGCAAGCTGAAGCAAGAGCCATGGGCACCGTGAGGAGCCTAACAGGGGCCAGTGTGCCTAGAGAATAGTGAACCACAGGCACAGTGGCATGAGGGTGCTTGGAGGGTAGGCGGAGCCTGAATTTGCCAGGGCCTTACAGATGATGCTAAGTAGTCTCATCTTTATTCTAAGCATTAGCAAGTTTGGGGAGGATTTTAAGTAGAGACAGCTGATGTGATTAGAGAAATGTTTTTAAATGCTCAGTCTGGTTGTAGTGAGAAGAATAGAAATGAGGAAGATTGTGAAAGCAATAGAACATCCTCCCAGAAGTGAAAATTTGGACACACAAGTGGTGGTCTAATCAAGAGGTGATAATGGTGTGACGTAAGGGAGTGGTCAGGAAGATTTAAACATACACTTTGGAGATGAAATTGACCAGAGTTGGTGAGTTCTCAATACAGGTGTTGGGTGAGTGGATTGGGAGGAAGATGAGGCCCACTTCTCTCACTTGGCAGTGATAGGTATTGCCATGTGGAAAGTGAGATTTGGACAGGAATTGGAGTGCTCAGGGGTGGGGGAGAAAGATCTGGTTTGGGATTTGTTAAGTTTGAGATCCTTATGAGACTTAATGTTCAAATATTAGGCTGATATTTAAACATATTAGCTTAGTGTTCAAACAAGATTTTTGGAAGGAGGCCTATATCTGAGAGCCTTGCTATAAATATGATATTTACAGCAATGAGGGCTGATGGGATCCCTTACAGAGTAAAGAGGGAGGAGAACGGGAGTATATGTATAATGTTGACAAATCACATGCAAACCTATCTACAATCTGAATTTCCAGGGAAAGAGAATACAATCTGGGGGTCTTTTATAATTGATTTTACTATAATTCTGATATTTTAAACAAACAAACAAACAAACAAAAAATAGAATAAAACAGAAGTGGATCATCTACTATAGACCTTGGCCCAAAGGTTTACTTAATCACAAATACTTCCTTTTCCATGGCTGTCAATGTCATTAACAAACTTCCAAAAAGATTTTCTAGAAATTAGTGCATCTAAGAAGTAACTCGATTAACTGACCCCGCTGGGGAGTAAATAATAATTCGCCATGATAATCGACTCAAATTGATTATTTCTCTCTTGTGCTTTGTGAAATAAGGTGTTAAATTAAAACTTCCTTTCAGATTAAGAGTAGTGACCACGTTCTCTAGCTCTGGAAGGTTACTAAGCTACAGGAAATATTTGGTTTTCAGAATAGAAGCAAATAAAATATTGTAGCATTTCTCAGGCCAAAAGAATTTATTTAAATTAAATTGTTATTGCTGGGTATAAACATTATTATGTTAATTACTATCTTCAAGTATTTAGTGTCAATAAAAAGCTTTCCAAGCTTCTTAAGGGTACTTCCAGACAGAGCTGTGCATCTATTTCTGAGGACATACTAGGCAGACAACGTCAGATGCTCTCAGACACTGGAGCCAGGAAACCTCTCAGGGTAGAAAACCTCCCACTATATCTGTCATATTAAAATCCAATTATACACAGAGAAAAGACAAAGAAATGTGATAAATTTGGGAACAATATATATTTAATATAGCAAACATACAGTATTTCACTTAGGCTTAAAAAAATCACAGTTAAAATATTTACTTTTTTTTCCTTGGAAATCTGAAGAAAAGCATGCAGTGAAAACTAAAAATAAATTAAAAAAAACAAAACAACAACAACAAAAAACTCACCGTGAATTTTCAGAAAATGGGTTATAATTCATGAAAAAATAAAATCAGTTTTATTTTAACTGATAAATTTGCTATAATATGACCTCCTTTTATATAATACATATTCTACCCAATTGCTACCTTATACAAGGCTACAAATATCATAGGCATTTAGGTACTGTAAGTAGCTACAAGCTACATCCCTGTGAAAAAACAAATCTACTGAAAGAATAAAAGACTATATTAGTGTTAGCAAAGCTCTTTTTTAAAGTAATAAATGTGGATGGGTCACTTCAGTTAAGTCTATTTTTTGAAATGGCTGTGTGTGTTTTTTAAGACAATGGCAGCTTTAATAAAGTGGCAAAATTAAGACAATTCAGTTTATAGCCCATTAGGCGTTATACTTGAAGATACACTGTGAGAGACAGATCTCCCCTTTGACAAAGGCCATTTTTGATTTTTAAAATGAGATTAAGCTTCAGAGACATACTACTGGGTAGTATGTGCTCGAAATCTACCTCAGATGTTATACATCTAGACTTAAACAGAAGCCTGCCCCGGCCGGTCGCTCCGTGGTTAGAGTGTCGTCCTGAGGACAGAGGGTCAAAGCAGCCAATCCATGTGTCTCTCTCGCATCAAAAGACGCATGCGCCACAGTCCTGTGCCAGGTAGTCCGTGGCTCTCCCCTCGCCTGTGGCAACAGCTTCCCGAAGAGCTTTTCCTTCCCCCTGAGAACTATTTTTTTGAGGATTAACCTCTGGTCAAGCGTCTTGAACTTTCTGATCCTGTTCTTTTGTTTAATCAGGCAACCTAGTCAAGAATGATCCTAGATCTTTGCCTGTTGACAACGTATTCAGCCTTCACAGTTCCTCACAAAGAATAAATGCCCCATGCTCCCCACTGTCAGAGATACCTTTCTTGGTGCTTTCATGTACAGTATTATCACCAACAGCAGCAGCATCTGTTCAACAGAAATTCTGTGCCAATCACTGTGCCAGACAAGTGTTAAGAACTTTCTCTGACAAAAATCTTTGCAGGGGAGATATTACAATCTTCATTTCACAGGAAAAGAAAGCTGAGTGGTGAGGTTGTGAGTCATGATTATTAGGTGACTCAAAGGAAACGAATTAACTGCCCAAAGTTACTTGGTTAGTAAAAAGTGGAGAAATATTTGGAACAGAAGCCTCCCCACAAACCCCAGCCATTTCCTACTGTAGTTAGCGTGAGCTGTGGTCGTGTAGGATCACAGGGTCCCTCCAGGCAGAAATTAAGCTGTCTTTTCATCCTCCAGTATTCAGTACAGGCTCTAGCTTTGCACAGAGCAGAGTGTCTGTGAATACCAGTTAAACGTGCGGGATCCTCTTTTTACCCTCTTTCTACTAATTTGTGTGGTAAACCGCAACCTACCCAACTCTCATTGCCCTCTACCCTCTCCCTTCTCGGGAATGTTTATATGTAAGCAGGTCCAGATCAGCTTAAATGTCACCTCGAGGAAGGCTTCCTCAGCGCTATACTCAGTGCTAAAGATACAATGGCGACTGCATTAGCACTACACTCAGCCCCCTGAAAGCAGACCAGGTCTCCTAGCACCCTGTGCTTTTATCATAACATTTATCATATTGCCTAGCATTGAACTTCCCTCCCACCCACAAGATTGTCAACATCTTGACTCCTGTTAGGTTATTTGTTACTGTGACGGTTAATTTTATGGTTAATTTTATATGAGGCTACAGTACCCAGATATTTGATCAAATATAATTCTCCATGTTTCTGTCAAGGAGAGGGAGAGAGAGAGAGAGAGAGAGAGAGAGAGAGAGAGAGAGAGAGAGAAAGAGAGAGATTGGAAAATAAAACAGGTCAAATAAAATTTGATTAGTTTGAATCAATCTGACTTACAAGGAAGAAAATCACTGCAGACATAATGTCAAGACTTCTATATTAAGAGTTAGAGACCTGTACAGTTCAAGTTACTGTACAGAACAACTGGTTTGCTAACCTGAGAGCTCATTCCTCCTGATCCAATGCAAAGAACAGAGGAACTGAAGGATAATGCAATTTCTCATGTGTTAACACGTTAGCCCATGGATTGCATATAATTGACACTCTGATTAAACCTTCCTCTAGCTGTCAGAATGGTGCTTATCCAACACTTTAAATGCGTAATTCTTACACTCTGGCAGAGAAAGGCAGATGGGATTGTCTCACGTTTCTCAAGACACTCTCAGAAAGGGAACTTGGTCCTTCTGTCTCCCATCTTCATCGTGATTATTTAAAATCTACCACACACAGCGGAATTATACAGATTTTAGACTTGGAGAGAACGCTTAGACTATTTGACAACTTGGGTTCTTAAATATCCAAGGTGAATGAGGAAATTTTTATCAAAAGAGACCTGGTAGAAACTTTCTTGTTAACGAATAAAGTTAAACTTCTCATCCAGAGCTGTTTGGGCACCTACTAAGCCAGGAAATGCTTGAATGGATATGGATGAATGATGCTGGTTAGAGGATAGGATTTAGTATTTGTGACTCTTAGAGGCAACCACTTCAATACACATGTATTTCCTGTGCATTGAAAAGAATGGGAAGGTAGCTAGGCCAAGATTTTAACTTATTTCTTTAAATGAGACTGATTCATCCAGCTATTCACTAATATTGATCATTTCTCTGCTTTCCTTCTAGAAGAAGAGTGAAATGATACAAGCAAAAAAAAAAAAAAATCATCAAGCTATTGCCAAGCAACAAAATTGACAGCATCAGGCAATAAGAGATGAAAGGAGAAGGGAAATGAAAATCTGCAAATCCACAAACTAGATAATCCAATCCAAATCCAAAATCAGCATCATTCTTTCTAATAAGTAGTTTCTCAGTTATATATTCTTATATGTAATCTAATTTTATTAAAATTGTCATTCTACTTGCAAAGTCTTAATTTGGCTCCAAGTTTTCTTTTTATGTTATTTTGAAAGATTTTTCTGTAAGATTTTATAAGTAAGTAAATATCTTTTAGTTTTCCCAAACAAATAAAAGCCAAGTACCAAGTTTCCTGTGGGTACTTATTTTTGCTGCAGGCATGCTTTTTTTGTGTTCCTGGACCCAATTCCAGTTGGGGGGTCTGGTGTTCCCACACCAACAAGCAATTCTCCTACACTAGCAGGCTGTCTGAAAATCGAACTCAATTCTGGCTCTAATTACCCAGAGATAACATCAGATTCCACAGGTTGAGAGGTCAGTCCCACAAAACTTGGCCACTCTTCCTCCCCAAACTTCCGACACCAACTGCAAGCCCAGCTTATTACCAGTGCTTCTGACCCACCAGCTACAGATCCGAGGTTACCTCAACCCTCTTCTTAGACTTCAGGTGCCAGTCTTAAGTCCAGGTGCTAACCTGTACTCTGACCAACTGTTTATAAGTCAGAGGCTCTCACAACCGCCTCCTTGGGTTTGACTGATTTGCTTGAGCAGCTCACTGAACTCAGAGGAACATTTTACTTACTAGAGCACCAGCTTATTATAAAACAATATAAAGGCAGGAGAAGCTGGATGGAAGAGGTGCGTAAAGCAAAGCATGGAGCTTTGATGCCCTCCCCAGGCACTCCACTCTCCCAGCACCTCCTGTGTTCATCCACCTGTACGCTCTCTAAGCCTTGTCCTGATGGAGGGTGACGGAGGCTGTATTACATCGGCATTATTGATTAAATCACCTCCAGCTCCTCTCCCTTCCCTGAGCTCAGGGGGTGGGACTAAAAGTTCCAACCCTCTTATCATGGGATTGATCCTCCTCACAACCAGCCACCATTTTAAGGTGAGGTCCAGAAGTCACCTTATGAACACAACCTTATTGTTCTCATCACTTAGATTTCAAGGATTTCAGGAGCTCTGTGCCAGAAAGGTAGACAGAGACCATATATATATTTATTATAAATAAAGCGTATTCTGAACGTGACTTGCATAGAGTCTCAAAACACAGGTCAGTTTCCCCAATGTTCCTTAATGTTTCAAATCAGTTAACCATGCATTGTCCGATAAACAAAGCAAAGTAGCTTGTTTGAAAACTAAAAAGACAAGCAGTGCATTCTGCATTAACTTTAATTTCCCATGCATTCCTTAGCTTCACAGTTATTTATAGATCTTCTTCCCAGAATAATTTGTAGTTTAAGTGGATAAAGTTTAAAGCTACGGGAAGTAGCTTTTAGTATCTCTCAATGGGATTGTTTTTTTCTTTTCTTTCCTCATCCACTTGAGTTTTTTAAAAAAATGAAAAGACAATGCAGAAAGTATCTGAGGGGGAAGCTGTGGTCCTCACTGATTAAGGACCATGGAAATAACTTTTACACTGCACTTTATAACTTAAATTATGCTTTTGCATGTATTACCACAATTATGCTCAGAATCAAGGCCAATGTTTAGTAAATAAATGTCAAGTAAATAAATAATCTATTTTATTAAAATAAATCCCCCAATTCACCAAGATTTGGGAAGAGAATAACTCAAGTAGAAAATCTGACAGGAAGGGATGACCAAGAAATGGTCCCTCCTTTCCCCTCAAAAACCCTCTTTTTGGTTCTTTCAGTTGGATTCCTACCTGGTTCTCAGGGTGGGAGGTAGAGAGATAACACATAAAGTCCAGAGTACTCTTCTCTCTGTGTCCTCATAGCCTTGTGCATTTTGGCATGACTAAGTCAGAATAACCTTGTCAAAAGGAGCTTTGAAATTAAACTCTAAAGAAAAATAATAGATCTGGCATCAAACTGCCACATTCCACAGCATATTTCCAAATCCATAAGTGGTGCCAAAAGATCAAAAGCAAACAATATTACAAACAAGAACAACAAAAAAAATGGTTTTTACAGAGTTCCTTACCCTAACAAAAATTGCCCATTAGTTTGACTGTGTCAACACAACTTTCCAAAAGCCATTGCTGATGTTCTCTCCTTCTCAACCTCTTGTCTCCTTAAGATTTTTATTTGGCCTTTAACTCTTTCGCCAGTCCCATTTTGAGGAATGGTTCTTATTCTCTTTAGGGCAGTGGTTCTCAACCTTCTGGCCCTTTAAATATAGTTCCTCATGTTGTGACCCAACCATAAAATTATTTTCATTGCTACTTCATAACTGTAATGTTGCTACTGTCATGAATCGTAATGTAAATATCTGATATGCAGGATTGTCTTAGGCAACCCCTGTGAAAGGGTCGTTCGACCGCCAAAGGGGTCGCGACCCACAGGTTGAGAACCGCTGTTTTAGGGCCATCTTGCTCCAAGGCCCTAACAAGGATTATCTGGGATGATCTTTCTTCTCTTTCCACCAAAATGTGACGTAGTTAATTTCACTCACCCTTAGCTAAGAGACCAAATGCCCAACCCCCTAGAGAAACCTTTCTTTTATATTCATATATATATGAATGATTTTAATATATATATATATATATATATATATATATATATATATATATATATATATATGATTTCAGAGAGGAAAGGAGAGGGAGGGAGAGATTGAAACATCAATGATGAGAATCATTGATCAGCTGCCTCCTGCACGCCCCCCACTGGGGATCGAGCCCGCAACCTAGGCATATGCCCTTGACCGGAATTGAACCTGGGACCCTTCAGTCCCTAGGCCAATGCTCTATCCACTGAGCCACAGCAGCCAAGCAGGGAGACCTATCTTTATACTCCTGGTGCCCAGCCTAAGTTGGTTTGCCTTCTGTATAAATCTCATAATCCACACACATTTCCAACTTAACATAAATTCTAATTACATATTTGCTGGTGGAATATTTGTTTAATAAATATTTCTTTACTAAGCTGTATGATCCATGAAGAAAATTACTATTTTCCCATCATTATTTCCATAAAACTTAGCAAGGAATATGTTAAATGAATGGATGATTGGATTGGGGGGTGAGAAATAAAAGAGGGATGGGAAGGTTCTCTCCTGGTAGATAAATTCTCTAATACCAGCTATGTGAGGATATCATGGTATTGCAGAAAAATTTATCCAATAGAAATCTGAGCCACATGTGTCATTTTAAATTTTCTCATAATCATATTTTCTAAGAAGAAGCAAGTGAAGTTAATTTAATCTATTTTAATTAACCTAACATATCCAAAAGATAATTTCATCATGATATCAATATAAAATATTTTCATGAAATATTTTACCTTTTTTCTATACTGAATCTTCAAAGCCTGATGTATATTTTACAGGTCTGGCACATCTCAATTTGGACTAGCAGGATTTCGATTTCTCAATAGCCATATGACATGACCTTGCAAATTCTGGAGAGCCAGTGAGGCAGACTGCTAAAAGGTTTTGTGCTTGTAGAAAGGTTTGGAGGGAAATGCAGAGTTCATTTTGGAAGAGAGAGTTGAAAAGACCTGGCTCAAGAGAACTGCCTTTGATGAAACAAGAGGAAATTTTTTGAAAATAGATTGTCTTAGTCCATTCAGGCTGCTATAATAGTAATACCACAACCTGGGTGGCTTGTAAACAACAGAAATGTATTTCCACAATTCTAGAGGCCAGGAACACCAAGGTCAAAGCTCTGGCAGATTCAGTGTCTGATGACAGCCTGCTTCCTAGTTCACAGATGATGCCTTCTTACTATAACCTCACGTGGCATAAGGAATAAGGGATTGGATCTCTCTGGGGTTTGTTTTAAGAAAAGCACTGACCCCATTAAGGAAGGCTCCACGCTTATGATCTAAATGTGTTCCAAAGGCCCTACTGTCTATTCCCATACACAGGACTTTATGTTTCAACACATGATTTTTTTTGGGGGGGGGGTGGTGGGGGGAGACACAAATATTTAATCCATAGCAAGATGAATATTTCTGCTTATTTTTTATTGTCTGGCTCTGATCTTCCCATATTTTACTATACAATATTCAGAATGAGAAGCTCTTGCAGAGTGTAAAATAATTTCTCATTAAAATCTCTGCAAGATAATAAGAATCCATAGCAGTTAAGAAATGGCCACACAAGTAGGGGTAGAGTAGAAGGGGCCATGGTTTAGGGAAGGGGACCTAAAGGGGCAGAAACAGGAGCAACATCACAGACAAGGAGCACCAAGGAAGAAAGAAGACGGGTGGCATCATTGCGGTGGCCCAGAAGATATGTCCCTGCAGCCATGCAAGGCTCCTCATGGACAACCTAAGCCAGTTACGAAGAACTTGAGGTGGGGTGAGAAAGCCCAAAGATTCTATCTTACTAGAATCTGAATTAGACATAGTTTTTGTCAATATTATATTTCCCCTAAGATAATATGCTGAGTGAGAAGTGTGATATTTTAAAATTCCATCTATTTTAAAGCCAGCCTGACCTGCATTTCAACAGTGATTTGATTTGATTTGATTTAATGGTAGCTGTTTTACTAGATACACTGGGTCTAGATTCTCATCTGTAGAAGAGATATAATTTTATCTAATTGAATGATTGAATAAGTATTATATGAGATAATGTCATATTGTCCCAAATATATGCATGAAGCGCGATCAGTCATCCTGGTTCATCTGGTATGTATCATTTTGCTTTACTGAAAGTGGTGTGTTTGCATCTGAAAAGTTTCTTTATAGTCCAATAGAGCTGCTGGAGTTCCAGCCATTACATTTGTATTCCAGGAAGCTACAGCAATCAAAATAGGGTGGTACTGGCAAAAGAATAGTAATAATAAAAAAAAGATCAATGGAACAGAAGAGAGTCCAGAAAAAAAGACCTACATAAGTATAGTTAAGTGGTGTTTGGCAAAAGCAATACAATGGAGCAAAGGTAGTCTTTTCAACAAATGGTGCTGAAACAACTGCAAAAAGTGAATCTAGCTATACACCTTACACCTTCACAAAAATTAACTTGAAATGGATGAGACCCAAATATAAAATGCAAAACTATCAAATTCCTAGATGGTAGCATAGGAGTATGTGCTGACTGTTTAGATACAACACCAAAGGCATGAAATCCATGAAAAAAAAATCAATAATCTGGAATATATTAAAATTGAAAACTTTTGCTCTGAGAAAGATACTGTCAAGAGAATGAGAAGACAAGGTATAGACTGGGAGAAAATATTTACAAAAACACATCTGATAAAGGACTGTCATCCAAAATAACAAACAACAACAAAAACACTTATAATTCAACAAAAAGAAAACTAACAACCTGATTGAAAAATGGGCCCAAGATGTGAATAGACACCTCACCAAAAAAAGGCATTCAGATGGCAAATAAGCATATGAAAAGATGCTCTTGATCATATGTCATCAGGGAAATGCAAATTAAAAAAACAATGAGACACTACTACATGACTATTAGAATGGCCAAAATCCAGAACACCGACAACCACTAAATGCTGATGAGAATGCGGAGTGACAGAAATCTCCTACAATGTTGGTGAGAATGCGAAATGGTACAGCCACGTTGGAAGACTGATGGCATTTCTTACAAAATTAAACATTCTCTTACCCTATGATCCAGAAATCACACTCCTTAATGTTTCCACAAAGAAACTGAAATTTTGTGTCCACACAAAACCTTCACAGGGTTGTTTATAGTAGCTTTATTCATAATGGCCAAAAAATTGGAAGCAACCAGTATGTCCCTGAGTAGGAAAATAAACTGTGGTACATCCAGACAATGGAATGTTAGTCAAATGCTAAAGAGAAACGATCTATCAAGCCAGGAAAATACATATTACTAAGTGAAAGAAGACAATCTGAAAAGCCTGCATACTGTATGATTCCAAATATATGACGTTCTGGGAACTATAGATAGAGCAAAAGTCAGCGGTTGCCAGGGTGGGAAGGGAGAGAAGTAAACAGGTGAGGCACAGGAGATTTTTAGGGCATGATTCTGTAAGATTCCATAATGATGGGTACATATTAATATACATTTGTTCAAACCCATAGAATGTGCAAAAGCAAGCATAAAACCTAACATACACAATGGACTTTGGATGGTATTTATGGTATTTGGATGGTATTTGGATGGTATTTCAATATAGGTTCATTAATTGTAGCAAATGGACCACTGTGCTGAGTGATGTTGATGATGGAGGAGGCTGTGTATATGTTTGTATATGAGAAACTTCTGTCTATTCCTCTCAATTTTGCTATGAACCTAAAACTTTTCTAAAGTAATAAAGTTTTTTCTTAAAAAAGTATAATCTTGAGAAATCAATGAGACAACTGATAAAAAGCAAAATGTTTATACATAGTAGACACTTGGTAAATATTAGTCCCTTCTTTCCCAATCTTCAAAGTTCCCATTAAATAGAAGAATTTGTGTATTCTTAAATTTTCTTCATACTCTCTAATTCAGGGAGAATTTTACATCTATTTTATTTTCTTCCAACTGTCTTCAAGCATTAACTAGGTATAATAGCAACCAGGACTGTTAGAATAAATCTAAACAAAACTACTCAAAGATATGATGTAAACCCTAACACAATTATGACAGGTATCAACTTTAAAAGAATTAATATGTTTTAGTTGTTGGGAGATAAAATTTAGATGTCTTGATAATGTAATATGCTTTCTCAATATTCTAGAAAAGACACATTTTCTTGTCCTCCATGTATCTAAAACATCTTTTTATGTGTAAGAGTACACAAATATAATTCTCTTCTCTTATATGTAAGAGTACACAAATATAAAGAATGAGAGGACTGAGGGAATAAAAGTTTAAAAAAAAAGACGAAGAGGAGGAAGAAGAGAATGAGAAAAAACTACTATTGAGTGTCTTCTCTGTAACATGGACTGTGCTAGTACTTGATGTAAAGCATTGGAACTATAATGATTATTCAAAATTCAAAATTATATAAAATCAAGGATGTTAGTATTAGAAGTTATAATATAAAGATAGTGATAGCCCAATATTCTTAGAATATTTAGTTATTTGTTTGCGAGCTCTTCTAGTTCTAAATATTTCTAAATATATTTCTATCTTTATTCCAAAAGGTCTGTTATTTTTAACTTTCCAATAGTAGCAGTCATGTAAATATATTTCTCTTTATTAGTATTCAACATTTGAAAGTAATGTTAAAACTACTGTGCGTGACATAAACAGAAAAGAGGAAATCACATTCATTTTAAATCATAAAATAAATCCTTTGGTTCAAATCGATGCACTTTTGTCACTAAAAATCAAGATGAAAATCTTGTGGTTTTATTTCGGTAAGGCATGTCTTTCTTTAAAAAAAAAATAAAAAAGGAAATCACTTGGGCGGACTCTTTGTCTAGAACCTCCAGTTTCTATTAGAATTAAGTCCTAATGTTCACATGCAATGAATTCACTTGTGTTCTATGCATTTAGAATGGTACTAGCTATGTACCACCCATGGAAGAATTAAAAATAATCACTCCAATAATATTTCTGATGTATTTAATCGTCTCAAAGTACACCAGTTGAAAAAGACTATTAGTTTTCCCCCTAATAAAATCATGCTTTTCAAAAACCATGTTGCCAGTAAATAAAATAAAGAGATGAATGCAGCAAAAGTGGATGTCAAGTAATATAGAGGAAATAAACTGAGGAAATAAAATCCAAAACATTTACTGTCTCATTAGAAGCCCTCTTTTCCACAAAGGGCACTGACCCTAGGAAAAACAAATGAAATTAAAAGACAGCTTAGAAAGCGACTCCAGTGGCTTTTAGAAGAAAAAAATACAAGAATAGTGCTGGATGTTTCTTCCCTTTCTTAAAGCAATTCTCAATAGTAGTAACACTAAGTAATATATAAAAAGCAACTGTGAACAAGGTAGCAATTAAATACCACTTTCAGCATCTAGCTAACCAAAGATAAAGGAAGAACACAGAAAAATCTCAACAAATTCCTACATATCTAAGCTCTGATTCCCACCCCTTCTCCAATCTGTTGGGCAAAATTATCACCCACCTAAGCACCTAGTTCATAAAAGATACCCTAAGTCTATATTAAGTGTAATATTCTATTCACACTTCCCTTACCTGGAATTATTCCTCAGATACCTCATCCTGATAACCTGCTACATTTGACTCAGAATAAGAAGACCCATGTTCAGGTCCCAGCTACATCATTATTAGAGAAAAGACATCAGCAATTTACTGAAAAGAAACAAAATTGGAAACAGGGCATTCTAGTCAATGGTAGCTCTATGGACAAAGGCACAACCTTTAAAAAATGTATGAAAGTGTAGTCCAGTAGAAATAAATACAGAGGAAGTTGGGTGGGAGGAGGATAAAGAGCCAGATGCTTGTTGAATGGATGGAGAGGAGATGTGAAAGCACAGAAACAGTAAGAGAAACCTAAGCATTATTCACATAAATATTGATTGGCCAACACTACATAATTTTATCATCATATTTTTAAATTCTATTTTTATCAAAACATGTAACTGTAGATCTAGTTCATTATTAAAAAATGATCATCTTATAAATGAATTTGCAAAACCAATCCTAATGGTCAGGTCAACTAAACAATTCAGAACTACTTGTTCTAGAAATATCTCACTTCCTTTTCCTATAGAGTGGATGATTTAGTATGATTCCTTAAAACATCCACCTGTCTACTGATTCTGTTACCTATGTTATTTTGTTTCTAATTGTTTTCCTCATATGGGCCTTAACTTCCTATTTCTTTGCATGTCTATTAATTTTTATGGGATTCCATATATTTGGAATATTGTGTCATTGAGTATTAGATTTTATTTTGTTTGGCATTTTTTAATTTTTTCTCCCGCTGGGGAAAAACTAAGCTATTGGAAACAGTTTGATTTTTCGCAAGACTTGCTTTTAAGTTTTGTTAGGTGACCCCAAACAGTCTTTACTCTAGGGCTAATTTGGCCCCACTACTGAGGCAAAATACTCTTCTGATGACTATTCAACACCGTGTGTGTTAGGAGGCTCTATTTATGTGCCCCCTACATGTCCTGTAGCCTAAAACTCAATCTAAGTAATAAGATAGGCAATTCTATGGTTCAACTCATTTGATTCCTATTCTAAAGAGTAACTATCCTGCACTGACTGTTGTCCAATATACAAAAAACATTGTTTCACACATATTAGTTTTTTTAAAAGGGGGGGGGGCGGTCTGCTTCCTTGTATTCTATCATGGCAAGACATGAAATATTACTTCCCCACTCGAATGTTTCTCAATTCAGAAAATCTAAAATTCAGCCAAAACACTCTGCTTCTAACCACACATCTCATTCTTAGAAAAAATGTATGAGACGGGAAATCATAGCACATATACTTCCCAGGATTTCAAAATTTCTCATTTTTGGACATCCTGATGCTTTTATTCTTGATAATGGTGTGCCATATAAACATTTTGGGTGTTTAAATAGTATTCTGTGTCATTCAGGGTTGAAAGCGCTCTCCTGACTTGCTTAACCGGATTGAATTAAGTGCCCCTCCTCTGGCCTTGCAAAATATTATCTGTTTGTCTCCATCAGCACTTATCAGCTTGTCATTTTCACTACATTATTTTATTGTTGATTACACAGACTATAATTATTAATCTGTTATATCCAATATATAACAAAAAATATAGTTTTGTGTCATAAATAAATGACTAAATGAGACAACTATAGTTAACCAGGAAAGACTTTATAGGAACTTGAAGAACAGTGTTGTAAAAGACATGTGCACAGCAGAGATGTAAAATATACGTTAGACATGATTTGGTGATAGTTAGGGAGGTATGGAAGAGGCAGAATGCAGAAACTTAAATGCTTTCTAATATTTTAGATCATGGATAGGGATAATATTGTTAGAGCTAGTAAATACACGAGAAAGGATGGATTTGAACCTGGAGAATAGCAGAGTACATTGGCTATATATTTTCATGTAAAAAAACACACAACCCAACCAACCAACCAACCAACCAAAACAAACAAACAAACAAACAATGGCTTAAAATAATAGTAGACAAACTTTTCCTGTAAAGGACCAAAGATCAACTATTTTAAACTCTGTGGATGATACCATATATGACACAACTATTCAACTGGTGTTGCAGCACAAAAGCAACAAAGAAAAATGTGTTGTTTTAGCCCATGGGCTGTGGTTTGCCATCCCATGTAGCTCTCGTCATTCTAACAGATAAATTGGAGTGGACAGTACGAATGACTGCAGTTGGTTCTGGCTCTTGTTTGCAGCACCTAGCATCCCCCTATAGGTCTTCTCATTCACCAATAGCCCTGACTGGTTTTTCTTACAAAGTAATATTTCAACAGAATACAAACGTTAACTGCTAGGCCCCTTAAGGTCTAGTGTCATAGTGGCCCAACGTAATTTTCACCACTTTTTTTTAAAATATATTTTTTATTGATTCTCTACAGAGAGGAAGGGAGAGGGAGAGTTACAAACATTGATCAGCTGCCTCCTGCACATCCCCAACTGGGGATATGCCCGCAACCAAGGCACATACCCTTGACCGGAATCGAACCTGGGACCCTGGAGTCCACAGGCCGATGCTCTATCCACTGAGCCAAACAGGCCAGGGCTTCACCACTTTTTTTTTTGTTAACCTTACCCATCGATTATTGCCTCCTGCACACATCCAAACAGGGCTTGGGATTAAACCTGCAACCCAGGTACGTGCCCTTGACTGGGAATTGAACCCAAGACCCTTTGGTATGCTTGCCAATGCTCTACCACTGAATCACACTGGCCAGGGCTCCACCACATTTTATTGGCCAACATGAGTCTCACGGTCAACTCAGATTCAAGGAAGAGGGGAAATACATTCAGCCTCTTGATGGGAGGAGCTGAAAAATATCATGATTATTATGTTACTAGAGAATTAAACTTCCCTGTCACTCATGGGAGCGAGGTTCTTGCAATAAATTTTCTAAGATTCACACGAGAAAATCAGATGTGGAAATGGCTTTATAGGTTCCAGGGTCCCCTGCCCCTTAAGCCAATCCTGGAAAAGGTGCACGTGGGGTTTCAGCAAAAGCAAGGCCAGTGTCCAGAGCTTCCGTTCCATGTTGTAGCTGGGTGTAGTTCAGCATCCAATCTAAGTCAAGTCCATTAGTCTATGTGCTGAGCCACATGGACGCAGCAGACAGTAGCCCCCTGCAACAGGAGAGCCAAGTGGGCCTGGGGTGTGTGTGTGTGTGTGTGTGTGTGTGTGTGTGTGTGTGTGTGTGTAAGAGAGATGGAGAGAAGAGAGAGAGAGAGAGAGAGAGAGAGAGAGAGAGAGAGAGAGAGAGAAATTCCTTTGTTTGGAAGTTTAAATACAGTGGGGCCTTGACTTACGAGTCTCCCGACTAACGAGTTTTTGATATACCAGCTGTCTCTCCGCCGATTTTTTGCATTGGGTTGATAGAGTAATTTGAGTTAACGAGCTCCTTAACGAGCTCTGTCTCAGAACGAGTTAAACTCGTAACTCAAGGCCCCACTGTATTCAGGTTTCCCACGCTTGCAAGTAACCACACTTATTCTGGCCACTCACTTCCAGGTGTGACTGATGGGCAAGCCCCTTCCCACATCACTCAGACCTTACAGGGCATGCGTCTATCTGGTTTTCCCTTTCTACCTTTCCTGTTAAATAATAACCAGATTATTACAACAGCATCAATTATTTCCAATCTATTTGGGGAGGCATACGGATTTTTACTTTAGGAGAAAAATGAAGTTAAAATACATTTTGTAGTTATTAGTACAAATGTTTGAACTGAAATTATGAGAATGAATGAGATTTCTTGAAAGAACTAAATATATATATATATATATATAACCATATAATGATCCACTCTTTAAATATCAACATGGACAGATTATGAAAATATAATATTGACTGAAAAACAAAGTTTCAAAATTTTATGCAAGTATGAGAGCATTTACAAAAACGTAAAATAAGTTAAATCTACATATTGCTATTGCATGATTATAATGACTAACAAATATTGCTTTTATATGCCAGATCTCTTCTAAGCACATTTATATACTAACTATATCATTACCAGAAACTTTTGAGTTCAGTACACTAGTACAATAAATGATAAACTTGATCCAAAGAGAAATCAAGTAACTTGCCAAAGGTCACATAGTTGAGTGGCAAAGCTGGGATTTAAACCCAATTATAAAACATGGGCCTGATACAGATCTTCTGGATAGCTGTTGCCTTAAAGTAGGGGAGTGATGTGAATAGGGCCAGTCCAAAACATAGGGCATTGTAAATTTATCAGTGTTTAGATAGAAACACAGATGAATCATCTAGCTTTTCTAAGGAAAAGGTCCAGAAACCGTTACCGAATGACCTGCTTAGCTGTGATAAATGTCCCTAGTCTCCCCATTGTGACCTCAAAGGCCATGTCCATAAAAATACACAGGGCCTAACAAAACGGGTGACTTCCAATTCCAGGTTTGTGTTGGGAAGTTTATAAGATGAACACGAGATAACTTGATATACCTGATAGCAAGGATAGAAGCAAAGACTGTCAAATAACAACAAAAAAGTGCAAATCCTTCTGGCCACAGGCAGGGAAAGTTGAACTTCAATGAGGATAATCACTGCAATAGACTGAATGACACCGAACGCACTTGGTCCCTGAGTTCACAATGATAGGGACAACTTATTGTGCATCTTTACAGAATGCTAGAGAACGAGGCATTTTCTTGAAAACGAGTAATAACAGGAAATAATGAGGTATTTGTGCTGCCTTTCCTGTACCACCTGCATCTTGTGGTGACCAAATAGCTGACGAGGAGGGGTTTCTTTGTAGAGAAGTGAATCAAATGACAAATGCAAAAGGCAACCGAATACCATCATTTTACAGCCCCAAGTCAATTAATGAGTCTATATAATTATCAATGGCTGCTAATATCACAAAAAAAGAGAGCCATCCAAATGCTATACAGCTCCCTAGAGAACTCCATATTTGTCATTTGTAAGCAATCTTGCCAAAAATATAAAACTGAATGAGATCCTCTACCTGTCATTACCAATTTGCAGAGTACAGAGAAAGACGTTACATGGCACTATAAGGACAGACTCAGCAAAATCCCACAGAATTCACATACATAACCAGAGCCTCCATACAGCAGACTGGGTGAGAAAAAGGAGACGACTAGTTTGGCTCTGGTGTGCCAGAAACAGGAAGTCACTGCAGCATCCTGACAAAGGTAAAAAGCTGAACAAACTGGAAGAACACGACTCTTCTTAGCTTCCTAAAAAAAGTGAGGCCACAGGGCAAACCATGGTCTTCAACATTGTAGAGACCAACAAAGGGATATAGACAATCACCACTTACCAGAGCAGACACCAAGGAGCACAAACCTCTGCAGGAACCAGTTCCAGGAAGAGAAATCAACCTGCAATCGACAAACTGCTGGAGGCTCAGGGTGGACCAGGCTGAGAGGGAAAACAACAGAGAGGCACAGTCGTAGGGGAAACGCCACACTTTGTGAAAGTTATTTCTATAGTTCAACCAGGTTCTCACAGTGGATACTGGAGAAAAAATCACCTCGTGATTCTGGCAAGGGAAGGGAAAATGAACCATTCTGAAAATGCCAGAGCACGGTTCCTGGCAGGGTCTGTCCACAGGTGAAACTGTGTAAGTGGAGCCTGACTGCTGAGGTTTTATCAGAACCTAATTGACTTGGGGGAAGGGAACCAACTCCTGCTGCCTCTATCCTCTCCCAATTAAGGGGGAGAGGTTGGGAAGTGAGAAGCCAGCAGAAAGTTTTCCCCAAATTAATGTCAGACACCAAATCATAGATCCAAGTAAGCTCAGAGAACAAACACCAAGCAAAACAAATGAAAACAAACAAACAAACAAACAAGCAAAAAAAACCTAACCTAGGCATGTCATTTTCAAACTACAGAAAATTGAAGATAAATGAAAAATACTGAAAGAATCCAGAGGAAAAAAAACACCTTATTATATAGAAGACTTCTCAGAAAACATGAAAGCAAGAAGAAAGTGAACTATTTAAAGTCTTGAGAAAAAAACCACCAACCTAAAATTCTGTACTATGTAAAACTATCCTTTAAAAGCAAAGAAGTAAACTTTCTCAAACAAACAAAAATTGAGGGAATTTGTTGTCAGATCTTCCTTTCAAGACATGTTAAAATAAATTCTCACACCTGCCAGAATGGCTATCATCAACAAATCAACAAACGACAAGTGCTGGCGAGGATGCGGAGAAAAAGGAACCCTCCTTCACTGCTGGAGGGAATGCAGACTGGTGCAGCCACTGTGGAAAACAGTATGGCGTTTCCTCAAAAAATTAAAAATGCAACTGCCATTTGACCCAGTAATCCCACTTCTAGGAATATATCCCAAGAAAACAGAAATACCAGTCACAAAGGATATATGCACCCCTATGTTCATAGCAGCACAATTCACCATAGCTAAGATTTAGAAACAGCCTAAATGCCCATCAGCAGATGACTGGATTAGAAAACTGTGGTACAGCTACACAATGGAATACTATGCTGCTATGAAAAAGAAGGAATTCTTACTATTTGCAACAGCATGGATGGACCTGGAGAGCATTATGCTAAGTGAAATAATCCAGTCAGTGAAAGATAAATACCACTTGATCTCACGCATTTGTGGAATATAAAGAACATTACTAACTGATGAGCAAAAATAGATACAGAGGCAAAGAAGCATCAGACTGTTAAACTACAATGGGAAGGCAAGGGAGGGTTGGGGGGTAAGAGACCAACTGGAGGACTTATATGCATGAATATAAGCATAACCAATGGACGAAAAATACTGGGTGGGGGGTGAGGACATGTGCCAGAGGGTAGGCGAGGCTGGGGGGAGGTCAATGAGGAAGAAAAGGAGATATATGTACTACTATTTGTAATACTTCAAACAATAAAATAAAATTTAAAATAAATAAATAAATAAAATAAATTCTTTAGACAGATGGAAAACACTATAAGACAGACTTGGAACCACATAAAAAAAGAAGAGCATCAGAGAAGGAATAAGTGAAGGTAAAATAAAATAAAAGCTTTTATTTTTCTTATTTTAAATTGATCTAATAGATAATTGTTTATTCAAAATAATAATGGCAACAATGTATTCAATTATGCATCTATGTATGTGTATGTATAATGTACCTATTTGCTTATGTATAAGTGAAATGAATGAGAGCAATGATACAGGGACAGGAGGAAGGAATTAGGATTAACTTGTTATTATAAGGAACACTATCTGTGAGCATTTCAATGATACGTTTTTTAGTGGTTGCCCTAGGTGTAATATACATTACAACTAATCCAATCTATTTTCACATAACGCTATACCACTTCACAGGTGATCTAGTTCCTTCATATTTACCCAAAGGATTATGGCAGCTTTGTTCAGAATAGCAGGAACTTAGAAGCAACCAAGATGTCTTTCAATAGGTAAATGGATAAACTGTGGAAAATATAGATAATGGAATTTTATTCAGCGATAAAGAGAAATGACCTATTAAACCAGAAAAAGACATGGAGGAAACTTAAATGCATATTACTAGGTGAAAGAAACCAATCTGAAAAGACTATATACCAATTTCAACTATATAATAATATGAAAAAGGAAAAACCAGAGCTCCAGTAAATATATCACTGGTTGCCCTGGGTTGGGGAAGGGAGGGATGAATATGTTGAGCTCAGAGGACTTTTAGGGCAGTAAAACTATTCTCTATGTTACCATAATGACGGGGATATGCCATTATATATTTTCCCAATTAATAGACTGTGAAACTCCCAGTGTGAACTCTGAGGTAAACTAGGATCAGATGATTGGGATGCGTCCATGTATGTACATCAATTGTAACAAATGTACTTCTCTGGTGGGGGCTGTTGAAAATGGGGCAGAATGCATATGTGGGGGCAGGAAATATATGAGAAATTTTTGTGCCTTCTCAATATTGCTGTAAATCAAAAACAGCTCAAAAATAGTTATTTTTTTAAAAAAAGGAAAATATGAAATAGAACCTACTGATTAAATTTGGTAACTCATGCCCTAACCGGTTTGGCTCAGTGGATAGAGTGTCGGCCTGTGGACTGAAGGGTCCCAGGTTTGATTCCAGTCAAGGGCACATACCTTGGCTGCGGGCACATCCCCAGTAGGGGGTGTGCAGAAGGCAGCTGATCGATGTTTCTGACTCTCTATCCTTCTCCCTTCCTCTCTGTAAAAAATCAATAAAATAATTTAAAAATAAATAAATAAATAAATGTAGTAACTCCTTATTGGATCTTGAGTAATATATATATCTATATCTATACTAATAAAAGAGTAATATGCTAATTAGACCGGGAGACCTTTCGGACATCCTTCCTGACAAAGCCATGATGGTGGGGCCAAAGCAGAGACAGTTAGCGGTGATCAGGCTGGCAAGGGGGGGGGGGGGGCAGTTGGGGGCAACCATGCTGGCAGGGGGGGCAGTTTGGGGCAAGCAGGCCAGTGGGGGGGCATTTGGGGGTGAGCAGGCCAGCAGGGGGGGACAATTGGAGGAGAGCTGGCTGGCAGGGGGGGCAGTTGGAAGTGATCAGGCCAGCGGGGGGGGGGGCAGTTAGGGGCGAGCAGGCAGGTGGGAGGGCAGTTAGGGGCAAGCTGGCTGGTGGGGGGGGGGCAGTTGGGGACAAGCTGGCTGGTGGGGGGAAGTTGGGGGTGAACTAGCTGGCAAGGGGGGCAGTTGGGGGCAATCAGGATGGTGGGGGGGCAGTTAGGGTCAAGCAGGCCAGCAGGGGGGGAAGTTGGGGGTGAGCAGAATGGCTGGGGGGGGTTGCTAGGGGGAGCAGGCTGGCGGGAGGGACGGTGGGGGCGAGAAGGCCGGCAGGGGGGAAGTGGGGGAGATAAGGCCGGCAGGGAGGCAGTTGGGGATGAGCAGGCTGGAGGGGGGCAGTTGGGGGCAAGCAGGATGGTGGTGGGGGCTATTGGGGGCTATCAGGGTGGCGGGGAGGGCAGTTGGTGGTGATCAGGCTGGCAGGGGGGCAGTAGGCAGCGATCAGGCCAGCAGGCAGAGTGGTTAGGGGCAATCAGGCAGGCAGGTGAGCGGTTAGGAGCCAACTGTCCCAAATTGCGAGAGCGATGTCCAACTGCCACAGTCTGACATCCCCCGAGGGGTCCCAGATTGGAGAGGGTGCAGGCCTGGCTAAGGGACACCCTCCCTCCCGTGCATGAATTTCGTGCACTGGGCCACTAGTGTGTATATATATACACTTTTTAAATAATGAAATAACAAAGGAAATTTAAACACTGTATTGAATAATTCTGATGAATTATGCTTAATTTTTTAAAGTAAGATAATGGAATTGTGGTTATTTTTTAATACATTTTTTAGACATACAACCAAAAATTAAACATATGGCATCATATAGTGTCTAAGATTTGCCACCAAAATTTTCAAGGGAATAGATTAAATAAAATTGTCTATAAATTAATTTTTATTGCTGTAGGTAAGGTGAAAGGAACATGAGGTATATTGCACTAGTCTCTCTATCTTTGTATATAATTAAAATTTTCTTCAGTAAAAAGTAAAACAATTCAACAATGTCACACATACACACACATATACACACCAAACACATATTCATAGTGTGAATTATAATAAAATTAACTCATGACTCTATGACCCAGTTTAAGTTATAATATCAATACTGTCACATTTAGCTGGTGTTTCTCTTTGATCTCTTCCCCTTTGGCTCCATCCTAAGTGATAACCATTAACCTGACTTTTTATTAATCCCTAAAGCTTTCATCATCATGATCATGATGATCATCATCATCATTTATTATTGTGTTTCAGAGGTATCCCTAAATAGTTGGTTTTGCTTGCTTTTGAGAATTATAAAAATAGTGTCATAGTTTAAATAATCTTCTGATATTCGCTTTTTCACTCAATATTATGATAATAAACTTCATTCACATGGTTCATTTCCACTCAGTTCATAAAATACACTTTTTAGGCAACTAATTAGAATAGCGGTAGGAAAGCAGAGGTTAAAGCAGTGGTTTCCACCCTATGGGTCGTGACCCCTTTGGAGGTCGAACAACCCTTTCACAGGGGTCACCTAAGACCATCGGAAAACACATATATTATTACATATTGTTTTTGTGATTAATCATTATGCTTTAATTATGTTCAATTTGTAACAATGAAAATACATCCTGCATATCAGATATTTACATTACGATTCATAACAGTAGCAAAATTACAGTTATGAAGTAGCAATGAAAATAATTTTATGGTTGGGGGTCACCACAACATGATGAACTGTATTAAAGGGTGGCGGCATGAGGAAGGTTGAGAACCACTGGGTTAGAGATTCCTGTACTAGATGACATCAAGCATGGACTCTTTAATTCTTTGACTCAAGGTCCACTTCTAAATTATATTATGTAGCATTAAAATGCATATTTTCTCAAAGAATAATCACATTTCTTATGTTTTAATGACAAAAATTTTAAATTCTGCTTTTGACATTCAGTGCAAAAAATAAAGAAACTTATTTCAAGAACTGAATAGTAATAACTATTTTATTTAATTGAACACTGATGGATGTCTGGCACTAAAGTTAATTGATGCCCTGAAGTCAAAGCTGATGCAGGAAAGATTTGTCTTAAAAAATGAGAATGTGACTGAAGTTCAAATATTTCTCTATTTCATTTAGGAAGGATTTTACACTTGGGATAGAGGCCAGTGATTTATTAGGCTAAGTTTCCTTTCAACAGCACCCTGGTAACTCTCAGTATTCAAACACAACAGTTTCATTGTACGAACCCAACCATCATACTTTATTTTCATCACGTTCAGGGGAGTGTGATAGTATTGAATTTAGAAAGGAAGACTAATGTCCTTGTGGACATCATTGTTGACCAAAGCACTTCTTTGCAAGAAGCATGAGTCTTTGCCAACAATGGCTATTGCTACTTTAGATAAAGCCTCATCAAATGTTCAGAAGGGAACTGATGAGCTACAACTTTAATCCAGCAACTGGAAGCATTGCTTAGTATTACTAACAGCTTGAAAATCTCAGTAAATTTTGATTAACCTGAACATAAAACTAGATAAATTTATCTGTTTAATACTGGTAGTCCCAGTCTCCTTTCCAGGTGCTGTTATTCACTGATGCCATACTGTCTGGTTATCCCGCTTATGTTGGAAAGAGAAACTTTCTGCTTTCAATGAATTTAAAAAAAAATCTAAATTTAGAATTTTTTTATTAAATCTATTTTTCATCAGATGTAATCAAGGAGTAAAAAATATGCATGAGTCCCAGAAATTGTAGATCTTGGCCCTTTGATAAAATATGTTTTCTGCCCTTGATAATTAGTAGTATACTAGAGGCCCGGTGCACAAAAGTTTGTGCACTCAGGGGGGGAGAGGGGGGTCCCTCAGCCCGGCCTGTGCCCTCTCGCAGTCTGGGACCCCTCGGGAGATAACGACCTGCTGGCTTAGGCCTGCTCCCGGGTGGCAGAGGGCAGGCCTAATCCCTAGGTGCAGCCCCTGGTCGGGCTCAGAGCAGGGCCGATTGGGGAGTTGGGGCGCCGCCCCCTGTCATGCACAGAGCAGGGCGGATTGGGAGGTTGCGATGCCACCCTCAGTCACGCTCAGGGTAGGGCCGATTGTGGGGTTGGGGCACCGCCCCCGGTACACTCAAGGCAGGGTCGATGGGGAGGTTGCGGCGCCACCCCCTGTCATGCACAAAGCAGGGCCAATCAGGGGGTTGAGGCACTGCCCCCTGTCACGCACAGAGCAGGGCTCATCAGGGGGTTGGGGCGCCGCCCTCTATCACCCACAAGGCAGGGCTGATCAGGGTGTTGGGGCACCACCACTTTCACACTCAGGGCAGGGCCAATGGGAAGGTTAGGGGTTTGGGGAGCTCCCCCCTATCGGGCACAGAGCAGGGCCGATCTGGGGGTTGGGGCGCCTTCCCCTGTCAGGAACAAAGCAGGGCCGATAGGGAGGTTGTGGCCCTGCCCCCTGTCACACACAGAGCTGCAGGGCGATCAGGGGGTTTGGGCGCTGCCCCCTGTCACGCTGATCCCGGTGCTGGGAGGCCTTGCAGCTCCGCTGATCCCGGTGCTGGGAGGCATATTACCCTTTTACTATATAGAATAGAGGCCTGGTACATGGGTGGGGGGCTGGCTGGTTTGCCCTGAAGGGTGTCCTGGATCAGGGTGGGGGTCCCCACTGGGGTGCCTGGCCAACCTGGATGAGGGGATGATGGCTGTTTGCAGCTGGTCACACACTCTTCAGGGTGGGGGTCCCCACTGGGGTGCCTGGCCAGCCTGGATGAGGGGATGATGGCTGTTTGCAGCTGGTCACACACCCTTCAGGGTGGGGGTCCCCACTGGGGTGCCTGGCCAGTCTGGGTGAGGGGCTGAGGGCTGTTTTCAGGCTGGGACTGAAGTTCCCAACTGCTCCTTTTTGTCTTTTTTTTTTTTTTATTCTGGGCCAGCTTTAGCCTGGCTCCAGCTCTGAGGCCTCAGCTGCTGAAAGCAGGTATCTGGTTTGTTTAGGTTATATAATCAAAACTCTGTATCAACTCCAGCTCTGAGATCCCAGCTCGCTGAAAGCAGGTTTCTGGGGTTTTGTTTAGCTTCTATATTTGTTACAATGTTTCAAACTGCAAGCTCAGAAGCCGGCAAGGCAGGCGGGGAACGTTGTAGTCCTCCATCACTGAAGCAAGCAAGCCTCATGTTCAGTTTAAGCTGCCTGGCTGCCGGCTGCCATCTTGGCTGGCAGTTAATTTGCATATTGCCCTGATTAGCCAATGGGAAGGGTAGGGGTCATACGCTAATTACCATGTTTCTCTTTTATTAGATAGAATGGCTACTATTCTTCTATGGTACTTAAAGTTGGAGCCTCATGCATGCCACAGTTTGATAAAAATTGTGTTATAGGTTAGACTTTGCTGCTGTTTATTACCATCCAATATGATAAGAAATGAGAAGGACATGTTAAATGGAGTTAGGATAAGGCTGATGGTCATTGAAATAATCACATGAAATATTGTGGCTTAATGTGGAGTTTCTCAATAAGTCAGAATTATATTAATATTGATACTTATACCCCTTGGAGGATTTTAAAGAGCCAAGGATAGTCAGTGCTCCTAGACCTGTCAGACGCCCTCATTAGTCACACTGATATGATTATATTCTCTGTCTGCCATAATATAAAAATGATTGTAAAGCAACAGCCTAATGCATTAAAAATTAATCTAAGAAATTCTTCCTCAATAATTACATTCTCAAGTTTTCATATGCTCCCATTGGTATTTATTAAATATTATAACTAACATTTTTAAATTCAATGTACTGTCAGTATATAACAATTCTAACAATATTTATAACTCAATAAATATTGATATTAAAATATAAAAAGAATTTATATCAGCTTAAAGAAAGGTATTATATTTCACTATTCTTAGTTACTCTTAGAAGATTAGAGATCTCTTATTTATCTAATTATTTTCTTACATTCTAAATAAAATATGGATCCACAAAAATGAATAAAGAGTACTAGGCATGGCAAATACATGGACAAATAAAAAATAATTTTCATATGGAAATTTCTTTTAAAAAGAACAACTGTTTAAAACAAAATAATAGCAGTGCAGTGTGGGGTTTCTAGCAAATGTAGATTAAGACATGAGACAACAGTAACACAAAGGCACAGAAAAGTGAAATGGAAAAATACTATAACAGCCATTTTCAAATGGTGTGCCACAACACACTGGTGTGCTGCAGGAATTTTTAAAATATGCAATACCTTACTGTTTAATCAGGGGCACTGACCTCTTTTTCTTTAGGTTGTCAAATTAAAAAAAATGATAATAGCCAATATAACAATAGCCAACTGGTGTGAATGAATCAAAATTACACCTATTTTTTTGTCAGATTGGCAAAAAACGTAATATATTTTTGGTGTGTCACAGAATTTTAGTAATTAGTTTATGTGAGCTGTGAGATGTAAAAGGTTAAAAATTGTTGTACTGTAAGATTCTTATACTACTTTAAAGAAGACTACTATGGTCACTCTAAACCTTACAGCAGTCATTAAATAACAAAATAAAGAGTTACAGATAACAAGGCAACAAAAAATTAAATAGAATCAATTAATACTAAATTAATCCAAAAGAAAGAAGAAAAATGAAAAAGGGAGAAAATAACATATGGAATAAATAGAAAACAAATAGCAAGATTACAGATTTAAACTAAACCATATCAATAATTACACTGTAAATGATCAAATCATCTCAACTGAAAAGTATGGCTTATCCAATTGGATTTTTAAAAAAGCAAGACCCATATTATGAATTCAATTATGTCTCCTCAAAAAAAAAAAAAAATTACTTTGAAGTCCTAACGCTCAGCTCCTGAGAGCATGACCTTATTTGGAAAAAGGATCTTTACAGAAGTAATCAAGTTAAAATGAGGTCATCATAAGGGTGGGCTGTAATCCTATATGATTGGTACCCTTCATTATAGAGAAAAATTTAGAGAGAAAGACAAGGGACACACACACACAGGGAAGACAATGTGAAGATACAGAGAGAACACCATGTAAAGACAGAGGATTGGAGTGGCGCATCTATAAGCCAAAGAATGCCTGAGGCTACAGGAATCTAGGCGAGAGGATGGAGCCGTTCCCTCTCTACCACCTTAAGAGGGAGCATGGCTCTGCTGACACCCTTATTTAAGACTTCTGGCTCCAGAACTTTGAAACAATAACTTTCTGTAATTTTAACACTCCCCTCTCAGTAATAGATTAAACAAGTAGAGAGAAAACTATCAAAGACGTAGAAGACTTGAAAATAACATCAAACAACATTACCAAATTGATATTTGTAGACTATTTTAGCCAAAAAGAGCACAATAATTGCTTTTTAAACTGTCCATTGACGATAGATCTTATTTTGAGCCACAAAAACAGTCTCAATAAATTTAAAATGAGTCATGTCATATAATCTATGTTCTCTGACCACAATGAAATTAAATTTGAAATCAGTTAGACAAAGATATCTGAAAAATCTCCAAATATTTGGAAACAAAACAACACAGTCTAAATAAGCCATGAGTTAAAGAAAAAACTCAAATGAGAAATTATCTTGAACTAAATGAAAATGAAAACCCAATCTGTCAAAATTTGGAGCATACACTTAAAACTGTGCTTAGAAATTTAGAGTAGTAACAGCCTATATTAGAGAAGAAAACAGATCTTAAATGAAACACTTATTGAAAAATTGGCATCACTATGTTAGAATTAATTAAAATATATGGTCATTTCAATAGATATAGAAAAAAGATCAAATAAAACCATAATGAGAAGAAAAAAAATAAACATTGGTACATATATCAATGACTCAATGAAATAAAAATAGAAAAACAATATAAAAAAATCAATTAAACCAAACCAAAAACTACTTTTTTGAGAATATCAATAATATTGATAAATATTACTAGGAGGCGGGTGAGGAAAATACAGATTACCAATATTAAGACTGAGGGATATAATAGGGCTAAAAACTCCATAATGTGGAAAGGATGATAAGAAAAATATATGAACAGTTTTTTGTCAATTTGATACACTGGATAAAATAGACAAGTTCTTTGAAACACAATCTACCAAAGCTCACTTTAGAAGTAACAGGTAATCTTCATAACAACATATCTACTAAAGAAAGTAAACTTGTAGTTTACAAACTTCCCACATTAAAAAAAACTCTAATCCCAGATAGTTTCACTAGTAAATTCTACCAATCATTTAGGAATAAATAATACTGACTCTGCACAAACGCATCCAGAATGTAGAATACGAGGAAATCTGATATTACAAACAAATACATTAGCAGGTAAGAAAACAAGAAACTTGTGAAATATGCCCTTGGTATTTTAATGGGGATTACATTGAATCTTTAAATTGCTTTGGGTAGTATGGACATTTTAATGATGTTGATTCTACCAATCCATGAACACGGTATATTCTTCCATTTGTTTATGTCTTCCTCTATCTCTTTTTCCAATGTCCTATAGTTTTCCAAGTACAGCTCTTTTACCTCCTTAGTTAAGTTTATTCCTAGGTATCTTAATTTTTTTGGTGCAATAGTAAATGGGATTGTTTTCTTTCATTTCTCTTTCTGTGAATTCATTATCTATACTAAAAAAAGCCTAGGTGGTGAAAAGCCTAGGTGGTGTCTCGCCCTCGCGTCATCACAAGATGGCTGCCCCCATGTCATCACAAGATGTCCACTCCCATGTTGTCACAAGATGGCCACCACAAATTGGCTGCCACAAGATGGCTGGCAGGGGAGGGCAGTTGTGGACAATCAGGCCAGCAGGGGAGGGCAGTTGGGAGCGATTGGGTCTGCAGGGGAGGGCAGTTAGAGGCTACCAAGCTAGCAGAGGAGGGCAGTTGGGGGCCATCAGGCCGTCAGGGGAGGGAAGTTTGGGGGGACCAGGCCTGCAGGGGATGGCAGTTGGGGGTGACCAGGCCAGCAGGGTAGGGAAGTTGGGGACGATAGGGCTGGCTGGGGAGCAGTTAGGCATCAATCAGGACAGCAGGGGAGCGGTTAGGAGCCAGCAGTCCCGGATTGTGAGAGGGATCCCTGGGGGGTCGGGCCTAAACCAGCCTTCAGATATCCCCCAAGGGGTCCCAGATTGGAAAGGGTATAGGCTGGGCTGAGGGACACCACCCTCCAGTGCACGAATTTCATGCACCGGGCTTTTAGTTGGTGTTTTAAAAAGCCATAGATTTCTAGATGTTAATTTTGTATCCTGCTACTTTGCCAAATTCATTTATTAAGTCTAGTAGTTTTTTGATGGAATTGTTAGGATTTTCTATGTACAATATCATGTCATCTGCAAATAATGACAATTTTACTTCTTTTCCAATTTGAATACCTTTTCTTTCTTCTTATTATTAAAATGCCAATGGCATATTTCACAGACTGAGAACAAACTCTCTAAAAATTCATATGGAATAAAAAAAGACCCTAAATAGCCACAGCAATCCTAAGAAAGAAGAACAATCTGTGTCACTCTGGTTTTCCCCTCTCAGACTGGTCCACCCTAAGCCTCCAGCAATTTGTTGATTACAGTTTGATTTCCCTTCCTGGAACTGGTTCCTGCAGAGTTTTGTGCTCCTTGGTGTCTGCTCTAGTAAGTGGTGATTCTCTATATTCCTTTGTTGGTCTCTACAATTTTGGAGACCATTGTTTACCCTGTGGCCTCACTTCTTTTATGAAGAACAAAGTTGGTGAGATCACAATACCACATATCAAGCTACTGCCTGGTACTGGCACAAGGACAAACATATAGAGCAATGGAACAGAACAGAGAACCCAGAAATCGACCCAAGCCATTTTGCTCAATTAATATTTCACAAAGGAGGCAAGAGCATACAATGGAGTCAACACAGTCTCTTCAATAAATGGTGTTGGGAAAATTGGTCAGATACATGCAAAAAAATGAACCTAGACCACCAATTTACACCATACATAACAATAAACTTAAAATGGAAAAAAGACTTAAATGTTAGGCTGGAAACCATAAAAATCTTAGAAGAATCCACAGGCAGTAAAATATCAGACACATGTAGTAGCAATAACTTTATTGATACAGCTCCTAGGGCAATGGAAACTAAGAAGAAAATAAAAAAATGGGACTACATCAAAATAAAAAGCTTTGCACAGCAAAAGAAACCGTCAGCAAAACAAGAAGAAAGCCCACTGCATGGCAGAACATATTTCCGAATGTTATCTCTGATAAGGGTTTAATCTCCAAAATTTACAGGAAACTCATACAACCTAACAAAAGGAAGATAAACAATCCAATCAAAAAATGGGCAAAGGACCTAAATAGACACTTTTCAAAAGAAGACATACAGAAGACCAGGAGACATATGAAAACATGCTCAAAGTCACTAATCATCCGAGAGATGCAAATCAAAACAACAATGAGGTATCATCTCACACCTGTCAGAATGGCTATCATCAACAAATCAACAAACGACAAGTGCTGGAGAGGATGTGGAGAAAAAGGAACACTTGTGCACTGCTGGTGGGAATGCAGACTGGTGCAGCCACTGTGGAGAACAGTATGGCGTTTCCTCAAAAATTAAAAATGGAACTGCCATTTGACCCAGTAATCCCACTTCTAGGAATATATCCCAAGAAACCAGAAACACCAATCAGAAAAGATATATGCACCCCTATATTCATAGCAGCACAATTTACAATAGCTAAGATTTGGAGACAGCCTACGTGTCCATCAGCAGATGAGTGGATTAAAAGACTGTGGTACATCTACACATGGAATACTACACTGCGGTAAAAAAGAAGAAACTCTTGCCATTTGCAGCAGCATGGATGGACCTGGAGAGCATTATGCTAAGTGAAATAAGCAAGTCGGAGAAAGATAAATATTGCATGATCTCACTCATTTGTGGAATGTAATGAGCAACATAAACTGATGAACAAAAATAGATCCAGAGACAGAGAAGACCATCAAACCTCAGAGGGAAGGTGGGGAGGAGTGGGTGGGAGGCTGGGGAGTGAGGTAAGAGTTCAATCAAAGGACTTGTATGCATACATATAAGCATAACCAATGGACACGGACACTGGGGCAGTGGGGGCATGTCCTGGGGGCGTAGCAAAGGTATGGTCAATTACCATGTTTGTCTATTATTAGATAGGATTTCAATTACAATTGATATTAAATATTATTTTATAATAATTTCAGGTGTACAGCATAGTGGTTAGACATTTACATCATCTACAAAGTAATACCCCTGATAAGTGTAGTACTCACCTGGCACAATACATAGGTATCAAAATATTCTTTTTTTAGCCCTGGCCAGTTTGGCTCAGTGGATAGAGCATCAGCCTGCAGACTCAGGGGCCCCAGGTTCGATTCCGGTCAAGGGCATGTACCTTGGTTGTGGGCACATCCCCAGTGGGGAGTCTGCAGGAGGCAGCTGATCTATGTTTCTCTCTTATCGATGTTTCTAACTCTCTATCCCTCTCCCTTCCTCTCTGTGAAAAATCAATAAAATATATATTTTAAAAAATATATTCTTTTTTTATATATATTGTCATTGATTTCAGAAAGGGAGAGGGAGAGATAGAAACATCAATGATGAGAGAGAATCATCGATTGGCTGCCTCCTGCATGCCCCTCCAGTGGTGATCAGCCCACAACCTGGGCATGTGCCCTGACCAGGAATTGAACGGTGACCTCCTGATTCATAGGTCGATGCTCAGTGGTTGGGCAAAACATTTTAGTTTAATGCAGTCCCATTTGTTTATTTTTTCCTTCTTTCCCCCTTGCCCAAGGAGATATATCAGAAAATATCATACCTAAGAGCAATGTCAGAGGGTTTACTGCCTATGCTTTCTTCCAGAAATTTTATAGTTTAGGGTCTTACATTTAAATCTTTAATCCACTTCAGTTTATGCCTGTATATGGTGTCAGAAGGTGGTCTAATTTCATTTTTTGCATGTATCTGTCCAGTTTTCCCAGCACCATACTGTTTACCCATGATATTCTTGCCTCCTTTGTCATACATTAATTGTCCATATGGGTGTGGGTTACTTCTGGGCTATCTATTCTTTTGCACTGACCTATGTTTATATCAGTGGTTCTCAACTTTGGCTGCACATTAGAATCACCTGGGAATCTTTTTAAAATCCTGATTTCTGGGCCTCATCCTCCGGAAATTCTGTTTCTTTGTTACTAATGTTGTGGCCCCACCCCATAACAAAGAAACAGAATTTCTGGAGGATGGGGCACAGAAATCAGGATTTTAAAAAGATTCCCAGGTGATTCTAAGTGTGCAGCCAAGGTTGAGAACCCCTGGTTTATATGATTACCATGCTGTTTTGATTACTATGGCCTTGTAGCAATCAGGTAGCATGATACCTCCAACTTTGTTCTTTATTTCTTAAGATTGCTGTGGCTATTTAGAGTCTCTTGGGGTTCCATATAAATTTTAGGATTGTTTTAGTTACATAAAAAAATGCCATTGGCATTTTAATAGTGATTGTGTTGAACATATAGATTGCTTTTGATAGTATAGACATTTTAACAATGTTAATTCTTCCTATCCATGAACACAATATATGCTTCCACTTATTTGTATCTTCAGTTTCTCTCTTCAATGTCTTATAGTTTCCAAAGTACAGATCTTTTACCTTCTTGGTTAAATTTATTTCTAGGAATTTTATTTTATTTTTTGATACAATTGTAAATGTGAATAGTTCTTTAGTTTCTTTTTTTGAGAGTTTGTTTTTGGTGTATAAAAATGCAACCAGTTCTGAATATTAATTTTATTTCCTGCTTCCTTACTGAATTCACTTATCAGTTCTAGTAATTTTTTTGTGGAGCTTTTAGGGTTCTTTATATATAGTATCTAAAGGCTAAATCAAAATTAATTCTTGATGTGAATGCAGATGGGAGCAGCCACTGTGGGAAACAGAATGGAGTTTCCTCAAAAAATTAAAAATGGAACTGCCCTTTGAACCAGTGACCCCACTTCTGGAAATATATCCTAAGAATCCCCAAACACCAATAAGAAAGAATATATGCACTCCTTGTTCATAGCAACCTTATTTACAATAGCCAAGATCTGGAAATAGCCCAAGTGCCCATCAATGAATGAGTGGATAAAAAGCTATGGCACATTTACACCATGGAATATACTACACAGCTGTAAAAAAGAAGGAACTCTTACCTTTTGCAACAGCATGGATTGACCTGGAGATTATGATGCTATGCAAAATAAGCCAGTCAGAGAAAGACCAGTATCACATGATCTCACTTATATGTGGAATATAATGAACAAAATAAACTGACAAACAAAATAGATCCAGAGACATGGAAGCATGCAACAGACTGACAACTCTGGATGAAAGCAGGTGAAGAGATTAGCCAAAGGTATGTGCATAACCCATAGACAGAGACTACAGTATGGTGAGGGCCAGAGGGAGGAGAACGTATGGTCTGGTTGGAGGTGAGCAAAGGGAAAGGGGGAGAAACACAGTATATCTGTTGACAGTATAAAATAAAAAAGTAATTTTTTTAAAAAAAGTTTTTCCAAATTCCAGGGATGGGCTTAAAAACATGAAAATGTGTGGAGAGCAGCTACAGAGTTTGGACAGATTCAAGCCTTGGACTGATGAGAGGGCACAGTCCTCTCATGGCCACGTACAAGTCCCAGCTTGGAGGGCAGAGCCCTCTCAGCACAATGATAGCCAACAGCTGTAGTTGTAAGCTTGAACCTATGGTCCGAACACGTGGCCCCACGTGTCTGAGTGATGTAGGCTTGATAGAGTTCAGGTGCATGTAGTTGAGTAGGCTCAAAACCCATGAGAATGTTGTAAACATCTTGATCATGCCCTTACTTTGCCTCCTGGAATCTGGCTATAAAATAAAGACACGGCTTGTAGTCCATGGCGCTGTCTCTCTCCATCCGTGAGGGCAGCGTCTCACTGAGACCCAGCTTTCTTCTCTTGTCTGTCTTTTCTAATCCTTCACCGTCCCCTCTCAGGGTCACTGAACCTGGCTGAGCTGGTGCGGCACATAAGGCAATCTGGGGCTAAGTATGCCATGGCCGTGCCAGCCCGCCACAAAAATGTTTTGTGGACATGTGTGTTTTTCCTGAGAAGTGACACTATAGATATGATGAAAGTATTCAGAGGCTTCATAAGCCAAAATAATTAATGACTACTCAGTGATCTTTATCAAGAAAATATTTATGGCAACATCTAATAAAAAACATTTCAACCCATTTGGTCTTATTAAGATAGTTTTGGTTTTATTAAGATAGTTTTATGACCAACTGGCTGTTTTTTATAAGCTTTACAGCATATTATGTGACAATGTGTCTCTTTCACAATGAAAAATAGGTCCTTGCCAGGGGATGTGGGAGGGTTAGAGAGCAACCAAAGGACTTGTATGCATGCATATTAGCATAACCAATGGACACAGACACTGGGGAAGTGGGGGCTTGCCCAGGGTGGGAATGGCTGGGGCGGGCGGTCAATTGGGGAAAAAGGAGACTTATGTAAAACTTTAGACAATAAAAAAATTATTAAAAAAATAGGTCCTTGCCAAATGCTATCCAAGAGTTTACCATTAAATTCTTATCTTGCTGAACAAAAGAAAACTGAACCAAATCGATCTAATGAGTTCTTTTCTCATCACATATATAGAGTTGTTGCATTTAGTGTAGACCAGTGGTCAGCAAACTCATTAGTTAACAGAGCCAAATATCAACAGTACAATTGAAATTTCTTTTGAGAGCCACATTTTTTAAACTTAAACTATATAGGTAGGTACATTGTTATTAACTTAATTAGGGTACTCCTAAGGCTTAGGAAGTGCCACACTCAAGGGGCCAAAGAGCCACATGTGGCTCACGAGCTGCAGTTTGCCAACCATGGGTGTAGACAATCAATAGTGTAAACTGCAATGTCAACATTTTTATTACAAACTAGAGGCCCAGTGCACAAATTAGTGTATGGGTGGGGTCTCTTGGCCTGGCCAGTGATTGGGGCCGATCAGGGTAGTCTCACCCAGTCCCAATGGGGGCTGATGGGGGCCAATCGGCCAGGGAGAGAACACAGGAGGTTGGCTGGCTGGCCAGGGAGGGACTGCAGGAGGGCTTCAAGGCATGTCTGGCCCATCTCACCCAATCCTGATCTGCCAGACCCCAGCAGCAAGCTAACCTAGGTTGGAGCATATGCCCCCTGGTGGTCAGTGCACATCATAGCAATTGGTCAAGCAGTTGACCAAACAGTTGACCCATCGGTCAGACCCTTAGCATATTAGGCTTTTATATAGAGATTCCCTGTTGGGATCACATTCAGTAAATTAATGGAAGCCAGGCAATTTTATTAAAAGTAGTCAAACAATTTACCTAACTGAACCACCTGCATATGTTTTCATATGTCCTTACAACATTTAACATTTGGCAAAACATTCTTAATTGTAAAAGGCAGATATACTCATGCTATGTGTTAGGAGATACATATCTGAGTAAACTTCATTTCTGTTTCCTCATTTGTCCTCTTTTACATTGTCTTTCTCAATTATTACAGTAATCTGTAGCTTTCATGATCTTGTTTTTCTGACAAAACTTTGTAATGCATTGGTTACTTAAATAATTTATCAAGAAAACAAAATATGTAAAATTAAAACTGTTCTGGAAACTTCAAGTTCCCTCAAATCACTCTTCTTCCATCAATTATGTCTGTAAATATCCAGATGCTAAGAACGTACTCCTTTGTGCGGTGCTACTATTTGCATGTAGATTTCCAGTTATCTCTTCTATCCCAAAATGTTCTAAGTAAACCCTGTCTTCTAAATGAGCTGAAAACCGATTAGAACCCAATTGTATTAGATCTACTTTCAAATATTTATAATCAGTATATTCCTCTCAATATTCCTTGAATTATCCTCTACTCTTACTCTACTAGGTCACTCTTTCTGCAATCCTTTTTCTCACCCAATGGTAACAACATTTTTATATTTTTAAATATTTTTAAGTCAACATCTTGACAACCAGAGTCCTCTGCCACTCTCTCAGCTGTAGTTCGCTCTCAACTATGCTCTTATGCACCTTTGTTTAATACAAGAAACATGTTTGTCTCATTTGTTGTGTTCAACTGCAACCTCCCTACCCTGTCTATTCCACCTTGTGAACCAAGGAATGAGGTTCCACCAGCTGCCGTCTCGTTTGGTGTGACATTAACATGTATTTCTTTTCTATTCTTTATTTGGTTCAAAAATATAACAGCACTGAGGCAATAATTTGTCAAATTATCTCAAAAGAGGGTAAATGTGAAAATTGTAGCAAAAAAGATAACATGTGTGTGTTGCACATAGAGGCACTAACTTAAATTATATTAGTATTAGATGTTGCTTATTATTCTGGTTACTGTTCTATTAGCAGCCTGAGTGTAGCCTGATTTCAATTCCTGTCCTGAAGTCACAGGTGCTTGTTTGTTTATTCATGTTCTGTATTCTGAACAAAGAGAGGATGTTTAATTTATGGTTATTACTCAAAACTTACTCCAGCATGTTTCTAAATGTTTCTCTCTTTTTTATTGATTTTTCCCAGAATGTGATAAGCCTTTTGGACGCACATGTAGATCCTTTTATAGCTCATAAAATTGTTGTTTTTTTATGAAGTAAGCAGAAATTTTATTTCCAAACTCTTCAAAGGTTATTAGAAACACAAATAAAGTATCCTTTTTAAAGTGTCTCAAATTAAATCAAAGACACATGAAAGTAAAACACGTGAATTAAGAATCATTTTAGCTTGTAAGATTTTTCACATTACTTTGTTTTTAATAATTTGCAAAGTTTTGTAAGTCACATTTTGAACATTTTTGAAAGATATGAAATAATGTAATATTTTTTAAAGTATAACCACAACTATAAAGTAGGGGAATTTAAAGATCAGATCTGCTGCCAAGCAGAATGGGGAGATCTAATACATGTCGCATTAGTCTTTCCAAACAAGTTTGCTAAATTGCTTTTTATTAATGTTTCTCACTATTACTTATTCTATTTGGGTTTATCCTGCAAATCTATTATCAATATACTAATTCTTTATTCTTTTAAAAATTTTATTTTATTTTATGTATTTCATCAGTAACATATCCCCTCTTCTTATTTTCTATTGTAATTTCCTTATCTTTGCTCTTTCCCTTACATTCTGGAAAAAGTTTTGGAAGTTTGTTTATGCCATTAACTTAATTCTATGAAATGTCATTTCTGCCTCTTTTCCTTTGCAATGAATTTTGACCATGTTATCATTTTCTTAGTTTCTTGATATTCTTATTTAGCCATCTCCCTTTTTACTTCTTTGTGCTATCCTTTTAACTGATCTACTTGTCAGTTTCTGATCCTGTTTCAAAGAGCCCATGACTTCTTACCTTCTTTTGAGAGTGTCTATTTCATTTTCTAAACCTTAGAATGGATTCCATTTTAGGTTATTTTCAGAAATATTCTCTTCCTATGAGTTTTCAGTTGCTGCTTCTTTTCTCTTGGTTTGCAGTATTTTTCCATTGCTCTCTCTTGCTTCTTTTTCTTTAGCTATCATTGAATGTGGCCAAATCTTTTCAGATTTTATATTTGTCAATAGACAGATTGTGTGGATTGCCCTTGGTCCAATTCATTCTTGGATAATGGTTAAATCTCTCTTTCAAAGCTACAGCTGACGAAAAGGTGGATGGAAATAGCTCCTGAATCAATTCTCATTTTCTTGCAAGGATATGCTTAGTTCAGCTATGTACCATGGACCGTTATATATCCTACAGAAAACTCCCTGTTCTCTTCCCAGTAATAAGCTATGTAAATTACTGCAATTCCCAGGACATAATTCTTTCTAGGAATTTCTGATTGCCTCCAATTTCTACAGTGTTCTATTTGTGGAAACTATACCTCTTAGGTAATAATACTTTATTACTAGACCTTCATTACCCAGCTGACTTTCTGGAATTTTCATACTTTGACTAGATAAACAAAGAATAAGAGTAAGGAGGGAAAAAAAGATAGTATCATAACACCATTCTGGTTGTCCAAAAACATAACAATGCATAATAGAAGGATAGCAGCTTAGTATTATGCTTGCTACTGGTGTCAAGTATCCAATCATTGAACATATGGTGGGACAGGTGCAAAGTATCATCTGTATAAGGTGAAATCTGGGTGAACTGTGAAGTGAACTGTAGTCAGCATTCTCTTACCTAACCACATCAACTCTTATATGCTAAGCTAAGCCTTCTTCCAAAATCAGAATTTAGATTGTGCATGGACTTTAGTGTTCAGTGTTGTTTGTGTAATATTTTCATAGATATTTCAGTTATAAGTAAGGGAAATGGCACTGAGAACAGCAAAATGCCCTTGAAATGAAAAGTCCAGGTGGGAATATTTTGGTTTCACTCATTAATTAATTTTTTTCTTTCTTATTAAGAGATATTTAGAATCAGTTCATTTTTTATTCATTTCATATAGACATCTTCTATAATTTTTTTGATCTTGAAGTTCCCCAGTTTCTTTGGTATCATTCGTATGTTCTTACCATATGTTAATGACAAGAGTTATATTGCAGAAGTAACAAAGAAGAAAAAAATAGAAGTTTAATAGCATATGATCAGCTTGCTTTTGTATAGTTTTCTAATTGAATGAATAATTGTTTATTTTTTTAAAAGATTAGAAAAATAACTAATGCATATTGGACACCTTCTCTGACCAGCACTGTGTTAAGTGCCTTGATGTATCTTTTTCTACTTAAACTTTTGAAAGAGAAGACATCTAACAACCATTAATACTGAAGAGACAAAATGAACCTCAGAGAAGTTAAGTGAGCTGTTCAATGTCATACAACTTGTAAGTGGCCATAAAATAGTAGACTCTAGCTCCCAGCAGGGTTCTCTACTGACCATAAATGCCTGCTGAGAAGGAACTGGGTCAAGTTTGCTGGAGTAGAATTAGTATGAGTATGTGGGAAAACATGGATTAAAGCTACAGCCCTAATGATAAAGAGGAGGCAACAGTGAGGAACAGACCCGATAGATACTCTGTTAGATAAAGTCTATTTATGAGCCAGGTAGAGAGAGCTTATGGGAGACAAAGTGAGTTGCAGAACTGAATCATGCCAAGAATTCTACTTGAAAATGAGACACAGGAGAACAAGGATGGGGTCCAGATCCAGAGAAATAAACATAGGACAGTGTAAATAGACAAAGATTCAAGCCAGCTGGCTAAGCAGACAGTCATGTCTTCCCACCACCAAGTTGGAAAAGCAAAGTAACCCTGGATAGTAAGGTAGCCTGGCACAAGGGAAACTATGTCATCTGCCTCTTCTTACCCCCACCATCACCATCACCATCACTAGCATGCACACATGTACACTGGCAAGCATATTTTGCAAGAATGTGCTTGTCCTTTCACAATTTTAGGGGATGGGTGAAGGAGACACAAACTCATGCACCAGTGGGGGCTCTCGGCCTGGCTTGCAGGATCAGGCCAAAACTGGCTCTCTATAATCCCCCAAGGGGTCCTGGATTGTGAGAAGGCACAAGCCAGGCTGAGGGACCCCACCGGTGCACAATTGGGGCCAGGGAGGGACGCAGAAGGTTGGCCTGCCAGGGAGGGTTTCAGGACGTGTCTGGCCCGTCGCATTCAGGCCCCAGCAGCAAACTAACTTACCAGTCAGTGTGTCTTCCCCCTAGTGATCAGTGCACGTCATAGCAAGTGGTTGAGTGGCCTTAGCATTCATTAGCATATTATGCTTTGATTGGTTGACCAGATGACTGGACAACCGGACCCTTAGCATATTAGGCTTTTATTATATAGGAAGCCAGGTTTCTTACTGCAGTTTGAAAATCTCCCTTGAATCTTTTTATTTGAGTATGTCTCCAAAGCAATAAATAGCTGAAAGAAGATCTTTGCCTTTAGGTTTAACAAAGAGGCAGAGTTTAATGAGTTAAACTGGACAGTGTTGTTCATGGTTGAGCATCGACCTATGAACCAGAAGGTTATAGTTCGATTCTGGTCAGGGCACATACCCAGGTTGTGGGCTTGATCCCTAGTGTGGGGCCTGCAGGAGGCAGCCAATCAAAGATTATCTCTCATCATTGATGTTTATATATCTCCCTCTCCCTCTCTCTTTCTCTCTGAAATCAATAGAAATATATTTTTTAAAAAACAAAAAATATTGTGGTCAGTTTCTTTTACTAGAGGTGATATATAAATCACACCTATTTCTGTCTCAAAGTTAAACATAAGTGTTCAAATTTAAGGCATAAGAACAGCATTCATCAATAGTTCATTTCTTGCTTTAGCTGTGTACTTTTTGCTACAATAGAGATCCTTGCAGATAGAAGATTTCACTAGGTCACTTTCTTCTGAGTCAATTCCTAGAAAATGTCTGCAACAAAATAACATTTTCATGCTTCCCTGGAAGGCTGTTTAAGGACATTTCTTACTATTGATGGAAAGAGAACAAAGGTCAAAATCTATAGAAAAGACTCTCTCTTCTTCGTCCCTAAAACACTTTATAATTACTTAATTTGATTAAGGATTGAGTATATGCTTGATAATTAGTTTTCCAAATCAATCTTGTGATTTTACTGTTTAATAGTTTCATGCACTCTGAATTAACTGTAGGAATTAGGTGATATGGAAATGTATCAACATTTTCCCTTAGAAGTTATTTTACAGAACCACAGGAACGCTGGCTGAGTGGAAGTCCTACAACTAAGAGGAAAGAGAAACGCATACGGACACTCAGAGGAGGCGCAGTGCTGAAGTCAAATTATGAGGTGCGGAGTGCGTGGAGCGGGCTGGCGGCAGAGGGCGAGGTTGGCGTTTTCAATCAGGAGGGAGTCGCAGACTCTGAGCTCCAGATACATGCGAGTCTTTAAGGACCCAGACTCAAACGGGAGAAGCGGGACTGTCTGGCTTCGGTCAGAGCGAGTGCAGCTTTCTCTCCCAGCTTTGCAGCGGGTGCTGGGACTCAGAGAGGCAGAGCCCCTGGGGACAGGACTGAGAGCCGCCATAACTGCTCTCTCCGGCCCACCCTGTTGATCCTGTGCTACCTGCCCCGCCCAAGCCCTGCACAGAGGCATTTGCTGGATAGCCTCAGGCAAAGGCTAGATTAGCACCTCCCTAGAGGACAGAAGTTCTCTCACTGCTGACACAGCTGATTCTCATAGCCACTTGGCCTGGAGGTCAAACCCTCCCTGGGATTAGCTACAACAATCAAGATTTAACTATAAGACTGCGAACAAAGACCACTAGGGGGTGCACTAAGGAAGCATAACAAAATGCGGAGACAAAGAAACAGGACAAAATTGTCAATGGAAGATATAGAGTTCAGAACCACACTTTTAAGGTCTCTCAAGAACTGTTTAGAAGCCGCCGATAAACTTTATGAGATCTACAAGAAAACTAATGAGACCCTCGATGTTATATTGGGGAACCAACTAGAAATTAAGCATACACGGACTGAAATAATGAATATTATACAGACTCATGACAGCAGACCAGAGGAGCGCGAGAATCAAGTCAATGATTTGAAATGCGAGGAAGCAAAAAACACACAACCGGAAAAGCAAAATGAAAAAAGAATCCAAAAATGCTAGGACAGTGTAAGGAGCCTCTGGGACAGCTTCAAGCGTACCAACATCAGAATTATAGGGGTGCCAGAAGATGAGAGAGAGCAAGATATTGAAAACCTATTTGAAGAAATAATGACAGAAAACTTCCCCCACCTGGTGAAAGAAATGGACTTACAGGTCCAAGAAGCGCGGAGAACCCCAAACAAAAGGAATTCAAAGAGGACCACACCAAGACACATCATAATTAAAATGCCAAGAGCAAAAGATAAAGAGAGAATCTTAAAAGCAGCAAGAGAAAGAAACTCAGTTACCTACAAGGGAATACCCATACGACTGTCAGCTGATTTCTCAACAGAAACTTTGCAGGCCAGAAGGGAGTGGCAAGAAATATTCAAAGTGATGAATACCAAGAACCTACAACCAAGATTACTTTATCCAGCAAAGCTATCATTCAGAACTGAAGGTCAGATAAAGAGCTTCACAGATAAGGAAAAGCTAAAGGAGTTTATCACCACCAAACCAGGATTATATGAAATGCTGAAAGGTATCCTTTAAGAAGAGGAAGAGGAAGAAAAAGGTAAAGATACAAATTATGAACAACAAATATGCATCTATCAACAAGTGAATCTAAGAATCAAGTGAATAAATAATCTGATGAACAGAATGAACTGGTGATTATAATAGAATCAGGGACATAGAAAGGGAATGGACTGACTATTCTTGGGGAAAGGGGTGTGGGAGATGCAGGAAGAGACTGGACAAAAATCGTGCACCTATGGATGAGGACAGTGGGTGAGGAGTGAGGGCAGAGGGTGGGGCGGGAACTGGGAGGAGGGGAGTTATGGGGGGGAAAAAAGAGGAACAAATGTAATAATCTGAACAATAAAGATTTAATTTTAAAAAATTAAAAAAAGAAGTTATTTTACAATAGCTATCAAAATTTAATTATACATTTTGAGTTCTATGAATATGTCCTTATATATATATGTACAAGTCCTTAAATGTATACAAACAAGCACATTTGTTTCAGCATAATTGGTATATTAAAGAGAGTTTAAATGCCCATCCATATATACAAAGCCCTAATATACAAATAGACCAAACAGCAGAACAACCGAACCACTGCACAACCAAACAACTGGTCGCTATGACGTGTGCTGACCAGCAGGGGGTGCACGCGGAACATGGCAGGTATCGGCTGCAGCAGGATGGTGGAGCAGGTGAGTGGGAGTGGCAGACCAAGGCAGGGCACTGGTCACTGTCATCAGGGCGAGCTTCTGGTGGTTACTGAAAATTCTTTGCTCCCACACTCAGAGGTTGTGCCAGGCACTCGTACCTGCTGCCAGCACCAGCCCCATTCGCACCCACTGCTGGTGCTGGAGCCACTGCTCGCACCCACTGCCAGTGCCCAGCACTAGCCCCGATCACTCGGCGCTGTCAGTGGGTGCAAGTAGCAACTGCAAGCCCCGATCACCCCTCAGTGCTTCTCCACCTCCCCCTGCTCCTAAGGGGCAATCGGAGCAGCAGTTGCTGCTCCCACCCATTGACAATGCCAGCCCCGGTCGCACCCACTGCTGGCACCAGCCCCAATCACTCTGCGCCATCAGCGGGTGTGAGCGGGGCTGGTGCCATTAGCGCGTGGGAACGGCAGTGGCATGGGGGCTGCCAGAAGACAGGGGACTGAGGGCCATGGTGGGAGGGGCCAGGTGGGGGTGCAGAGGATGGACTGAGACCTGCCCCTGTGCCCACTGCAGCCTTGCAGCCCAAAGTTCCTTTTAAGGTGCACAAATTCGTGCACTGGGCCACTAGTAAATAGATATTTGGTATATTAAGCATTCTTGCAATAGAACACCATGCAATTTTTTAAAAATGAGAGAGATTCCATGAATCACTATAAATGGATACCCAAATCATATTAAAGAAAAAAAGACATAGTTTATTGTGTATATGACAATCACATTTGTGTTTAGACATGTATGCCTTTAAAAATGTGTATCCTATGTAATAAAGAGGTAATATGCAAATTGACCATCATGCCCTTGCACAAGATGGCCGCCCCCATGTGGTCACAAGATGGCCACCACAAGATGGCCTGCAGGGGAGGGCAGTTAAGGGGCGACCAGGCCAGCAGGAGAGGGAAGTTGGGGGCGATTGGGCTAGCAGGGGAGGGCAGTTAGGGGTGAACTGGCCTGCAGGGGAGGGCAGTTAGGGGTGACCAGGCCAGCAGGGCAGGGCAGTTGGGAGTGATTGGGCCTGCAGGGGTGCAGTTAGGCATTGATCAGGCCAGCAGGGGAGCGATTAGGGGGTGATCAAGCAGGCAGGCAGGCGAGCGGTTGGGAACCAGCAGTCCCACAGGGATTGGGCCTAAACCGGCAGTCAGACATCCCCTGAGGGGTCCCAGATTGGAGAGGGTGCAGGCTGGGCTGAGGGACACCCCCTAGTGCACAAATTTTGTGCACCGGGCTTCTAATATGTACATAAAACATTTCTAGGATGACATGAAAGTTATTATTTACAGCAGTGGTTCTCAACCTTCCTAATGCTGCAACCCTTTAATACAGTTCCTCATGTTGCGGTGACCCCCAATTTCATTGTTTCAAACTGAACATAATTAAAGCATAGTGATTAATCACAAAAACAATATGTACTTATATATGTGTTTTCTGATGGTCTTAGGTGACCCCTGTGAAAGGGTCGTTCGACCCGCAAAGGAGTCGCAACCCACAGGTTGAGAACTGCTGGTTTACAGCCTCTCTCTGGAGAATATAGCAGAGAAAAGAGGAGGAAAGGGTGCTTGTCAGGACAATTGACTGCAGAGAAAATCATATATTACTTTTATAATAAGAAGTTCAGTACATATTTCCCACCCTACTGACCAGAGTTTGATAAAAGTAAGCACTCCTAATGCCAAGACCCTAACAAGGGAAAACCGGTCTTTTTAATGGATGTAATAGTCTAAGAAGGAAATACTGATATCATTGCAATTAGCTAATTATTAACAACTAGAGGCCTGGTGCATGAAATTTGTACCTTCTTTTGTGGGTGTGGTCCTTCAGCCTGGCTTGCACCCTATCACAGTCCAGAAGTCCCGCGATCAATCGCCCAACAGAGGGAGGCCCTGCCCACCCAGCCAGGGCTCCACAATGAAGTGCCCCACAAAGGGAGGCCCTGCCCACCCAGTGCAGCACCACCACTGGGTAGCCTGGGCCTCCCTCTTTGGGGCAATCATGGAGCCCCCTGATTGATTGCCCTGCTGGCCAGTGGCCTGGGCCTCCTTCTGCAGGGCAATAATGGGGTGATGTCTGGGCCCCCAACCAATCACATCGCCCCTGCCTTGGCTGACCTGGCACCAGTGGGTGGCATAGCGTGGTCGTCTGGATGGCTGTTCCAATGTCCGGCTGTTCAGTTGATTTGCATATTATGCCTTTATTATTATAGATTAGAGGCCCGGTGCACAAATTCATGCACTGGTGGGGTCCAGCCAACCCACCCCACCATTGGGGGTGGCCCAGCTGGGGCGAGGGGCTGTAGGTGGTTTGCCGGCAGGCCCTGCCCCCCACCCCCCTTTATTATATAGGATAGGAAAGGAGCAAAGGGAAGGACAGACATTATAGGCATGCTCCCTGCAAAACATTGAGGGAAGGGGACTGAACAAAGGGAAGAAAGACACATGTCAAGTGAAGTTGGGTGACAGGGAAGGTGCTTACTGTCAGTCACACCTGGGAGCAGATGGCATTGGCCAGAATGGGCGTGGCCACTGCAAGCCCGGAAAGTTTGGGATACATAACCCCTAAAAAGGAGTTTGCTCTCATGTTCTTGGCTCTCTTGGGACTCTTGCGACTCTGGGCTTGCTAGGCTCTTTTGCTCCTGCTTCCCTGCATTTGCCCACATGGCCTATGGCCATGTGAACCCCACACCCAATCAATTAAAGGACTACAACTAGCCTGATGCTGTACTGAACCAAACTCCAACGTGGAAAAGAAACTCTGGACACTAGCTTTGCTTTTAGCTCTACTGAAACTCCAGCTATACTTCTTCTATGACTGGACTAAAGGAGACAGGACTGTGGAAACACAGGGATGTAATTCCATGGAAATAAAGCTTTCTACCACATCTCCTCCACCTGTGGGGGCCTCCAGAAATGCTTATTCCAGCAGTAGTCCAAGAACCCCACTTCCACCGATAACAATACCAATTTTCCACCCCACTATTCTCTCAATCTTGTTTTGTTGTTGTTTAAAGTATTACAAAGGGTAGTACATATGTCTCCTTTTCCCCCATTGACCTCCTCCTGGCCTCCCCCAACCCCATGTAGGATCCTCTCTTGGTTTAGGCTGTGATTAAAACTGAAGACCATGTCAATATATTTTGAACTTAACTTGTGTCTTCCGTGTCCTAGGGTGCTATAACACATTACTACAAACTGGTGGCTTAAAAAAACAGACATAAATTCTCTCAGCGTTCTGGACATTAGAATTTAAAATGAAGGTGCTGGAAAGGCCATGCTATCTGTGGACGCTTTCGGGAAGATCTTTCTTTGCCTCTTTTTAGCTGCTGGCGATTGTGGGCAATCCTTAGCATTCCTTGGCTGCAGCTGCACCGTTCCAGCCTCTGCCTTGGTCCCTACGTGGTCTTCTCTGTATCTGTCACAGAGTCTCTTCTCTTTTCACAACACTCAGCTAGGATTAGGGCCCATCCGAATCCAGGATGACCTCATCTTAACTTGATTACAACTGTAAAAGCCCTTCATCCAAATGAGGTCACATTCATAGGTATTGGTGGGTTGGGCCTTAACATGTTTCTTTGTGGAACACACTTTAACCCACAGGAACTTGGTGGTGGTTGTTTTTTATATCCTCCATTTTTAATTTCTTATTTCATGGTATAAATCCTAAGGGACTATATAAGGATTGGTGTACCAGATGAGTTAGCGGTGTTGATCCAACAGCAGTCTGAATTTCCGGTTGTGCCTCTCTCCATCTTCCTCAGAAACAAGTCTCGAAATGTAGTTATATCAGAATAAAAAGGCTTATCTTCCCCTGAGCTTGACACCTCCCAAACCCAATATGAAGAGTAAAAGACTTAATTAACCTTGGCTCAACTACTTTATATAATTTAGAATGATAATAGTCAGGAATTAAACATTTTTAGGGCTAAAACTTGCTACACACAACAAATGATCTCTGACGTAGTGTTTATTTCAATATCTGAAACTAAACAGAGTAGAACTCTGTTCTATTAACAAGGGAGAAGAGCATAACACCATACATCAGAAATTTCATGATATATAAAAACCAAATTCTGACTTTTAAGAAGGGATGATTTCAAAGGGCCAGTTGCACATATCTTCAGTAAGCCCTGTGTGAGTTTGCAGTGTGAAAATACTTCTGCTATTTGACTTTTGAGAAATTCCTTTGGCCATTTACTCCTGTGAGTATACTGCAGTGGTTCTCAACCTTGGCTGCACATTAGAATCATCTGGGAATCTTTTTAAAATCCTGATTTCTGGGCCTCATCCTCCAGAAATTCTGTTTCTTTGTTATGGGTTGGGGCCACAACATTGGTAACAAAGAAATAGAATTTCCGGAGGATGAGGCCCAGAAATCAGGATTTTAAAAAGATTCCCAGGTGATTCTAATGTGCAGCCAAGGTTGAGAACCACTGGTATACTGGGCCTCCAGAAATAAGGACACCGACTAATGGGAGCACCCCTTCTGCTGGAAATGCATGATAATGCTGGATAGTACTTTTTCTTTAAGTTTTAAATTTAGAGATACTGTGGGTTCAGTTCTAATCCACTGCAATAAAACAAGTATTATGAAAAAGTGAGGTATAATCATTTTGCTAATGGAGGGTTCTGTCTTCAGTTTGTTAAAAAAATGCAACATCTATGAAGCACAGTAAAGCGAAGTGCAAAAAAACAAGGTATGTCAAACAGCTGAGCTCAAAAGAAAAAAAAAATCTCAAGTGTCAGAAATCAAGAGAGCGTTTAAAGCTAGAGTGATTGCCAAAACCGGTTTGGCTCAGTGGATAGATCGTCGGCCTGCAGACTGAAAGGTCCCAGGTTCGATTCCGGTCAAGGGCATGTATCTGGGTTGCGGGCACATCCCCAGTGGGGGATGTGCAGGAGGCAGCTGATCGATGTTTCTCTCTCATTGATGTTTCTGACCCTCTATCTCTCTCCCTTCCTCTCTGTAAAAAATCAATAAAATATATAAAAAAAAAATAAAAAAAAAAATAAAGCTAGAGTGATAAACACGTGAGTGGCCCAAAGAAATATTTGACTCTAGAGAGGATTTAACTACCCTAGGGGCTAGTGACTTGTTGTTTTATTATATTTTTAATTTTTATTTTTTGATGGGTAATGCATCCACATGGTTCAAAAAAATAACTATAATAAATTTTGCTTTTATCCTGTCCTCCTTCATCAGTTCCCCTTCTTCCTATAAGAAACATGAGTTCATTACAATCCTTCCAGTGCTGTCTAGGCAATAATACACTCATGTCAACACACAATTTATTTTTCCTTTATGCACAAAAGGTAGCCTTTTTCTGCATTCAACCTTGTGAGATCTGATTGTTTTTTCAGGTAACAGTGTATCTTAGAAATATTTCTACATCAGACATTGCAGTCTTCCTTGGTCTTTTAAAGCACTGCATAGTATTCCTTTATGTGAAAATCAATTGTTCATTGATGGACACAGGTTGCTACAGTTTATAAACTTGATCACCATGTATATTTGTAAATATATCTACAGTATTAATTCCTAGAAGTGGAATCCTTGAATCATAGAGTAAATTAATTTTATTTTTGGAGCTATTGCCCTCCATAGACATTGCCCCATATGACAGTCTGACCAGCACTATAAGCAATGCCTCTTCCTCTGCAGATTGACCCACAAAGCACATGTTGAATTTATGGATTTTTTCCAATCTTCAGATGTGAAATGGCACCTTGCATCTCACATCTCACATTTGCAATTATCTATACTAATAAAATGGTAATATGCTAATTAGACCAGACGTCTTCTGGATGTCCTTCCTGACAAAGCCAGAGGCGTGGCCATCCTGCAAACTGCCAGCCCCATCCCAGCAGGGACCCCCAATCTGATTGGGGGCAGGGCCTGCCTTCAAACCTCTGGTGGCCCCTCGCCCAAGCCGGCCCCACCCTCCAGCAAGGACCCCCGCTCCTATCCAGGGCCCCCTTCAGGGAGGGCCAGCCAGCCCCCACCCATGGCACCAGGCCTCTATCCTATATAATAAAAGGATAATATGCAAATTGACCCTAATGGCAGAACAACTGCTGGACCAGACACTATGAGGTGCACTGACCACCTCTTGGTCCCTTTCCCTGGGCATCAGACACTAATCACCCAATGACAAACAGGGAACCAGGGGTGGGTGGTGGCAGGGGGCGGGGCCAGCTGCAAGCAGCTGGGGAAGATGGCCCTGATCACAGGCCAGGCCTAGGGACTGTACCTACGCACGAATTTCACGTACCGGACCTCTAGTTTTATTATGTAAGGCGACAAGTATCTTTTCATACATTTAAGGGCATTTTATATTTCTGTTTCTCTGAACTGTTGATGTCTTTTGCCCATTTTTCTACTGGGCTTTTGATGTTTTTGTTATTAATGTCTTGAAACATGTTATCTAGGGGTTGGTAAATGGGATGATAAACAGTAAATGGAATTGGTGTGTAAAAAGTCATTGATTTTTAGGTGTTGATTTTATATCCTGCTACATTTCCAAATGCATTTATTAAATCTACTAGTTTATGGTAGAGTCTCTAGGGTTTTCTATGTACAATACCATGTTATCTGTGAATAATGAGAGTTTGACTTCCTCCTTTCCAATTTGGATGCCTTTCATTGAGTCTTCTGGTCTCTGATCACTGTGGCTAGGAGTTCCAGTATTATGTTGAATAAGAGTGGGAAAAGCTGGGGCACCAACTTATCCTATCTAATAAAAGAGAAACATGGTAATTAGCATATGACTGCTACCCTTCCCATTGGCTAATCAGGGCAATATGCAAATTTATTGCCAGCCAAGATGGCGGCCGGCAGCCAGGCAGCTTAAAGTGAACATGAGGCTTGCTTGCTTCAGTGACGGAGGACTCAAACGTTCCCCACCTGCCACTGCAGGCCTCTGAGCTGCAACTCTAAGCAACTATGTTACAAATATAGAAGCTAAACAAAACCCCAGAAACCTGCTTTAGTCCCTCGGGCTTCAGCCACAGCAGGATCTCAACATTGTTTCAAATACAGAAGGTAAACAAAGGCCAGAAACCTGCTTTCAGCAGCAGAGGCCTAAGAGCTGGAGTCAAGCCTCAAAGCTAAAGCTGGCCCAGAATAAAAAAAAAGAAAAAAAGGAGCGATTGGGAGCTTCACTCACTCGCCAGCCTGAAAACAGCCCTCAGCCCCTCACCCAGACTGGCCAGGCACCCCAGTGGGGACCCCCACCCTGAAGGATGTGTGACCAGCTGCAAACAGCCATCATCCCCTCATCCAGGCTGGCCAGGCATGCCAGTGGGGACCCCCACCCTGATCCAGGACACCCTTCAGGGCAAACCAGCCGGCCCCAACCCGTGCACCAGGCATCTATCCTATATAGTAAAAGGGTAATATGCCTCCCGGCACCAGGATCAGTGTGACACAGAGCAGCGCCCAAACCCCCTGATCGCCCTGTGGCTCTGTGTGTGACAGGGGGCGGGGCCACAACCTCCCTAACCGCCCTGCTCTGTTCGTGACAGGGGAAGGCACCCCAACCCCCTGATCAGCCCTGCTCTGTGCCTGATAGGGGGAGCTTTCCAACCCCATGATCGCCCTGTGGCTCTGTGTGCGACAGGGGGCAGCACCCCAACCCCTTGATTGGCCCTGCTCTGTGTGTGATGGGGTAGAGCCATAACCTCCCCATCGGCCCTGCCCTGAGTATGAGAGTGGCGGCGCCCCAACCCCCTGATCGACCCTGCTCTGTGGGTGATAGAGGGCGGTGCCCCAACCCCCTGATCGACCCTGCTCTGTGTGTGACAGGGGGCGGTGCCCCAACCCCCCAATCGGCCCTACCCTGAGCGTGACTGAGGATGGCATCACAACCTCCCATCGCCCTGCTCTGTGCATGACAGGGGGCGGCGCCCCAACTCCCCAATCGGCCCTGCTCTGAGCCCGACCAGGGGCTGCGGGGCAGGCACCTAGGGATTGGGCCTGCCCTCTACCACCCGGGAGCAGGCCTAAGCCAGCAGGTCGTTATCTCCCGAGGGGTCCCAGACTGCAAGAGGGCACAGGCCGGGCTGAGGGACCCCTCCTCCCCCGTGAGTGCACAAATTTTTGTGCACCGGGCCTCTAGTCTATATGTATAAAAGCCTAAGTGACCGTTATGATCAAAAGACCAGAACAACCAGTCGACCCGTTGCTATGACGTGCACCGACAAGCAGAGGGCAGATGCTCAATGCAGGAACTGCACCCTGGTGGTCAGTTCACTCCCACAGCTAACCTCCTGTGGCCCCTCCGCTGAGCCAACCCCGCGCTGTGGCCCATCCCCCAGCCATCCAGCGCCCCCAATAGGCCTCGATCACCAGCCAGGCTGAAGGACCCCACCCATGCACGAATTTGTGCACCGGGCCTCTAGTTTCTCTATAAATTGATAATTAATGAAAATTGTTAAGGCTTTTTCCTGCCGTTCTATATGAACTGTATGATAGGCAAAGCAAATAACCCTGGCAGATGAAGGAAATGTTCCTCCATTGAAAAAATTCCAGCAAATATAAGCAGGGAGATGATGCAATAAGAAAATTACCTTTTTGCAATCCTTTAAGAAGTAAATGACTCAGGCAAGGGTTATCATAGCTAAAACAAAAAATAAATAAAAAGTTGATGGGGAAATCTGCAATGAAAGGATCAAGCTTGCACCATTTGAACTGAGTAAACAATCTGAGTGAACAAGCCAGAAGGTAAGTGCTTCCTGCGGTGTGAGGTGATCTGATCAGCATAGATGGACCTTTGAAATGTCCTCATTTTAAAAATAAAGAAGAAAAATCTAAACAGTTTTACTTGATCAGAATTACCCTACTTGCAATATTTCCAGCATGGAAAATAACAAAATATTTGTTGCGAACCACTTCCTAATATTTGGAAAAATTTAGTGATGATAATTTTGGTAATTTCTCTTTAGTCTTGCTCAAGTCAATGTGCCCACAATGCTGAAAAAAAAATGAGGCAGAAAACTCTAGAGAATGAGAATCTAGTATGTGCTGGACTTACAATTTTTAGCATTTTTTCAAATTTAGGAGGATGTGTTTTATTCGCGCTCAGGCATTATGCCTTTATCATAAACATAGGTCATTTCTGGAGGGATAGATTTTAGCTAACTCTGTTTAATGTCCTAAAGAACTAATTGTTTCTAGTAAAAGTATTTGATTTATTGAAGTAATGTGTTTAATGCATTCAGAAAGTTTTTAAATAGTTTTAAGTTTTTAATATACAAATATTTCAACTCATCACTAGTAAATTATATCAAAGTGTTAAGGAACAGAGAGGTTTGATACTATTTAAAATATCTCGTATCAAAGAAAAAGAAAGAAAAATTTTAAAGTCTACATAATGAGTACAAAAAAAGAAAAACTATAGTTCAAATACAATATCTTTCCAAATCTTTTAACTAACATATTAATAGAATTCACCTGCCTACTAGAGGAATAATACAATATAGTACAGAATAATTAATTTCAGAAATAAGGAAAATATTTAATTTTAGGATACCTGTTAATATCGTTTTTGTAATAATAGGTTAAGAATAAAGAAAAAACTTTACTCATCTTCATAGTTGTCGAAAGGCATTTGATATATCTGCCAACCATTACTATTTTTTAAACCTTATTATATTAAGTCTAATATAAAATATCTTTGACTTTATATGTACATATATATCTAATTAAAAAGCCACCATAACACTAAAATTTCAGAAAAGTTGATCATCGTAGTATCTAGAAAAACACAAAGACCCCAAATTTTTCCTCCTTCCTTGTCTGGTTATGGGAAGACCTGAGGGAGACACATTGTACGATATGGGCGACATGAAGGTCTTGGCTATCTGATTGCTCAGAGCTGACCATTTCCGTAGTTTAATGGATCGCTGCTGTGCCTGCTCAACCTTATGAGTATGTGGATCAGATCAGAAGAAGGTACATCATGACTTGGTATCCTATGGTCCCCAGTAGCATGCCAATAGTTACTTTTCAAATGTTGAATAGGCTCTGATTTCTATGCTCTAAAAGGTATTGCCTTGCTCTAAAATTGTAAGGTTTCTATATTCTGTCAGGACATGCCAGAGATTCCTTATCTATCATACTCTTACCTTTCAGAACATGGTACTTATATATTGAAATCTAGAGAAAAATGTTTGAAGAAAAAAAACTTAACAAAATTGACCAGCTGGGAAACATTAATAGGTTAATAGAACATTAATAGAAAACATTAAGAGATAAATCATTAAAAATGGGAGAAGTAGTCAAAAGTTATGTTCAAAAATGCAAATTTTATTCTTTCAAAGAGACTTAGAAATTTCACATTGATTGATTAGATCATGAAGTAAGTTCTAACACTTTTCAAAGTCAAGATATTCTATAGCACCCAATTCTCTGACCATAATTCAATTAAGTTGGAAGTTGAAATTATAAATGAAAAATTTTTTGAACATTTTAAAATATAATTTCAGATAACTCAGGGTTAAAAGGAAAAATCAATCTATAAATTAGAAAAAAATTTGAACTGAATGATTACAAGTTTATTACATATTCAAAATTGTGGAATGTGGAGGGAAATGGTGCTTTAAATGGAATTTATATCTTTCAGTGTTTCTATTAGAAAAAAGGAAAGCCTGAAATGAGCTGAGAATTTAGTTTAGAAATATTTTAAAAGGAACACAAAGAAGGAAAGAGCAAGGCAAGAGATACGAATACTCTGTATGAGGATCAAGAAACAAGTAGATAAGCCTCTGATAGGATTAGTCAAGGAAACAACTAGAAGATACAAATAAATATGTAACTTAAAAACACCAATTAATGCAAAGTTAAGCATGAGAATATTATTTTATCAGCAACTTTAGCCTAATACATGTGAAAACTTGGATGAAATTGACAATTCCCTATAGCAATATATCTTAGAAAAATGAGGTTATGAAAAATCTGAAACAATCACTAAGTTGAGGCCTTTGACAACAAAAATCCCCCATATTAAACTTGCGGAATACAGGGACATGGTGCTGTGTGAGAAGCCTTCTGTAAGGCAGGTGCCTCATTGCACATCACTGGCCTCCTCCAGATTTGTCCCATCTGCTCTCCTGGGGGCGAATCTCAGCACAACCAACTGGGAAATGTTGGGCCTTCTAAATAAAGAATGAATTATACTGTTTCACAGTTTACTTTCTGTGGAAATTCTTCCGAGGAGTTAAAATGCATTTTGGAGGACAACTTCCATCAAATTAATGTTTTAAGTGAAATAAGGTTGACAACATATGCAAGATATAAATAATTCACCACATTTCTTTCCTCAACTGCTGTCCGTGCAGCAGGGATCCCTCTAAGTCAGAGCCCAGTGTGTCTAAGGGACCGGTGACACTTCACAGCTGAGGTTGAGCGGTAAGCCCTGCAGTTAAAATGGAGATTCGCTGGTAACCCCAGATATCTGAAGCAGGTTATTTACAGTGGCACAAGGACTTGTCTGTTGCTGTTTTTTATCACAATGCTTCTATATAATTCTTATTATAGAAGATTGTGTTTTAACTATTGAAGCATATGTTCTTGGCTAAAAAAAGAATAAAGTAAATCAAGGTAAATTAAGTTGATTTCTGCTTGTTTGGGTAGGGAACATAGGATGTTAGAAGTATGAGAAGGGCCCTAACCAGTTTGGCTCAGTGGATAGAGCATTGGCCTGTGGACTGAAGGGTCCCAGGTTCGAGTCCAGTCAAGGGCATGTACCTTGGTTGCAGGCACATCCCCAGTAGGAGATGTGCAGGAGGTGGCTGATGGATGTTTCTCTCTCATCGATGTTTCTAACTCTCTATCCCTCTCCATTCCTCTCTGTAAAAAAAATCAATAAAATATATTTTTAAAAACAAAGAAGTATGAGAAGGAAAAAGATTGAATTTCAATGAATTTAAAAATTACTTGCACAGGAAGATGAGTTGAGTAACTAACTAAATAATTCTGTAAACCAAAACAGAACAAAACTCCACTATCCTATAAAGCAATTATATTGTGAGGATTAAGCATTTATCTTAACTTTGACTAGACATTCAAATTCACTTGTAATTAAAATTATTAAATAGACTAAGTTTGCTTTCAAAGTCTTTCTATTTCTTTTTTTGAGACTCCTGTCTTTGTGTCGTTCTCTTTTTTAGGAGTTGCTCCTAATACTTCCTCTTTGCTCTCTTCTCTGACATTGGACTCATCCAGGCATTGTCCCATGTTCCAAAATAACTTCCATGCTTTCTTCTCAACATTGAAGAATTTCCGCCTGTGACTTACAGCATTGTCATCTGTGACACATCTAACAGTTTTAGTTCACATCTGCAGTGCACTCCCATGGGTATCCCAACTTTGAGAGCTTCAACTCTTGCTTCTTCTCTCAAGAAACAATTACCGGATGCAGAGAACTGAAAGGCATAGTGATCTAAGAGAACAAACAAACAAAAAAGAATCTTTTTTAACATTTTTAAAGTGTATCAGTAGTATTAGTATTAGTATTAGTATTAGTATTAGTATTAGTATTAGTATTAGTATTAGTATTAGTGATATCATCACAAGTAAAAGAGTTGTGATACTTTTTAACTGACCACTACCTCAGTGTGTGAAGACAGCATAGTTAAGCATGGTGACTCAGAGGAAGTAGTTCTGATTAGGGTGACTCACCCTAACGCAAACATTACTGACACTCTCCCTTAAGAAACCTAAAATTCTTTCCAACCATTTTTTCCCCGAATATCAAGTTGCAAACTGAGAAATTCCATGGAAAATGAATGCACATTTTTGTCTCTTTATATTTGTTTATCTTGTTTTTTAAAAAATTCTCACCCAAGGATATTTGCCATTGATGGCTTTTTTTATAGAGAGAGTGGAAGGGAGGTAGGAGAGGGAAAGCGGGGGAGCATCAATTTGAGAGACATCAATTGGTTGTCTCCCTCACATAACCCACATGTAACCGAAGTACCTGCCCTTGATTATGAATCAAACCCATGACCCTTTGGTCTTCAAGCCAATGCTCTAACCACTGAGCCCTGTTGGCCAGGGCTATGTATCTCCCAGAGCCTTGCTTTTTTTTTTTTTTTTTAATATATTTTATTGATTTTTTACAGAGAGGAAGGGAGAGAGATAGAGAGTCAGAAACATCGATGAGAGAGGAACATCGATCAGCCGCCTCCTGCACATCTCCCACTGGGGATGTGCCCGCAACCCAGGTACATGCCCTTGACCGGAATCAAACCTGGGACCTTTCAGTCCGCAGGCCGACGCTCTATCCACTGAGCCAAACCGGTTTTGGCCCAGAGCCTTGCTTTTATCTCCCAGTTTTAGACTCTATTTAATCATAAATAGAGGGAGTCAGCTTTCTTATTGGGACAGGATATTCTAACTTGTCTATAGCACTTGTGGGAAGAAAATCAATTTACCTAGATGATATTTTATTTCCATCAGTGGAACTGAAAAAAAAAAAAAAAAAGCACAGGATTAGATAAAGACCAAAGTAGTGAAAGTTAATTAATCAGATGTTCTAAGGATAAATATATAGTAATTAAAAGTTTTGCTAATTAGAAGAAAAGGAGGAAGAAGAGAGAAGAAAAAAATGGAGAGAGAGAAGGAGGGAGGAAGGCAAGCAGGCAAAGAGGAAAGAAGAGGAGGAGGAGAGAGAAGAGAGGAGAGGAGAGGAGAGGGGAGGGGAGGGGAGGGGAGGGGAGGGGAGGGGAGGGGAGAGGAGGGGAGAGGAGGGGAGGGGAGGGGAGGGGAGGGGAAAGAAAAACGAGAGGAAAGGAGGAAGGGAGGAGAAAGGGGGGGAAATAGCAAGACATTGTGTCTTCAGCTTCCACCGGCTCCTGGAGGAGGTCAGGGACTAAATCTTGCATAGCGTTGCTTTTGAATCATCTACAGCAGTGGGTACATGATAAGCATTCAATAAATCCATGTTGGTTGTTAGAAATAATTAGCCTGCAAATTAGATATATGAGAGATACTTTGTTTTCTTTTAGAAAAATCAAGGGAAACAAAAAGGAAGGAGAAAGTCAACTTCCCAAGCTTTGAAAAAAGAAATGATGAATGTGTTTTTCATAGAATTGCCCAAGCCACAGAAGGGGTCATATTTTTCCTATTTGACGGTTCCATTTGATGCTGCACTGTCAGCATCAGCCCACTGGTACCTGGTCAAGTTCAGGCCCCTCATAGGTCAGACTATTGAGAGGAAGACCTCCAGGAACTAAAACAATTGATGAAAGGAGTGATGTTACTGAGTCAGGGCATTCTTTTCTCCTTTTTCATTGATATGTTTAACCTTTTCTGGGAAAAACAATTGCATTGCCAGGCACTACTTTACTTTCAAGATTAAGTAAGCAGAGAATTTGTTGTGTCTAATGACTCACAAAGTGAATGGAGGGGAGGTGTTTATAATTCTAAGCTAGTGGTTGAGTAAATTAGTGACACCTAAATGACTTTAAAATCAAGAGATTGTCCTTGAGAAAAGACTTAGAAAAATTAATATGTATAAATAATGTAGAGTTGACCAAGTCTAATCAATGAGTTTTTTCATGTCCTTAGCTCCTAAATAACTATCATTATTTCTCTGAAAACTAGCTCAAAGAAATCTATTTAGAATATACCATAGGAAATGAATTAGTTTAATGAGCAAATATGAAGGTACTTTAGTGGCAGGCTGGGGTGGGGAGTGATGACTCCTTCTCTCTCTAGTGACAAATGGAGAGAAGTGACTGGATTCTTTATTCCACAACATATCTGAACATTTATTATGTGCTAAACATACGATCGTTTCTAGAATTAAGCAAATGAAGAAGACAGGTACAGACCCATCCTAAAGAAATTCAGCATCTAGTGGGGACTCAGAGTATAAGAAGTGATTAACTATAGTTGAAGAGACATTAAGAAAGTTTAAAATGTATGCCATAAAAAATAACTGATCATTGAAACAGATCATTTGTAATTCCAAGTTAAGTACAACAATAGAGGTATGAGCCTGTGATGAGGGAGCATCAAGGACTTCAAAACACTGAAGAAGTCAGCAGAAAGCTTCTGGGAGAAAGCGACACTTGAACTGGAGTGGAAAAACTGAGTAGGCTATGAAAGGTGGAACTTTTCAGGTGGGGGTGACAGAGGGAACAACCTATCAGAAGCCATAAATATATCAACAGGCCTGGCTTTAAGAATGATTGTGAGAAGAGCAGTAGGTTACATATTAAGGAGTGATATAAATGACACCAGAACGGGAGATTAGCTACAGAATGTGACGGGTGACTTGGAGTAAGCCAAAAAAGTTTTGCTCCCCCTCCCACATCACCCAGATCTTGCTGGGCATGCACCTGCTGTCCAATCCCTTCCCCCAGGATCTGTGGGGAACAAACCTAGAGACTGTTCAACTGCAGCTTCCTGGCAAAGCTGTACAAATGCCAGGCCTGTATTATTTGGCCTTCCCTTTACTCCTTTCCTGTTAATTAATTAACTACTGGGTTACTACAATGGTATCGCCTCTTCCATTGTTATGTAGAACATAAGCTGGATTGAAAAAAGATACTGATGGGCTCTGGTTTGGTGGCTCAGTTGACTGGCGAATCATCCCATACACCAAAAGGTTGCAGGCTCGATTCCTGGTCAGGGCTTATACCTAGGTTGCAGTTTTGATGCCTGGTTGGGGCATGTAAGAGGCAACCAATTGATGTTTCTCTTTCACATCAATGTTTCTCTCTTATCAATCTCGTTCTCACTCTTTCTCTTTCTCTCTCTCTCCTTCCTTCCTCTCTCTCTAAAAAAAAAAAATCTATAAAAATATATTCTTGGCTGATGATTTAAAAAAAAAAAAAAAGACACTGATAGGAGAAAACTCAGTTAGGAGACAGTTCCTAAAGTTGAAATGAGCAATTATAAACACGTGAGAAAAACAGTGACTAGAAATGAGGAGAAGACAAAATTGAAAAGCATTTCTGAGGTAGAATTCATAGGGTTTGGTTGTTACATGAATGAGTTCGTTTGGAAGGTAAGATAAGAGGGGACAAAAAATAAGATGTAAGACTCTGAAAGACTAAGATTTCCATCATTGACTTAGAAAAGTGATTCAGGGGACAAGTAATATTAGGAGCAAGAAAGTTTTAGAGAAGAAAAAGAGGCCTATTTTGCCAATTAAAATTCCAGGTATCTAGAGATATTAGAGAAGTGAAAGAGAACATTTCAGATGGTTGATTTTTCCAGTGCATGATCCAGTGCACAGGAAGAAACTGATATACACAGAAGCCTAGGGCTGGAGAGTGAGGAGGTTGAGGGAGTTTTCCATTGAACTCTCCTTCCTCTAATAAGAAGAGGCATTGCTACCCACTGAGTTCAGAGTGAGGGCAGGCTGAGCTTAAGGAAAGGGGTTGGAAAGACCATTTGAAATTCGGGAATAACTCATTGTGGTTTTAATTTGCATTTTCCTGATGAGTAGTGACATTGAGCATCCTTTCATATGTCTGTTGGCCACCTCTATGTCCTCTTTGGAGAAATGCCTATTCAGGTCCTTTGCCCACTTCTTCTTTTTTTTTTTTTTTTAATATATTTTATTGATTTTCTACAGAGAGGAAGGGAGAGAGATAGTCAGAAACATCGATGAGAGAGAAACATCGATCAGCTGCCTCCTGCACATCTCCTACTGGGGATGTGCCCGAAACCCAAGTACATGCCCTTGACCGGAATTGAACCTGAGACCTTTCAGTCCGCAGGCAACGCTCTATCCACTGAGCCAAACTGGTTTCGGCATTTGCCCACTTCTTAATTGGATTGTTAGGTAGTGAGTTTTATAAGGTCCTTATAAATTTTGGATATTAAGACCTTATCAGATGTATCCATGAATATGTTCTCACATTCAGTAGGTTGTCTTTCCATTTTGTTGATGGTTTCCTTTGCTGTGCAAAAACTTTTTTATTTTATTTTAAATTTATTTATTTTTCTTTACTGTTGAAAGTATTACAGATGTGCCGTTTGTTTGTTTGTTTGTTTGTTTGTTTGTTTGTTTGTTTGTTTTTCCCATTGGCCCCTTCCATCTCATACCTGCTCCTCCCAGGCCTTCACCACTCTGTTGTCTGTGATGCATATAAGTTCCCTGATTAATCATTCCCCACCCACCCCTGTATTTCCTCTGAAATCCATCAGTCTGTTCCATACTTCTATGTCTCTGGATCTATTTTGTTCATTAGATTCCACATATGAGTGAGATCATGTAATACTTATCTTTCTCTGACTGGCTTATTTCACTTAGCAAAATATTTTTTAGTTTAATATAGTCCCATTTGTTTATTTTCTCTTTTGTTTCCCTTGCCCAAGACCATATATCAGAACAAAATGGAGACAGACTAATGGATACAGAGAATAGACTGACAGTTGTCAGAGGGGAGAGGGTTGGGGGCCGGGTGAAAAGGATGAAGAGATTAAGCAAAGAAATAAAAACAAAAACTCATGGATACAGATAACTGTCTGGTGGTTACTAGAGGTAAGGGGTGGAGGTAGAGGTAGAAGAGGGTAAAATGGAGATAAATAGTAATGAGAAGATCTTGACTTGGGTTGGTAAACACACAATAGAATATAAAGATGATGTATTGTAGAATTAATTGTATACCTGAAAATTCTATAATTGTATTAACCAACGTCACCCCAATAAATCCAATAAAAGAAATTGGGGAATAAGAAGGAAAACTTACCAAATACAAGTGAAACATTTTCCATGGAACCAAAGTCAAGATGAAATTAAAAACCCTAAATTTATACTTTCATAATGGTCTATAGCAGTGGTTCTCAACCTTCTAGCACTTTAAATACAGTTCCTCATATTGTGACCCAACCATAAAATTATTTTCATTGCTACTTCATAACTGTAATGTTGCTACTGTTATGAATCATAATGTAAATATCTGATATGCAGGATGGTCTTAGGCGACCCCTGTGAAAGGGTCATTCGACCGCCAAAGGGGTCGCGACCCACAGGTTGAGAACCACAAAAGAAGAGACAGTAAATGGTTGGGTTAATCTAAAGGGTAGACTCCAGTTCCTTCATGGAAAACCACAATTGGAAAGTTTGTAAAGCTTTGGCACAAGCTAATAATACTGTGCTAACATCCCTGGAACTTGGAAATACATTAGATTTGGTTAAATACCTCATGTGAGAGAAAAGTGCATTTTTGGCTAGAAGGAATGAGAGACTTAAATGAGCTCTACTGGTCATTAAAATACCATTACTGAAAGTTAGCAAACTGCTATCCTAAATAATCTTGCATTTTTTATCATGCTTAGAAAGGTACAATTCATCATAAAATGTATCTCTTTTTTTGTGTAATTTAATAAAAAACCATTACATTTTATTTATTTACTAGCGGCCTGGTGCACAAAAATTTGTGCACTTGAGGGAGTCCCTCAGCCCGGTCTGTGCCCTCTCGCAGTCTGGTACCCCTTGGGGGATGACCACCTGCTGGCTTAGGCCCGCTTCCCGGGGGATTGGACCTAAGCTGGTAGTCAGACATCCCTCTGCAGCCCAGGAGCCCTCGGGGGATGTCCACTTGCCAGTGGGGAGCAGGCCTAAGCTGCAGTCAGGCATCCTTAGTGCTGCTGAGAGGTTGGAGAGGCTCCCACCACCACCACAACTGTACTGGCAGCCATCATCCTGGCTTGTGGCTGAGCAGAGCTCCCCCTGTGGGAGTGCACTAACCACAAGGGGACAGCTCCTGCATTGAGCATCTGGCCCCTGGTGGTCAGTGTGTGTCATAGTAACCAGTCATTCCCAGTCATTCTGCTGTTAGGGTCAATTTGCATATTACCCTTTTATTATATAGGATAGAGGCCTGGTGCATGGGTGGGGACCAGCTGGTTTGCCCTGAAGGGTGTCCTGGATCAGGGTGGGGGTCCCGCTTGGGTGCCTGGCCAGCCTGGGTGAGGGGCTGATGGGTGTTTGCAGGCTGGTCACACCCGCTTCAGGGTGAGGGTCCCCACCGGGGTGCTTGGCCAGCCTGGGTGAGGGGCTGATGGCTGTTTGCAGTTGGTCACACCCCCTTCAGGGTGGGGGTTCCCACTGGGGTGCCTGGCTAGCCTGGGAGAGGGGCTGATGGCTGTTTGCAGGCTGGTCACACCCCCTTCACACCCTGGAGCCCTCCTGAGGTCCCTCCCTGGCTGGCCAACCTCCTGCATCCATCCCCTGCCCCAAATGTGCACCGGTGGGGTCCCTCAGCCTGTCCTGAACCCTCTCACAATCCAGACCCCTTGGGGGATGTCAGAGAGTCAGTTTCAACCCAATCCTGCAGGCCAGGCCAAGGGACCCCACTGGTGCATAAATTCATGCACTGGGCATCTAGTTAAATAATATGATCCATACTGACTGGTTGTTGTTTTCTTTTATTGTCTAAAGTTTTACATATGTCTCCTTTTTTCCCAATCGACCCCACCCTCCAGCCATTCCCACCCCAGGCAAGCCCCCACCACCCCAGTGTCTGTGTCCATTGGTTATGCTAATATGCATGCATACAAGTCCTTTGGTTGCTCTCTAACCTCCACCCTCACCCCTGAATTTGTCTCTGGATCTATTCTTGTTCATCAAATTATGTTGATCATTATATACCACATATGAGTGAGATCAAGTGATATTTATCTTTCTCTGACTGGCTTATTTTGCTTAGCATAATGCTCTCCAGTTCCATCCATACTGTTGCAAATGGTACATGTTCCTTCTTTTTTATAGCAGCATAGTATTCCATCGTGTAGATGTTCCACTGTTTTTTAATCCACTCATCTGCTGATGGGCACTTAGTCTGTTTCCACATCTTAGCTATTGTAAATTGTGCTGCTATGAACATAGAGGTTCATATATCCTTTCTGATTGGTGTTTCTGGTTTCTTGGGATATATTCCTAGAAGTGGGATCACTGAGTCAAATGGGAGTTCCATTTTTAACTTTTTAGGGATACTCCATACTGTCTTCCACAGTGGCTGCACCAGTCTGCATTCCCACCAGCAGTGCACAAGGGTTCGTTTTTCTCCACATCCTCACCAGCAGTTGTTGTTTGTTGATGATAGCCATTCTGACAGGTGTGAGATGGTATCTCATTGTTGTTTTGATTTGCATCTCTCGATCCTACAAGACTTCATAGGCAGCAAAATAGCAGATATTCGTAGTAGCAATATCTTTACCAATACAGGTCCTAGGGCAATGGAGACTAAGGAGAAAATAAACAAGTGGGACTACATCAAAATAAAAAACTTCTGAAAAAACTTCTGCACAGCAAAAGAAACCATCAACAAAACAACAAGAAAGCCCACTGCATGGGAGGACATATTTGCCAATGATATTTCAGATAAGGGTTTAATCTCCAAAATCTACAGAGAACTCATAAAACTTGACAAAAGGAAGAAAAGCAAGCCAATCAAAAAATGGGCAAAGGACGTAAACAGACACTTTTCTAAAGAGGACACACAGAAAGCCGAGAAACATATGAAAACATTCTCAAAGTCACTAGTCATCTGACTGGTTATTGACCTCTTTGTTGACCTGGGTTCAGTGAATATTAAATACAGATGGAGAATCTGAAATGAATTGAGAAACACACAGGCAGCTATTTTTTTCCTTTGCCCCATGATTCTCCAAGCTGAGAGAACTGCCAACAGCAACACAGCAGAGCACAGGCATCACTGCTTGCTTTGCACGTGTTAATCTTGTTGGCTCTGTGTGACATTTTTCTGGGCACAACATGAATTGCTTGAGATACTAAGGCAAAATATCATGCTCCAGTTTGAATCTTCATGCACAGGAATCTCCTTTTATCAGGAAATATTAGATTTACTGTTGGTTTGAAAAAGGATTGGCTCCTTTAAAGGATAAAAGAATCTTCTGTCAAAGAGACAAGTCCAGGATATCATGCTCAAACTTGGAGGCCTGAGGTAGAGGGGCATAATACAGATATCAGATTGACCTACATGACTTCAGCTTTGACGTTATCTAGTTTCCAGAGCTGCTCCCCTTCCTGATTGCAAGCTCAGAATTGCCAGAAAGTTTATATGTATACCCCTCCGGGATCTGTAATGCCACATACACATGTTTACTACTCTTTTCTTGCTTATTCTAGAGATGACAACATGTATTCTGGACTCACCTAATACAAAACATTGACTTTTATATTTCCCCAACAGTTCTGAACTTTAGAACACTTGAATTCCATTTCTTTTACTGGGAAATTGGACTATTTGCCCCAATTCTTCACTCCTTCTCTGTGATAGAAATATATACCCATAATCTTTGCATCTAATGTTGGAGTGCCCCACTAGCTCAAGCAAGATATATTTCCTTGATTTATTGATATTCAGCCTAGCCAAGCAACTTGCTTAGGCCAGTGGCATGTTAGTGGACATAACATGAACATAAGAGGGGTTTTTTAAACATATGTTTTAAATGTGCTTGTATAATTTGACATGTATACTTGCACTTCTGCCATTTCCATGAGAAGAGAATGTCCCCAAGAAGCCCATAGTCCAAAAATAAGACATATAAAGTACACCTGAAGTATACCTGATATCACACTGCAGCCTGCAGCCAAGCCCAACTGAATTAAGGCAAGGTTCAACTGACCCTGAGATCAATGAGTGACCAATATATGTTTATGTATTATGTATGGTTATAAGCCACTAAGATTTGGGGAGTATTTATTATAAAACATTATTATAGCAAGAGCTGAGTAGTAAAACCCCTGCTTCATTTCTTAGTATTTTATTAGAGGATCATTGAAGAAAAATAGAAATACTATAAATTGACTAGTGTTAGCTTTGGCAACCTTTAAAAATATTCACAATACCATAATTGTTTATTGTTCTTTATATCTTCCCAATTGCTTCATTGTAATGTTAACTAAGTACTACTGTTTAAAATATCACTATTTTATAAGTATATCCTTGAATAGTTATTCCATTTTCAAACATTTAAGTTTTTCACAAATTTTCTATGATACCAATAAACATTGTTCATGTAAGTTTCTAGATGTTTTTAATGCTGTAGTCTACAAATTTCCCTCTTATTTTTCCTATCAACTTTGAATTTGCTCTTACTATTGAATGATACTGTCTGAAGTTCACTTAAAATAAAATATATTTTGTAGAAAAGACTTTTTATAGCACACATTTCTCTCAAATCAGATAATTTGTATAGTGTAGAATACAGACTTCACAATTACTTACCTACATCTTGATCCAAAGGGAGGGGATTATTAAATTGCATTAATTCATCCTAATGTAAAGAAACTTAAGAGTCTGAACTGGAGGTAATGTCAGAAATGTTATGAAGAATACAAGCTAAATAGCTAAACATGTTAAAGGAATGTTTGGAAACCAAGCATTCAAGTTTGGAAAAGGATCTATCAATATAGCTTAGATTTAGGTCAGCGGTTCTCAACCTGTGGGTCGCAACCCCTTTGGGGGTCCAAAGACCCTTTCACAGGGGTTGCCTAAGACCATCGGAAAACACATATATAATTACATATTGTTTTTGTGATTAATCACTATGCTTTAATTATGTTCAATTTGTAACAATGAAATTGGGGGTCACCACAACATGAGGAACTGTATTAAAGGGTTGCGGCATTAGGAAGGTTGAGAACCACTGGTTTAGGTGGCTATAAAACTATAATATTTCTCTCTTTTCCGCCTCCAGCACGGCTAGAGAGCGGTCCGGTTCCTGAGTAGGGGTGGCTGGGGATTGAGAAAATGAAAGAAAGAGACAGACACAGAGATAGAAGAAAAAAGCTGGGGCCTGGTGGGACAGCTGTCCTCTGATGGAGAGACAATTACCCAGAGCTGATACACCGAGTTTATTTTATAGTCTGATTATAACAAGATTAACATGTTTACAAATGTTCTTGTTTTGGCAATACTTGCTGCACCTCCCACAGCCCATTAGCTACTTAAGGAGGAATTAGGGAGGGCTACAAGGTCAGGCTTAATTATGCTAGGAGAGCTTTGCCCTCCAGGCTGAAACTTGTTTGTGGCCCTGCCACATGTCAGTCCGAGGTTTAATCCTATAGCCACTTCCTACATAAAACTACTAAAGAAAATTCTACTTCTCTCCATTAAAAAAAAAAGGAAAGCAAATAACAAAGTAGGGATGAAAGGCTAATGGTGGGACTTGACACGGAATGAAGTTAATTCATAGGAACTAAGATCAAGCGACAAAGGATGGAGGTCCTCTGGGGCTGAAAGTGAAACCCTCTTCAATGGAAGAGAGTGTCATGGGTAATCAAGGAGAAATTGGAGAAGTGGTCACAACATGGAATCCCAGCTCCAAAGGAAGAGAAAGCTCTGCTTCAGGAAGTATCCAAGTAAGACTGATCTCACTGGGCCACCGGGCACCTGGCACCTGTACCCTATAGCAAGGTGTGGTGGGAGTCACGGAAACATTGACATCAGTGGGATAAAACAGCAGCTGAGGGGGATCTGCAACCATGTGCAATGGATTGGCAGTAGCAGAACTACCAGCTACAAGTTTTGAAAGACAAGGAGGATCAGGGTCTAGTAGAGACTCTAGAACAGTGGTTCTCAACCTTGGCTGCACATTAGAATCACCTGGAATCTTTTATAAATCCTGATTTCTGGGCCTCATCCTCTGGAAATTCTGTTTCTTTGTTATGGGGTGGGGCCACAACATTAGTAACAAAGAAAGAGAATTTCTGGAGGATGAGGCACAGAAATCAGGATTTTAAAAAGATTCCCAGGTGCGGGGAGGAGAAAATGGCGGAGGTATAAACGGACGTGTCCTGTGCCTTGTCCTGGAGCAGATAAGGGTGAGCAGCTGAAACGGGTAACATACAGCCCGAATAGGCAGAGGATTTTCAGCTGAGAGACTGTCTGAAGCTGGGAAAGACCAAGAACCCCCAGAAAAAAAAGGACGGTTGGAGACTGCGGCTGAAACCTCTCTCGGTGCACCAGCGCAGCAGCGGAGACCGCGCCATCTTGGGTAGCTGTTGCTGGCGTCCAGAGATCAGCTTTTAACCTGGAAACAGGGGATCTCAAGCAGCGTGACTGCGTGAACTCAGGTGAGCACTGCTTCTTCTCACAGAAAGGTTAGACTTCCCTTAAAGGTGCAGTTTGCAGTTCGGGTTGGAGAGAGGACCAGCTCGCCCTCACGCGGGGGGCAGAATCTGCGCCCCACAGAGTCCGCAGCCGATGGGACCAGCGCGACCCGCGAGTGGGGAAGGGGCCCTACAGGGCTGCTGGCAAAAGGGAACACTGGAAATAGGCCCATAGCTGGACTGGATGTAAAAAAGCAGCTTTGGACTTTGCCGGTGTGCAGGCTGCTTGGTGCCAGGGGCGAGTGGGCGCGCGGAGACTGTGCGCAGACCTGGAAGGTGGAGGCTTGCGAATTCACACAACGTAGCAGGCTCTTGTTACAGTTCCCCTTAGATCTGTGCATTTGATTATTAAACCCAGTGCATGGAATTCCCCAGTTGGGGTCATTCGCAGAGCCTGTGGGGGAGGGTTCTTTTTGGGGAGCCTGGGAAACAGAACGGGCAGTGACGATTGAAGAACCAACTCTGGGCAGTGGACTTTCCCAAATCAGTTTCAAGTACCATAGAGAAAAAAAAAAAAAAAACCCTACTGATAGAGAGAACTTTTAGCCTCGGAGGTCAATCCAGACACACTGCCACCCAGAGGCAGAGCCACGAACTGTCTCTTCTGCGATCACAAATAAAGGTAGTCTGGTAAACAAATACAACCTGCCTTAAAATCAGGACTGTGGTTTATGGCACGGAGGGACAGTGTATCGCAGGGAAATTCAACACTCTCCTGAATGCCTGGCAGGACTAAGGCGTGCCAAAAAGAAGAGTAGAAGATCTGAAGCACCTTCACTACTGCATATTTTTATATATTTTTTAAATTCTTTTTTCAACATTTCATTAAGAACCTATTTTATTATTTTTTTTCATCACTTGATTTTACCTTTTTAATTACTACATTTTTTAACCAGTATTATTGCTATCATTTTACCATTTTTTCAAGTGTCATTTTATTTTTTATTTTTTTTATTTTTCTTTATTTTATTTTGGGATTAGTGTTCTACACTCTATTTTCATCATTCCTTTAGCATCATTTCTCTCTATCTCACATTTACCCTTAAGCAAAAACTCTCTTCCTCAGTTTACCCCTTTTGTTGTCCTGTTTCTCTTACCCTATTCCTGCTTTAGATTTTCCCTATTCCTTCTTTTTACCCACTGTCTAAATTTCACCCTACTTATATATCTAATTCCCAATCCCTTGCTCTAAATCCATATACACCTCTCTCTTATCTTTCTTCACTATCCAATTTTTTTTTCTCTCTCTCTCTGTCGTTTTGCTAGTGTTTGCTTGATATTGGGGTTTTTTATGCTTGTTTGGGAGATTGTTTTTGTTTTTCATTTTCATTTTTCTGTTTTGCTTATTTTTTCTTTCTCTGGTTATTTTTGTGCTTCTGTTTTCCCTTGCCTTGCTTGATATTAGTGGTTGTTTGTAGTTTGCATTAATCTCCAGGGATCTGCTGCTGGAATTCATTGAGATTAATTGTGGTTCTCTTAGAGTTTTCTCCCCATACAAATAGCCTCTTCCCCACCTCTATTTCATTCTCTCTCTAACTTTTTTTTTTTTGTCTGTCTGTTTTTTTTCTTCTCTCCCTTTTCCCAATCACAATTCGGCACTCCCTGTTGTTTTTTCTTTTTCTCTTTAATCTTTTCCTCTTTTTTCTTCTTTATCCCCTAATTCTCTTTGCTCGGGTGGTCACCTTTATTGGGTTATTAATATCGTGAATACATTTTGTTCAGTGCCTTGTACACTGTGCCTTGTTGTGTTGTATTTTGTGCCTTTAAATCAACGCAGCAGAGAGAGAACTACATAACCAAATACCTGGAGGAGAGAGATCATGGTGAAACAAAGAACCAACCCACATATGAAAGAAAAACAGGCATCATCAGAAAAGGAAGTAAACGAAATGGAGGCAATGGAGGCAAGCAACCTGTCAGAGAAAGAATTCAGAGAAATGGCCATAAGGTAGATGAAAAGAATGGAAGACAAATTCAACAATATATGTAGGAACAAAGAGGAAATGAAGAGAAACCAAGAAGAAATGAAAAATGACATCACTGATATAAAGAACTCAATAGAAAGCATCAACAGTAGACTAGAAGAAGCAGAGGACCGCATCAGTGAGCTAGAAGACAAGGTAGGAAAAAATACCCAAACAGAACAGCTTCTAGAAAAAAAAATTAAAAAGCAGGAGGAGAGCCTAAGAGAACTCTGGGACAATGCTAAACGAAACAACATCCGAATAATAGGAGTGCCAGAAGGAGAGGAAACTGAGCAAGGAATAGAAAACCTGTTTGAAAAAATAGTGACAGAAAATTTCCCTGATATAGGGAAGAAAAAACTCACACAAATCCAAGAAGCTCACAGAGCCCCAAACAAAATGAACCCGAAAAGACTGACACCAAGGCACATAATAATTAAATTGGCAAACACCAATGACAAAGCAAGAATCTTAAAAGCAGCCAGAGAGAGACAGAAAGTTACCTCCAAAGGATCCCCCATCAGACTAGCGACCGATTTCTCAACAGAAACACATTGGGCAAGAAGGGAATGGAATGAAATATACAAAGTCATGCAGAGGAAGGGTCTGAATCCAAGAATACTGTACCCAGCGAGGCTATCAATCAAAATTGAGGGTCAAATCAGGAGCTTCACAGACAAAAACGGTCTACGGGAGTTTATTACAACCAAGCCAGCAATGCAAGAAATGCTAAAGGGTCTGCTGTAAATAGAAAAAATAGGAAACAAAGAAGGAACGCAGCGGTAAAGAACAAAAATGGAGACTAACAAGTTTCTATCAATAATAACTTTAAATGTAAATGGATTAAATTCCCCAGTCAAAAGGCATAGGGTAAATGAGTGGATAAGAAAACATGACCCATATATCTGCTGTCTACAGGAAACCCACCTCAGAAAAAAAGGCTCACACAGACTGATGGTGAAGGGATGGAAAAAGGTTTTTCAGGCCAATGGAAGTGAAAAAAAAGCCAGGGTAGCAATACTTATATCTGACAAATTAGATCTCAAAGTGAAGGACATAAAAACAGATAAAGAAGGCCACTTCATAATACTAAAGGGAGCAGTCCAACAAGAAGAAATAACTCTGGTAAATATATATGCACCCAATATAGGAGCACCCAAATACGTAAGAAATCTTCTGGAGGAGATCAAGGGAGAGATTGACAGCAATACAATCATAGTAGGGGACCTTAACACCCCATTATCACCACTGGACAAATCCTCTAAATAGAAACTCAGCAAAGAAACATCAATCCTAAATGACTCACTAGATCAGATGGAATTAATTGACATCTTCAGAACATTTCACCCCAAAGCCACAGAATATACATTCTCCTCAAGTGCACATTGGTCATCTTCAAAGATAGACCATATAATGGGTCACAGACAAAGTCTCTTCAAATTCAAGAAAATTGAAATCATATCAAGCATCTTCTCAGACCACAAAGGCATAAAACTGGAAATCAACTACATCAAAAACAATCCAGAAAAATCAAACACATGGAGACTAAATAGCATGCTATTAAACAACGACTGGGTCACCAGTGAGATCAAAGAAGAAATAAAAAACATCATGGCAACAAATGACAATGAAAACACAACAATCCAAAACCTCTGGGACACAGCAAAAGCAGTCTTGAGAGGGAAGTTCATAGCTCTACAAGCCTACTGCAAGAAACAAGAAACAATGAGAATAAATGACCTAACTCTACAACTCGAAGAGTTAGAAAGAGAGCAACAAAAAAAAGACCACTGTTAGCAGAAGGAAGGAAATAACAAAGATCAGAGCAGAGATAAACGACATAGAGACCAAACAAACAATACAAAAGATCAACAAAACCAAGAGCTAGTTCTTTGAAAGGATAAACAAGATTGGTACACCTCTAGCCAGGCTCACCAAGAAACAAAGAGAGAGGACCCAAATAAAAAAAATCAGAAATGAAAGAGGAGAAATAACAACAGAACCCATAGAAATACAAAGGATTGTTAGAAAATACTATGACCAACTCTACTCCAACACACTAGACAACCTGGAGGAAATGGACAAATTCCTAGAAAAATACAACCTTCCAAAACTTAACCAGGAAGAATCTAAAAATCTCAATAGGCCAATAACTATGGAGGAAATCGAAGCAGTAATCAAAAAGCTTCCAACAAACAAAAGCCCGGGGCCAGATGGCTTCACAGGGGAGTTTTACCAAATATTCAAGGAAGACCTAAAACCTATCCTCCTCAGACTATGTAAAAAGATCCAAGAGGAAGGAACACTTCGCAGCTCAATCTATGAAGCCAACGTCACCCTAATCCCAAAACCAGATAAAGACAATACAATGAAAGAGAATTATAGGCCAATATCCCTCATGAACATAGATGCCAAAATCCTCAACAAAATCCTAGCAAATCGGATCCAGCAGTACATCAAAAAGATCATACACCATGACCAAGTAGGATTTATCCCAGGGATGCAGGATGGTACAATATCCGCAAATCAATAAATGTGATACATCACATAAACAAATTGAGAGAAAAAAAACCACATGGTCATATCAATTGATGCGGAAAAAGAATTTGACAAAATCCAACACCCTTTCTTGATAAAAACTCTCAGCAAGATAGGAATTGAGGGATCATATTGCAACATAATAAAAGCCATATATGACAGGCCCCCAGCCAACATCATACTCAATGGGCAAAAACTAAAACCATTCCCCCTAAAAACAGGAACAAGACAGGGATGCCCCCTCACACCACTCCTGTTCAACATAGTACTGGAAGTACTAGCAGTTGCAATCAGACAAGAAGAAGAAATAAAAGGCATCCAGATTGGAAAAGAAGAAGTAAAACTGTCCTTATTTGCAGATGACATGATACTGTACATACAGAACCCTAAAGACTCCATTAAAAAATTATTAGACTTAATAAATGAATTCGGCAATGTAGCAGGATACAAAATTAATGCTAAGAAATCCATGGCATTTCTTTACACCAATAGTGAACTTACAGAAAGTGAAACTACAGAAGCAATCCCATTTACCATTGCACCAAAAAAATTAAAATACCTAGGAATAAATTTAACTAAGGAGGTAAAAGACTTATATGCCAAAAACTACAGGACATTGAAAACACAGATAGAGGAAGACATAAACAGATGGAAGAACATACCGTGTTCATGGATTGGTAGAATCAACATCATCAAAATGTCCATACTACCCAAAGCAATTTATAGATTCAATGCAATCCCCATTAAATTACCAACGGCATATTTCACAAATCTAGAACGAACATTCCAAAAATTCATCTGGAATAAAAAAAGACCCTGAATAGCTGCAGCAATCCTGAGAAAGAACAAAGTAGGTGGGATCTCAATACCAGATATCAAACTGTATTACAAAGGCACTGTTCTTAAAACAGCTTGGTACTGGAAAAAGAACAGACATATAGATCAATGGAATAGAATAGAGACCCCAGAAATCGACCCAAACCACTATGCCCAATTAATATTCGACAAAGGAGGCAAGAGCATACAATGGAGTCAAGACAGTCTCTTCAATAAATGGTGTTGGGAAAATTGGACAGATACAACTCACACCATACACAAAAATAAACTCAAAATGGATAAAAGACTTAAACGTAAGACGGGAAACCATAAAAATACTAGAGGAATCCACAGGCAGCGAAATCGCAAACATATGCCGAAGGAATTTCTTCTCTGATAATGCTCCTAGAGCAATGGAAACTAAAGAGAAAATAAACAAAGTGGGACTACATCAAAATAAAAAGCTTTTGCACAGCAAAGGAAACCATCAACAAAACAACAAGAAGACCCACTACATGGGAGAACATATTTGCCAATGATATCACCGATAAGGGTTTAATTTCCAACATTTACAGGGATCTCATGAAACTTAACAAAAGGAAGATAAACAATCCAATAAAAAAAATGGGCAACGGACCTAGATAGACACTTTTCGAAAGAGGACATACAGAAGGCCGAAAGACATATGAAAACATGCTCAAAGTCACTAATTATATGAGAGATGCAAATCAAAATGATAATGCGTTATCATCTCACACCTGTCAGAATGGCTATCATCAACAAATCAACAAACAACAAGTGTTGGAGAGGATGTGGAGAAAAAGGAACCCTTCTGCACTGCTGGTGAGAATGCAGACTGGTGCAGCCACTGTGGAGAACAGTATGGAGCTACCTCAAAAAACTAAAAATGGAACCCCCATTTGACCCAGTGATCCCACTACTAGGACTATATCCCAAGAAACCAGAAACGCCAATCAGAAAGGATATATGCACCCCTATGTTCATAGCAGCACAATTCACCATAGCTAAGATTTGGAAACAGCCTAAGTGCCCATCAGCAGATGAATGGATTAGAAAACTGTGGTACATCTACACGATGGAATACTATGCTACTGTAAAAAAAAAAAGGAACTCGCCTTTTGCAACAGCATGGATGGAACTGGAGAGCATTATGCTAAGTGAAATAAGCCTGTCAGAGAAAGATAAATACCACATGATCTCACTCATTTGTGGATTATAGAGAACAACATAGACTGATGAAAAGGGACAGACCCACAGACTGAGAAACAGCAATCAGGCTACCAATCCCCAGAAGGAAAGTAGGGGAGGGTGGGGGTAAGGGGAAGAGATCAACCGAAGGACTTGTATACATGTATATAAGCCAAACCAATGGACATGGACAACAGGGAGATAGGAGCATGAGTGTGCGGGGCGGGGGGGGGGGGGGGAGAGGAGGTTGGGGGTTATTGGGGGGGATGAGGACACATTTGTAATACCTTAACTAATAACAATAATAATAATAATAATAATAATAATAAAAAGATTCCCAGGTGCTTCTAATGTGCAGCCAAGGTTGAGAACCACAGAAGGATGTTCTTGGGCCTCATAGTGCCTGGTGGTACTAACAACATAACTGGAGGTCAGAGAGCCAGAACAGTGTCTCTGGGGATTAAAAATAATCAATTTATTTTATGTCTGATTCTAAGATTAATATTAATCCAAGGTAAGTAGATAAATCCTGTCAAAAATGTAGATACCTGAGCTTCCAAGCATGTATTTCACTAAATTGGCTCAATAAAGCTAAAAAGGAGGCATAGCAAACTGAATGAGAGGGAGGGCTCTAACATCAGGCTCCCTGGGTTTGAATCCTATCCTGCCATTCACTATCTGTTTGGCTTTAGTGGCTAAATTTCTCTGTGCCTCAATTTCCTAATTTATAAACTGCAAATAATAATGATAATGTCTTCATGGTATTATGAATAAATTAGTTAACACATATAAAAGACTTGACGAACCTATGACACGCGAACTCATTTTTTTTGGTTGATTTTTCTTTGTTAAATGGCATTTAAATATATAAAATAAATATCAAAAATATACATCTTTGTTTTACTATGGTTGCAAATATCAAAAAATTTCTATATGTGACACGGCACCAGAGTTAAGTTGGGGTTTTTCAAAATGCTGACACGCCGAGCTCAAAAGGTTCGCCATCACTGACTTAGACCAATACCTGGCTTGAAATAAAACTTAAATGCATTCTAGTTATTATTACCCCCTGCTTTACCAAGGAAAGGTTATAAGCCCTCCCTGGTTTTCCTCCCCTTCCTCCCTAACCTAAGGACATAATAAAAGTACCAAGGGGTGGGAGACAGAACTAGATGTGACTCAGTGATAAATTTTCAATACTTTGCCTTTGTTTGTGCTTGTTTGAATGTGTGTGGGGAGTCAGGGAGATCCCTCTCTTCTTCCCTTCTCCTGGCTGCAGCCTGGGAAACGAGCAGACGAGAATACCACCACGTCTTCTATTGTGGAAGAAAGAGGCAGATGACGGAATCACCGTGGTAATGCCCTGGCTCCTGGGTGGGTGGTATGCTTGCCTTCCCCTTTATTCTGACTTCGGGAGGTGGCTGCTCTCATGAGACCGTTCAGATTTAATACATTCATTTTGAAATGATCATTACTAAATTTGGAAGGGGAGCAGTTTGAAACTAATAGAAAGTGGTCAGAGAAAAATGCAAAATCCAAATTATCAATGTTTGTTGCATAGGGAAAAGAAAAAGTATAAAATCAATAGTACTTCATAATGCAATCCTGAAGTGTAATTATGCCTACTCAACTACTCATGGGCTGGGTGAGCTCCTATTAAGTATTAAAAGAGCACCAAAAAAAAAAATTGTAACAGAGATCAAGTCTTAAAAAGAACTACAGGGTACCTGCATGAGATTTCCCAAGAATAAAAGATTCAAGGAAATCTAAGCTTCAGGGTAGTGTGAATAACTTATGGCATAAAATGCAGCCATCAAACAATGCTATAGATCTACATGTTTTGAAATCTAAAAGTGTTCATAATTTATGTTCTGTGATAACAGCTGATTATAGCCCTGGCCAGCTGGCTCAGTTAGTTGGAGCATAGTCTGGGTTGCAGTTGGATTTCCAGTCAAGGCACATACCTGGATTGTGGGGCGTGTGCCAGGGGGCAGCCGATCCATGTTTCTCTCTCTTACATCACTGTGTTGTTGTTGTTTTTTCTCTCTCCCTTAAAACCAATAAATGTTCCCTTGGATGAGGATTTTAAAAAACTGGTTATGAAATGGTTTTGTAGGTTTAAATAATTTTAATTATTTAAATTAAAAGGAAGGAGCAAGATTTTTTATGTCCCTGTATATGTATGTGTATATCTACTAAACATTTTGGAAAGATGTACATCCTATATAATAAAAGCCTAATATGCTAAGTGTCCAACCATTCGTTTGACCGTTTGACCAGTCGCTATGATGCGCACTGACCAGCAGGCAGACACTCTGACTGGTTCGCTTGCTACTGGGGTCCAGCCGATTGGCACTGAGTGAGGCAGGCCAGACACACCCTGGAGCCCTCCCATGCTCCCTCTCTGGCCAGCCAACCTCCTGCCTCCCTCCCGGTCCTGATCATGCACTGGTGTGAGGGACCTCACCAGTGCATGAATCTGTGCACCTGGCCTCTAGTTAAAATATAATACTGGTCATCTTTGGATGAAGGATTAACAATGATATATATATATATTAATCCACACCCGAGGATAGTTTTCCACTAATTTTTAAAGAGAGTGGAAGAAAGAGGGAAAGACAGAGTTATACCCATGTGAGATAAACACATCGATTGCAAACTCCAACCAGGGCCCTGAGCCTGCAACCAAAGTACCCTTGACTAGAATTGAAACCAGGACCCTTAGGTCCGCAGGCTGACACTCCAGCCACTGAACCAAACCAGCCAGGGCTCATGTAAATCATTTTTGAAGAGTAGTTGAATTAGTAATTAAAATAGATGGAAAAGACTTGGGGAATGAGTTTGTCATTCACTTTTTTAATGTGTAGATTTGAATCAAGATAGACTTCCGAGAAAGATGATGGAATGAGTACACATTTGCACAACACACTAACCAAAAAACAAGCACAACAGGAAACAATAAAGGAACCTTTCTTTATAAAGAAATTCAGAAATTGCCAAAAATCCCTCTCTGCAGAATTTATGATCTAAGTAAAAAGAAGATGCTCAGCTTTGACACATACATTCCATAATCAAGAGTGGAATGCTGTTTGTGGGAAGGAAGGAAGGAAGCAGTATCCCTAAGAATCCTATGCTTGGAGATTGGACCCCTTGGAGTTTGAGTGGGTTTTGGAAGTGTGAGTCAGCATGTTAGATCCCCTAAACCACAGCTCTGTGAAGTCAGGAACTGCAGTGTTTTTTTTGTTAACAACCTTATCCTCAGTTTCTGGCATATAGTAAGGGCTGAATAAATATTTGTTGAATAAATGCCTGAAGTTGTTTTACCCTCCCGCATAACGGCAGCAGTGGAAGGAGAAACAAAATGGCAATGTCGTTTTAATTTTACCCAACCCACTTTCATAACCAGAAGGAAACAGCTGCTCGGCCACAGAGCTAAGTTAACCAAACAGACATAAATAAACATTCATCTGTCAAGTAAAAATCCTGTGAGCCTTAGAGTGTTACACTGATGTGGAAATCTGCCAAAATGACCTGAATAGGACGACTCTCTAAAACAAAGGAACAATTAAAATCCAAGACGCTAAGATTCGAAATAATTTGAAATCTCATACTGTTGTATTTTTCTAAGGAGGACACAAGAAATAGTTCCAATAGCTAAATTATACTAATAGACTTATAAGATAACACTAGGCTACAATACGATCTTGCTTTTCTAGGTGACCCTAAATAGAGTCCAAAGAGAACTCCTCTAATGCAGCTTTAATGAAAGACTTGGTGATTGAGACTACCTCCTGGGAGACCACACACAAGCTACATGAGACTCTTAGGAAGTCAGTGTGCACCTTACCAAGATCTGGCCTCAAGCCATATCCTATGAATCAAGAGGTCACAGAATTCCACTGGTTTTAGAATGGACTCAAGATTGTATGGTCTTGCCTTCTAAGAATTTAAGATGAGCTAAACACAGAATTACACAAGTCAATGCAAAATCAGCTCTCATTGCTTATGAATCAATCTTGAGAAAGATGAAGCAAAGAAAACATGGCCACTGTTTCTATCAATAGAAGCTGGAGGAAGAGGAAAGAGGGAAGACTCTAATATTTAATATAAGTCATAAGTGAGGGCTATATGATTTAGCATACTACATTCTGCTTATACGAATCAATTTAAGAAATTGTTCCACATCTTAAATTCTACATTTGTTGTTAAGGTACAAGCTCACCAAAAGTCATAGCAGCATTTAACTTTGGTTAGACATTTGTCAATATCACTTTGACTATAGCTTTTAAAAAAATTGTGGTGAAGAAATAACATGAGATCTACTCTTTCAACAAGCTTTTAAGTGTACAATGCAGTATTGCCAACTTTAGAGACTACAAACAGATCTCAAGGAATTTTTCATCTTGTATGACTGAAATTTTATACCTACTGAACAGCAACTCCCCATTTCTCCCTCCCCAGTCCCTAGTAACCACCATTCTACTTTCTGCTTCTATGAGTTTGACTACTTTAGATACTTCATATAAGCAAAATCATGAAATGTACGTATACAGAGTGTCCTAAAAAATGTATACATACTTAACAGCTGATAGTTCAATTGATGTTTTTTTCTTTTCAGATTTAACCCATTGTAATTAATAATTATTCAAAATGTGTATGCATTTTTGGGACACCCTGTATATTACTCCATTATCTATAATTATGTGTGTATATAAAATTACATCAGGAGTAAAATAAAAATAAATAAGAAAAATAGGTGAAAAAATTGTTAATTGGGACTGTAGAAAAAAATAACCACAAGATACCAAATAGAAATGCCTTCATTATTTATCTGTATAGCCCATATATCCTCATTCTCATCAATCTATGACTATCATAAATTTCTACTTATTTACTTAGTCAAAAAAAATTCATACCTGATTTAGTTATAAAAAATAGTTCATCTTTTTTTTTAACTCATCTATATGGGAAGACTAAATTAGAGACTTGAAACAGCCAAGATCTTAAAGCAGAAGTTTATTTAATACGGATGCAGTGAATAAATAAGAGAGGTCAAGGCATAACTGTTAAATAACTGGAAAGTACCCAAGCAAGGAAGTTAAACTTATGATATTACTAAGATAGCACATAGAACCAAAAAACATATTGAACCATCATACTGCCTTGACAAAGTTCAGAGCAAAAGGTTGCTCTGGGTCTTCAGCATGATAAACTGTTGAATCTTTTCTCAAATATTGATTATAGCTATCCCAGTGCTAATAACCTTCATTCTCTAGGTGCCTCTGTTCAAGTTTCATATTTCCAAGAAATAGAATTAGATTTGCCAAACTTGGATGAGATACCTCTTTCCTTGAAAAATCAGCCAGGCAAGTGTTTTGGGCAGACGGTGGTGACATTGACACAATCGCAGGGTAAAAACTGAAAATTGAACGATTGCCCCAATTTGTATCACTGCAGTGGATAATCCTTGTGATCAGAGCATGTTCTTTTTGGGTAGAAGTGGACGGTGATGTGTAAGAGCCCTTTCAGAAGGTGGCTTGACCATAGTTGGGTTGCTCTAGGACTAAACCAAGAAGTAGAATTATATTTCTTAAATTTATTTGTATAAGCAGAATGTAGTATGCTAAATCCTATAGCCCTCACTTATGACTTATCTATATATATAATAGCCTAAGCGACCATTATGACCAGATGACTGAATGACTGGCTGGTCGCTATGATGCACACTGACCACCAGGGGCAGACTCTCAATGCATGAGCTGCCCCCTGGTGGTCAGTGCGCTCCCACAGGCAACCTCCCATGGCTGGCCAACTTCCCGCTGTCCCCCCTGCCCCCGGCCGGCCGGCCCTGATTGGGACTGGGTGAGATGGCCCCAATTGCCGGCCAGGCCAAGGGACCCCACCCATGCACAAATTTGTGCACCAGGCCTCTAGTATTTAATATTAGAGTCTTCCTTCTTTCCTCTTCCTCCAGCTTCTATTGATAGAAACAGTGGCCATGTTTTCTTTGCTTCATCTTTCTCAAGATTGATTCATAAGCAATGAGAGCTGACTTTGCATTGACTTGTGCAATTCTGTGTTTACCTCATCAGATGTGGGAGGACTATATCCTGTTGCTCAGGGCTTGCACTAGGAATTGGAAAATATTGCAGTAATCATTTGCTAGGAAATGCAAGATTACATCTATTTCTTTTTTTAAAATATATTTTTATTGATTTCAGAGAGGGAGAGAATCATTGACTGGCTGCCTGCTGCACTCTCCAAACTGGGGATCAAGACCACCTCACAACCCAGGCATATGCCCTGACCGGGAATCGAATCATGACCTCCTGGTTCACAGGTCAATGTTCTATCACTGGGCCCACGGTTGGGCCACCTACTTCTTTTAATCTAAGTGGTATATTCTGAACTTAAATATTATTTAACATTTATAATTCTCAAATTATCCCCCTTTTAAAGGTAAAATAACTATAAAAATGTACTAGTATACTCATAAAATTTCACTTATAGAAGAATATGAGAAAAGATATATTGACCAGGTGTTTTAGTTACCTTTTGCCTCATAACATATTATTCCAAAACTTAGAAGCTTAAAAAACAAACATTTATTATCCTCCTGTCTCTGTGGTTCAGAAATCCAAGTGCAGCTTAAGGCAATGCCTGTCTCAAGATTTTTCAATGAGGTTATAGTTAGGATGCTGGCTAAGACTGCAATCTCTCTTGAAGTTCAACTGGTAGAGGATTCACTTCCAAGTGCCCACAACGTGGTTGTTGACAAGGTTTAGTTCCTCATGGGCTGTTGAACCGCTGTCCTCAGTTCTGTACTGACTGACGGCTAGAGTCCGCCCTCTGTCCCTTGCCACATCAGCTTCTCCATAGGGTAGCCCAACACGTGCCATCTGGCAAGCAAGTGAGAAAGTTATGGAGACTGGCAAGCAGAAGCCATAGTCTTTTCGCAACCTAATCTTATTTGAAATATCCCATAATCTCTGCTACATTCTATTTAACAGAGGTGAGAGTTAGGGTGTCCCACCCACACTTACACAAGGGTGCAAATCTCAGGAAGCAAGAATCATTGGGCGCTCTTTTAGAGTTGCTTATGACACCCAGGAAAACTGGATCTGCAGCCCCTTTCATATTAGAACTGCACGTATATTCTCACTTTTAGAAAATAGAAGAAAGTCATACAGTAAAGCACAATAAAGTATTATTAAAACTGAGGAGAGACTTTGGCTAAAAATGAATGGCATTTACTATTATTGTTCTATAAACCCAGAGGGAAAGTGCTTCATTTGCTAAGGCAGATTTTCACTGGCAGGCTTAAAGACTTTTATACCAAACAGTGACCAGGCCACAGATTTCTGTACAAGTTTTAAGACTGTGCTGAGTTACCCTCTATATAATAAGGTGACTTTTGGTTATCAATACAAATTAAGTAAAAATATTGATAATGTAGAAATGCCTTGTAAAAGAAAACCTTGTCGAGACAAGAAAAAGTTGAAAAAGTATCAAATAACTTTAACAAATAAGTTTATTTAGAAAGATTCATAGATCCCTACCTGGATTTGTTCAGAGGTTAGAGCGTCAGCCCACAGACTGAAGGGTCTTGGGTTCAATTCCGGTCAAGGGTTGCAGGTTTGGTCCCCAGCCCCAACTAAGGGGAGGCAACCAACTGATGTGTCTCTTTTACATCAATGTTTCTCTCTCTGTCTCTCCCCCTTCCTTCCACTCTCCCTAAAAATCGATGGAAAAAATATCCTCCCATAAGGATTAAAAACAAAAAGAAGAAGAAAGATTTATAGAAAGAAAAAATGCAACAATTTAAACAATTTGCATTAATACGAAAGCAAACTATTTTGAGGCAAAGGACTTCAAGGGCTTTGGGCATCTTTCAGCTCCTTAGGAAACTGGCCAATTACACTTCCTCACATGAAAAACAAGGAGGATAACCAAATTTCTTAACAACAAAATAAGAATAATTATATTTAGATATATATTACTCTTCTTAATGAACTATCTGATACAGATACCAAGCATGGATGCTGTATGGGATGGGTGGAGTAGCTAAGGAACAAACACAGAAAAAGAAAATTAAGATATTGGAAGAAAAACTTAAAACATCCAATTTAGTTCTGTTAAAACCAAAAAGCATGCTTTTATTAAGAATTGGCAGTTGATCTATCCTACTCCTCACCCTTAAGATTCTTCTCTCAGATAACAGGAGGCTATCTTGTATGTTTTATTTCAAGAAGAATGGATAGGTAAAGCTAATAGTGATGCACTGGTGCCCTGTTTGAAAATACAGAAAAAAAATAATTTATTTTTGTTGTTGACGGTATTACAGATGTCCCCTTTTCCCCCCTCCACCTGGCTCCTGCCCTACCCCTGGCCTTCACTGCACTATTGTCTGTGTCCATGGGCTCTGCATATATGCATATAAGTTCTTTGGTTAATAAAGTAAATATTTTCAGATCAACTCACAAGAGAATTTATAGAAATAGAATGATCAAAAACTTTAAAAAGATGTCAACAAATCAGTGGCCCCAATATTCCTAGCAATTTACCAAAATGTATTGAATATCAGCTATGTGAAGAGCACTGGGCACCAGAGGGAGGAAGCCAATGGACCACAGTTTACATAATTATATTTTTATATTAATATTTTTTCTAATACTTATTATTTGGGAAAAATTGAAAAGTATAAAGAAGAGAATATGAAATCATCCATAATAAGCATAGTTATTATTTAGATATTAAAATTATGTTTTACATATAGATATATTCGTGTAAATTTTAAATATTTCTATATAATTTTATAAACTATTTTGCAACTTTCTTTTTTCCTACCTATGATGTCAGGGCTTGTTATTTTTTCTTAAATCACTGAATATTATTTTTAAAAAATATGACTTTTAGAATATATCTAATATCCCATTTAGAGTTATAACAGAATTCATTAAATCTACTCATATAATGAAGATTGGGTTATTTCCAACCTAGGTGTTTTGTTTATTTTTTATATTCTTGCAGTGATAAGCATCCTAAATCAAAAAATATTCTTGTCATTTATAATGCAGTATACAATCTCTGCTGGGAAATAAAGTTTCTACTCTGGTGGGAAATAAAGAGGTATAAAGAATGACATTGACATATGATAAATTCTAGAAGGCAAATATCATTTGCAATGCAAATAGAGATGATGGAGAACTAAATAAACCAGCGAAGGTCTCACAGAGATCTCACTTGCCTGAACCTTGAAGGAGAAATATCAGCTTGTTAGCTAGACCATGAGCTTAAAGAATTCCAGCAGAGAATACATGTGCAAGGTGGCATTTGAACTGTACTTAACTCTTTTCTCCTTAAAACACTCTCTTTTCTTCATTTCCATGTCTACAAATCTCCCCGTTTTCTTTTTTTATTGGTTTTGTTGTTGTTGTTGTTTTGTTAATCCTCACCCGAGGATATTTTTCCATTGACTTTTAGGGAGAGTGGAAGAGAGGGGGAAAGGCAGAGAGAAACATCAATGTGAGAGAAGCACATCAATTGGTTGCCTCCTGAATGAGCCCTAACCAGGGCCCAGGCAGGGGAGGAGCCTGTAATTGAGGTAGGTGCTCTTGACTGGAATCGAACCCAGGGCCCTTTGGTCCGCAGGCCAAAGTTCTATCCACTGAGCTAAACAGGCTAGGGCTCCTCTTGTAAGAGGAGTACATGTATTTTTCATTTCTCCTCTTTCCAGAGGGTGGATTTTCTTAACTTTAATTCCATGTTCTTGCCTTATTCATCAACCACTTCTCCTGGAGAGAGGATGGCAGGTTCCATTATGATTGAAAGTCATTGGTTCATATTTTATATCAATCATCTGCTATCACTGAGGATTTGAATGTCTTTTCTTCCTTCTCTACCAGATCCATGGGGGGCAGCAATTCAGGCAATATTATAATCTCCAGTTTCTGACACCCTATTTCTCAGTTGGTTCTGCAATGGGGAAAGAAAGGGGTTTCAAATACTCAACCCTGTGACACTTCCTACTCTACCACTCTGACCACTTAAAATCCCAGTAATTTGCAATCTACTTGTAATGTTTGTGTGTGTGCTATAAGAAGTATTGGAGGTTGGTTGGAGGTGAGGGAGAGAGACACTAAAACAACCCCCAGATGCAAGAAGAAAACCTTTAAGCAGCAATGGCAGAATTGGGTACATACAGTGATTCTGTTTTTTTAGCTTAAGGTATCTTTGAGGCACCCTGATGGACAAGTCAAGTAATAAGTTTCCTAAAGTTCATTTCTGAGTGTAGAATTCATCATAAATCAATAAGAAAAGAAGGTTGATTTGCATATTATTAGAGGCAACACGACATAATCATAAATAGCAACAGTATCATAAAAAGACTATCACAGCTCAGAAGGAAACTTTAAGGAATCAGAAATATTGAAATCATTTCCTTAATTTTAAAATCTGAGTAATATGAGAAAAAACATCTATGGCAATTTGCTGATATCTCTATTTCTTTAAAATGCAAGGATGACAGCATATTCCATTTCTCTCTTCTGTCCTAATCACAACAAAAATACTGTTCTATGAGTAACTGGGAAATGTCAATGGCTTAGAAGCCTACATTAAATCTTACCAGGCAAGGTAAAAGAAGTGTTCTAGATTATAATTTAATGTGTAAACTCTGACAGTGGGACGTATTCCAGTTTTTCAAGAATAATTTATGGCTCAAAAGCAAGCAGGGAAGTACCGTGCAGGTATCTGACAGTAGTAGCTACTAAAATAAAATATAGCTTCCAAGTGGGAGAGAACCTTCCTTATCATGTTTCTCTTAATAAATATGTATGTATTGAAAGGCGCGCCGCCCGCCTCTCCGGGCGATCGATGCGGGAGGAGGAGTCTGGCCGCTGGGCTCTGAAATCCCTCCGCGCCCGCCGTAGGGCCTGGCCTCCCTGGAGTGGGTCCGAGTGTCCAGACCGGCCGCATGGCCAGCGCGGGCCGAGGGGTGGGGCCAGGCGGCGACCGACCACGGGGGAGGTCGTGGGAGCAGAAGGCCTCACCGCCTGGCTCTTTCCTCCCTTCCCCCGTGGTTGGCTCCCCGCTTGCCCGCGCTGGGGCCGGGGGTTGTGCGGCCCTCGGGGCCCGGTCAGGGAGGCCTGCGTGGGCCGGCTGCCAGGCCCCATGAGGCATCGGCTCCCCGGCCCACAGCGGGAGCCCAGCGCAGGCTGCCACCCGCCCACTGCCCCCCGGACCGGGCGTGGGGGAGCCGGGCCGCTCCACCCGCTGCACCCTGTGTGCTGGGCCTGTGCCGCCCAGAGCCGCTGCGGGAGTCCCGGTCCGCCTGCAGGCCGGCTGCAGGTGCTGTGCGGGAGGGCCATCCTGCCTTGCGGCGTGTTCCAGCGGCAGCAGCGGGAGCCGGGCGAGGACTGCACCCTCCATCTTGCCTTGGGTCCTCCATTTTGGGACAGAGCCATGTGCTTCTTCGCCAGGGGAAGCCGCTGCTAGCCACACCCAGGATTTCTCTGGACTAACCAATAATAATCAAGGGAAGTGCACGCCATCACTATGACCACATCCTGTACTGACTCGCGCCTGGCCAATTGGCGGGGCACACAGTCCCCTCTCCTGCCCTCACTCCACCCCCCTTTAAAACGTCCTGTCCCATCAGGCCTCACTCTCTCAGCCACTGGACTTTCCGCTGTGTCGCTGGGTCTGGTGAACGGGAGCGCAAGCCGGCTTGCATTAAAAAGGACTCTTTGCTTTTGCATCGGACTGACTGGCTCCCTGGGGGTCTTGGGAACTTTGAAATCTGGGCACAACAGTATGTTGGTAGCACTTTGTCAGTAAACTAGTTCACTGAAAGTTACACACCATGTGTCACATGAAGCAGCATAATATATGTCAACCCAGGCTTCTGTAAGTGTCCCAACCTGAAGGGCCAGTTTGCTATGTCACTGTGCAGACAAACTTGTGTTCTTTACAAATAGCATTAATAAAGTCTCCAGGACTTGAAAGGAGGGAGACAACACATTCCATTGGGGGCACTGCAGATGGTTTCAGAGAGGAGATTAAATGTGAGCCATCAAAAATTTTGACAGATGAGGATGTGAAAAAGAAAAATACTAAAAATGTGGATGTTTTGCAAATCACATTAAACTTTGTAAAATGAGCCCTATCTGGTTTGGCTAAGTGGATAGAGTGTCAGCCTGCAGACTCAAGGGTCCCAGGTTCGATTCTGGTCAAGGGTATGTACCTTGGTTGCGGGCACATCCCCAGTTGGGTATGTGCAGGAGGTAGCTGATCAGTGTTTCTGACTCTCTATCCCTCTCCCTTCCTCTCTGTAAAAAAAATCAATAAAATATGTATTTAAAAAAATTTTTTTAAAAACATCGTAAAATGAAATTGGATATTTTGAATTCAGGATTTTTGTTTTGTTTTCAAATTTCTCCTTGCTACATAAACATTTAAGTCAGTCTAACCTCCTGAGAACCAGTAACCAAATGGAAATTAGCTACAGGCCCTTTTTGAGAATTCATGGCAATCATCAAGGGCCTCAAAAATTTCTTCGTAACTTGCTCCTATTATCAACATTTTTTTTCTTTCTTATTTGGCTTTGCCTCTTGGCTCTCTGGCTCTTACTTGAAGTTACATGTTTTACCTTTTGGATTTGGGTGTTTACATTCAGTCTCCCTGATTTTTGGTTATTAATTGTCCTTAATAATTTTTTTGACAAATAACCTGAGACACTTCCTACTCTGGTATGTCTTTGGTAGGATGGCTTTCCTGTTTTGGGCCTTTGGGCCATGCAGCCAGTGCCAGAACTTGTTGTACCTATGGCTGCCTAACCAGGATCCACATGAGGAAGGATTTGAACAATGTCAACCATGGAAGTTGCTTCTATTTTATTGCTATTTCTTTCTGGCAATAAAACAAACACATGTTCATTGGAGGAAAGTATAAAAGAGAAAAATCACCTCTAGTTCTACTACTGAAGATAAACAATATTAGCCTGTTGACATTTTTATTTCTAGTCTTTTTTCTATGTTATATTTTTTAATCCTCACCCAAGGACATTTTTTTCATTGATTTTTAGGGAGAGTAGAAGAGAGAGGCAAAGACAGAAAGAAACATCGATGTGAGAGAAACACATAGATAGGTTGCCTCCTGCACATGCTCCAACCAGGGCCAGGCTGGGGAGGAGCCTACAACCTAGGTACATGCCCTTGACCAGAATTGACCCCGGGACCCTTTGGTCCACAATCTGATGCTCTATCCACTAAGCCAAACCAGCTATTTTTACATATTTGTTAAAATAAAATTGTGTTTATAGTACATACACAGTTTGTAACTTGCTTTAACATACTTATTTTATCATAATCATTTTCCAGTATCATTAAAGAGCTTTGACAAAAAATGCTTTTAATGGCTATGTATTTAAACATATAAATATAACATGATGAAACTCTCTTATTAGGCATTTGTTATTTTTCACTAGTGTACAAGAAACCCTAATATCAAGTGATCTATAATGTGTAAGTCACAACCAAGGAACTATAGCTACAAAACTAAATATAACTAAAAATAACACAAATTTTATACTTGTATCTTGGAAAAAATTCTTAAGGATCCACTCACAGGCCACAGAAAATTTCTGTAGCATCCCCTAATCACTTGAGTCTATGCAAATACCCTGTTTCTCCTTAAAGTTTTGCCCACTAAGTATATCATTCATTAGTGGGTCTTGTCTACAGCAAGTATTGCTGTGACGTTCTAATGGTGATTTTCTATTTCCATCATTTCTTCTACATCTATTATGTGGAATTCTTCTGTAAGGAAGGTTTATGTCTTTCCTCCATTTATTTGTTTTTATCAGTCACTCACTTATACTAGTATAGACTCTAGTCTTACAGGGGGTTGTTATAATCCAATAATATTGTTATTTATTTTTTTCAAGCTGTTCTAGCATTGGCCACTGGAACTCTTTCAGGTAGATTCCTTTGTCATTTTGATATAATTTTATCACTGCACTAGAGGCCCGATGCATGAATTTGTGCACAGGTGGGGTCCCTCGGCCTGGCCTGTGGAATCGGGCCGAAACTGGCTCTCTGACATCCCCCAAGGGGTCCTGGATTGCAAGAGGGCACAGGCCAGGCCAAGGGACCCTACTGGTACACAATAGGGGCTGAGGAGGGACACAGGAGGTTAGCGAGCTGGGGAGGGACTGCAGGAGGGCTCCAGGGCGTGTCCAGCCCATCTCACTGAGTCCTGATCAACCAGACCCCAGCAGCAAGCTAACCTACCAGTCAGAGCATCTGCCCCCTTGTGGTCAGTGCATGTCATAGCAAGTGGTTGAGCAACCTTAGCATATTATTAGCATACTAGAAGCCAGGAGCATGAAATTCGTGCACAGGTGGGGTCCCTCTGTCTGGCCAGCAATCAGGGCCAATTGGGGCCGGTGGCCAGGGAGGAACCTCGGGAGGGATTGTGGGAGGGCTCCAGGAGTGTCCGGCCCCATCTCACCCAGTCTCAATCAGCCAGACTCCGGCAGCAAGCTAACCTACCGATCGGAGCATCTACCCCCTGGTGGTCAGTGCACGTCATAGTGACTGGTCAGTCAACTGCTTGGTTGGACACTTAGCATATTAGGCTTTTATTATATAGGATACTTTTCTATCTATCATCTATCTGCATTTCCTTGCTTTCTAGAATTACAAAATGCTTTAGTCTTATTTTCCATTTCCCTGACCAGTCCTAACATAAACCATTCCTCTAAAAAGCCCAGGTCCCTTTAATTAGGGAATTGTATTTAGAAACCAAAGTCTCAACATTAGGTATATTTATTGCTGTTAGGATGTCACTGTTTATGGGCCTTCTCAGCAGACAGAAATAGGAAATATGTATTTTTATACTAATTATTCACACACACATATATATTTATTTCTGTATTTATCTTTATGTACATCTATTAAAATAAACACAAGTTTATGTTATAATTTCCAATTCCAATCCAGCACCACAAGGTTCATTCTAGTCTTCCCCCCACTTGCTTATTTGTAAGTTCTTTTTTTGACTGTGAAAACCTTATCGACAACAACAGTACCATATAGAACAGTTCCATCATCCTAAAAATTCCATTGTGTGGCTCCTGCATAGCCATTTCCTCCCTTCTTTTCTAAGTAATTACATAGTTGTAGCCTTTTGGGGGTCTAGTTTCTCTCACTTAGCAATAAGAAGGCAGAGTTTTAAAAGTAATTTCTGCTAAGTCCTAGAGCAGTGATTTTCAACCACTGTGCTGCAAGTATTTTTAAAACATGCAATAGGTGAGTATCTAACCAGGGACACTGACCTCTTTCCCCTTAGGTTGTCAAATAAATAAAGGACAACAGCCAATACAAAAATAGCCATCTGATGTGAATGAATCAAAATTATACCTATTTTTTTGTCAGTTCACCAATAATAATAATATTTTTTTGGTGTGCTGGAGAATTTTAGTAATAGTTTATGTGTGCCATGAGATGAAAAAGGTATAAAATCACTGCCCTCGAGGATACAGAGCTATCACAGAAGTCCCAAAAGGAGATGAGAGGGGAAATGGCGCTTGGAGTCATCTTCTACTCCTGCTTGATCAGAATAAATGTCCTTTTATCTGTTATATACGGGCTTCTATATGCCATTTTTGTTTTCAAAAAATTTCTACTTGTTTGAAAGTATTTTATAAACTTTGTTCATTCTGAATTAAGGCAGTATTAGTAGTATTGGAGAGTTCAAAACACTTGGGAAAGACATTAAAGAGGGAGAATTTTTTAAAACATGAAAACTACAGTTGTCCCTCCATGTCTGCAGGGGGTGGCAGGGATTGGTTCCAGGACCCCCGCAGATCAAAGCAAAACAAAACATAATGCTCCAGGTCCTTATATAAAATGGCATAGTGCTTGCATATAACCCATATGTGTGTACAGGCTACAGGAGGGTAATGACTACACATCACTTCATTAGCATGGATTCAGCATAGTGCCTAGCATGTGGCCAACCCAAGTTTTGCTTTTGGGAACTTCCTGGAATTTTTTTTTTCTGAATATATTTTATCCGTTGTTGGTTGAATCCATGAATGTAAAACCTGCAGATACAGAGGCTCACTGTAGTTTGAATGTATTGAATAAGTGTATTAAGACACTTTCCAGGTATTTAGGTTAACGAGGAGATACATTGGGGATAGTATTCATCAAGATAGATCTAGGAGAATATTTGGAAGAGCTAAATTCTGGTTTGAACATTTCTAAGTGGAGAGATCTACTACTCATTTGGAGCTCAGGAATTAGGTTTGGGTTAAAGATACAGATCTGGTAGTAATTAGCTCATGCATATTTATAAAATATGTGGATGTGAATTACCACACGGAGAGTGTAAAAAAATAATAAAAACAGGATGTTATCATGTGAAATACTGATATTTATTAAGTGAAATATGGAAGACCTCAAAGGAGATAAGAAAGATATGTAGAAGAAATTCCAGCAAAGTATGATATCACAGACTTCAAGAGAATGGATTCAAGAATTAGGGTGGCCAACATTGTCAAAGATGAAAAAAAGAAAAAGTAAAATACACCAACAGAAATGCACCCTTCAGAGTCAACTATTAAAGGTTACTGGTGAGGACAAAAATCTCAGTGTGTCAGAAGTTAAAGGTAGGTAGCTATTGGTTAGTAGTGAAAGAAAATAAAGGTATATTAGAGGGAGTGGGTATAGCCTATTCCCTCTAAAAGTTTGAATTAGAAGAGAAAAAGAATCAGCAGCAATTGAAATGTGATCTGGGGAATTTATAGGATTTGTAGGAGCTTTTTGTACCAGTAAAGCTCTAATTTAAAACATTTAGAACATGGAATAGATATTCAGGTGCTTTAAAAATAATACTATCACTTATTTCTCAAAATTGCTGTTTGGTAAGTGTTCCTCAATGTGCTTTAGTTAAATTTGTACTTGTTATATAAGAGATAATAAAATTACATAAAATTATATCCAGTTAGTAGCAAATCTCTACAATTTCTGGAGTCAGATTATATAAAAGAAAATGATCTTTAGAGGTGTCAAAATTTAGAACTGGCACACTAGTTCTCCTCAAGGTTCTGAATATAAAAACAACAATTTTAAGTATCTTGGATAACAGTTTGTTGCATAAGACTATTTTCATCTCAAAATAAATAACTAAAGTAATCAAACACAAAAAATTAAATTCTGAGCCCTGAACTTTTGGATTCAGGAAGAAAACAAAGCAAAATAAGCAATGTTAAAACTAAGTATGCTTGACATGTAAGTTTAACCATGTCCATTGAAAAACAGAAATATATATAATTCAGAAGTTAAGGGGAGAAAAAAATTGCTTATAAAATATTTGCATTACAGCTCTGATATGAAACACATCAAGGCATTAGGTACCATTAGCTTTGCCCCTTAGGAACTAGGAACTGGAAACTTAATTTCCTGAAGCTTAAATGTCTCCTCTACAAGATTGGAATAATGACCTAGATATGGAATGCTTATGAAGATTAAATGAGTTAATAAAAATGATGCTGTGAGATCTAGGTCTGCACAAAGCAAGTCCTCATCAGAAGGTGATCATGAGCCCTGGACAGTGTTGTTAAGTGGTTAGAGCCTTGGCCCATGCACTAGAGGGTCTTGGGTTCGATTCCTGGTCAAGGGCACATACCTACTCTGGTCAGGGTATGTGTGGGAGGCAGCCAATCCATCTTTCTCTCTCACATCAATGGTTCTCTCTCTCTTCCTCTCTCTCTCTCCTTCCCTCCATCCCTCCCTTCTGCTCTCTCTGAAAAAATCAATTAAAAAAATATCCTCAGGTGAGGATTAACAAAACAACAACAACAAAAAAGATGATCGTGATAATGGTTTCATTTCCTCAGTCCAGTTTCCTAATTCACCCAATATAATACAGCTCCTTTTCAAGTTTACAATGTTTTCTACTAGGATCAGTGAAGTCACTTGAACTGAATTTTCTCATATCTTCAGTACATCTTTAGCCCCCAGATAATCAGATATGTCCGGAAAGTAAAAAAGATGCCAAGTGACAATAATCTTTCTTGCATACATAAAGACATAGTTTAAAAACAAAATCTCTGTAAACTATTAAGAAAAAAAGAAAATCAGAAAACACCATGTTTTAATTATTTTAACTTTATTTGGCATACTTAGCTTGATTCACAGATTTGAATAGTTGACACATATGGTCAAAGCTAAAATTTGTTTTGACATTTTGTTGGCTAAGCTACTGTTTGAGAAGTTTTACAATAATTTTTCATAAAATCTAAAGCAATTGTTTTGGCGAACTGCCTCTTGAAAGCTTAATATTTTTTTCCTCATGAAAGTGCTATCATTCACTGATTAGGTTTTACTGAATTACTTGAACAGGTACACTTACTTTCAGAAACACCTGAAAATATTTATTCTAATTATGTATTAAGAAAAAAATAATTGGAAAAATGACTTGGAAAAAAACAATAAAATATAGAGAATTGTCTCAAAGAAACCTACAGTAAAAATTTTTAAAAATCTAAACTAAATATAGATTTGAAGCTAATAGACAACACCAGTTTTTGGCTTGAGGTATTTATTTTTATTTTTAAAATTACTTTAATCCTCACTCAAGGATATTTTTTCCTTTGATTTTTTAGAGTGTGGAGGGGAGGGAAGGGAGAGAGAGAGAGATCGATTGGTTGCCTCCTGCAGGTGTCTTGACCAGGGCCAGGGATCAAGTCTGTGACTCTTGGTCAGCGGGCCGGCGCTCTAACCACTGAGAAAAACTGCCAGGGTGGCTTGAGGTTTTTAGATGTACACTAAATTAGGATATAGAATAAGGTGGGTGGGCAAATGGCCATGTAATTTCCTGGAAAATCTTCAAAGAAACATGCAATTCTTATGGTAGCTCCTCTTCCACTTTGAAGTACGTTCATAAGACAACAGTTTAGGAATATTATTCCTATTTGAAAAAATTTTAAGTATTATACTGCTACCATTATTTTTAAGTAAAAAGTAAAATAAGAAGAAATATAGAAAAATATAAAGTAATCATTTTTGTCATAAAACACTTTTCTTTTGTATCATTTATAAAATTATGTTACATCTTTAAATATTATTTAATGGAGTTGGGTGGATTTTTCCCAGTGGCAACATTTTTATTTGTCTAATTTTTATTCAATGAGGATGTAGTAATTTATAATAAAACTAGAGGCCCGATGCACAAAATTCATGCAAGAGTAGGCCTTCCTTCCCTCGGCTGCCGGCACCAGCTTCCCTCTGGCCCCTGGGACCTGGGCTTCCCTTGCAGCCCCAGCTTCGTTCAGAAGGACATCCAGAAGATGCCCAGGCTAATTAGCATATTACACTTTTATTATTATAGATTTATTTGTAAATAATTAGGGAATAACAAATATTTTATTAAGTGAGATATAGGTCAATTAGTAAATATAAAAAATTAATTCACTTCACTTAAACATTTTGCTGCCTTACACAGATGATTTTCGCTGTTGAGAGAGGATTGAACCCAGAATAAGTTACAGAGGTTGTCTAGAGACTATAAAGCTTTGAAATATTTATATGTCAATAAGTGGTGATATGATTTTATATATCCTTCACTTAGCTTGTACTATAGACAAGCAAACAAATATTTATTTTTTTAGGTATGTATTTATTTATATCAAGGTATAATTTCTTTATGTTGATGTACTCATTTATTTATTATATGTTTCTCACTTCAGTCAGGCTTTTGCTCAAATATAACCAAAAAGTTTTCCTTGATTATTCTATCTAAAAGAGTCCCTTAAAAAAAAAGTTGTCACATTACCTTACCTTACTTTTGTTTATAGCACTTATCACTATTTAATATTAATATATATATATTAATTTGTATGCTTATCTTGTTTTCTTTTCTTTAATATAAGCTCCATGAGAGTAAGGACTTTGTTTCATTTACTAGTGTATCCCAGAACTTATTAAAATGACTGAAATACAATCACTTCTCGGCCTTTTGGCTAAGATCAAGTGTAGTATCTGTTCTTATCAGTTTAATAAAATGACTGAAATACAAACATGCTCAGTAAAATATATTTAACTAAATTAATTATTGTTTGTCTTACCTAGTGGAGGTTGTTGTGGGAGGCAGTATATGCTCACTCTCCAGAAAACTATTGTTCCTTATGCATGGTTGGCTGATAATCAACACTAATAAAAGAGAAAAATGGTAATTGGCGTACGAGCTACGCTTTTCATTGGCTAATCAGGGCTATATGCAAATTAACTGCCAACTAAGATTGGCAGTTAACTGCCAACAAGATGGTGGTTAATTTGCATATGTAGGCACAATGCAGGGAGGCGAAAGGGAAAGCAGGAAGAAGCCCCCTGCCACTGACAGTGATCAGAAACCCAGGGGGGAGCTAAGAGCTGGGGGGCAGGGCAAAGGCAGCCCTGCCCCCCAGCCATGATGGGAGAATCAGGTGCCTTTTCCGCCCTGGCCAGTGATAGCAGGAAGTAGGGGTGGAGCCAGCAATGGGAGCGGGGCACGGTCGAAGCTGGCAGTCCCAGGAGCTAGGGGTCCCTTGCCTGGGCCTAAAGCGAAGCCCACGATCGTGGGGCCGCTGCAGCTGCGGGTCCCCGCTGCCCGGGCCGGATGCCTCAGCCAGAGGCGTCAGGCCGGGGCAAGGGGCCGATCCTGCGATTGGAGGGTGATGGGGGTCAATGCCTGAGGGCTCCCAGTATGTGAGAGGGGGCAGGCTGGGCTGAGGGACACTCCCCCCCCCTCACACACCCAGTGCACGAATTTCGTGCACCGGGCCCCTAGTAAACTAATAAATTTTATTTAACTGCTAGAAAAATCACTGGAGTGTTCAAGAATAATGCATCATGTAGAAAATATTTAGAGTTCTCGCTCCCTAAAATGTCCCCCATCTAATTTGGGCATGCTATATAACATAACATAATATACCATAACATAACATAATATAACATAACATAACATAACATAACATAACATAACATAACATAACATAACAAACATAACATAACATACTATAATGTTCAAACATGTCCCCCAAGCTTAGATATGCTGGTTTTCCAAAGGATTACCTGCCATAAACAAAACTGTATATATTGTATATATTTCAGTACCTCTGACTGTAACTCCTCCTTAGTGGGATTATCTGCATCTGGTCCCTACTCACTCCCCAACACTACCATCCCCAGAGCCAATTTGGATTATCAGTTTAATCTCTCTGCTAACCTCTTTCCAGTTTTCATTTTGTATTAGGGATCTGATCTATCTGATTCCATATGATACATCTCTTAGAAATGGTAGTTAATATACTAGGACAATACATTTTTAAAAACTTCTATTTAAAACATGTTTCTCAAAATCATTTTAACTTTAAAACAGAAGTCATTTGATTACATATTAAAAGGCAAAAATGATACTCTACTAAAGGCCAGTGTTTATTGACTTACTCACAATTTCTAAATTAAAAAACTACTTGGTTATTACAGCAAAGTTAAATTAGAATTGATGTTACTTTACAACTCGGCTGACTCTTCTAAAAATTTGTATTTGTCTAAATTATATTATAGCATCTTATGATCTAGTATTCTGATTTTCTCTTCCAAACTGAGGTCTATTGATTGCAATAGATACTGCTTTTTATCATACTACCAAATTTATTTTGTCTGTTGTTAAGGCAGAAAGTGTTTTCTCTTACAACTAGTATTACCTGCCAATTGTAAAAAGCAACACTTATTGTGTTTCCTTTTAGTCATCCTATCTAATAATAGACAAACATGGTAATTAACCGTACCTCCGACATGCTTCCCATTGGCTAATCAGGGCTATATGCAAATTAACTGCCAACCAAGATGGCGGCCGGCAGCCAGGTAGCTGAAGCAAACAGGAGGCTTGTTTTCTCCAGTGATGGAGGAAGCCAAGGTTCCCCGCCTGCCGCTGCTGGGCTCTGAGCTTGCCCTCTAAGAAACAATTTTGCAATTATAGAAGCTAAACAAACTCCAGAAACCTGCTTTCAGCCAGCCAGGCCTCAGAGCTGGAGCTGCAACAGTGTTTCAATTATAGAAGCCAAACAAACCCAGATACCTGCTTTCAGCAGCCGCGGTCTCAGAGCTGGAGCCGAGCCTCAGAGCTAAAGCCAGCTCTCAGCTCCAGTGACAGCCATAAAAGGTAAATAAATCTCAGAATAAAAAAAAAAAAAAAAGGAGAGGTTGGAAGCTTCAGTCACCTGCCAGCCTGAAAACAGCCCTAAGCCCCTCACCCAGACTGTCCAGGCACCCCAGTGGGGACCTCCACACTGAAGGATGTGTGACCAGCTGCAAACAGCCATCAGCCCCTCACCCAGACTGGCCAGGCATCCAAGCGGGACCCCCGCCCTGATCCGGGACACCCTTCAGGGCAAACCAGCTGGCCCCCACCTGTGCACCAGGCCTCTATCCTATATAGTAAAAGGGTAATATGAAAACTGACCCTAACAGCAGAAAGACTGGGAATGACTGGTCACTATGACACACACTGACCACCAGGGGGCAGACGCTCAATGCAGGAGCTGCCCTCTGGTGGTCAGGGCGCTCTCACATGGGAGGAGCTCTGCTCAGCCACAAGCCAGGCTGATGGCTGCCAGTACAGTGGTGGTGGTGGGAGCCTCTCCCACCTCCTCAGCAGCACTAAGGATGGCCGGCTGCAGTTTAGGCCTGCTCCCCGCTGGCAAGTGGACATCCCTCAAGGGCTGCCAGGCTGCCAGAGGGATGTCTGATTGCCATCTTAGGCCCAATCCCCTGGGGAACGGGCCTAAGCCAGATGGTGGTCATCCTCTGAAGGGTCCCAGAATGCGATAGGGCACAGGCTGGGCTGAGGGACCCCCCTCTCCCACCCGAGTGCACAAATTTTTGTGCACCGGGCCTCTAGTCCTATCTAATAAAAGAGAAACATGGCAGTTAGCCATACCTCCGCTACCCTTCCCATTGGCTAATCAGGGCGATATTCAAATTAACTGCCAACCAAGATGGTGGCCAGCAGCCAGGCAGCTTGAAGTTAACATGAGGCTTGCTTGCTTCAGTGACGGACGAAGCCAAAGTTCCCTGCCTGCCACTGCCGGCCTCAGAGCTATCAGTTTGAAACATAGTTACAAATATAGAAGCTAAACAAAACCCCAGAAACCTGCTTTCAGCCAGCCGGGATCTCAGAGCTGGAGTTGATACAGTGTTTCAATTATAGAACCCAAACAAACCAGATACCTGCTTTCAGCAGCAGAGGCCTCAGAGCTGGAGCCAGAGCTAAAGCTGGCCCAGAATTAAAACAAAGAAAAAAAGGAGCAGTTGGGAGCTTCAGTCACCCACCAGCCTGAAAACAGTCATCATCCCCTCACTCAGGCTGGCCAGGCACCCCAGTGGGAACCCCCACCCTGATCCAGGACACCCTTCAGGGCAAACCAGCTGGCCCCCACCCATGCACCAGGCCTCTATCCTATATAGTAAAAGGGTAATATGCCTCCCATCACCGGGATTAGCAGAGCCATGAGGCCTCCCGGCACTGGGATCAGCGTGACAAGGGGCAGCGCCCAAACCACCGATCACACTGCAGATCTGTGTGTGACAGGAGGCAGAGCCACAACCTTCCTATCTGCCCTGCTCTGTTCAGGACAGGGGAAGGCGCCCCAACCCCCTTATCAGCCCTGCTCTGTGCCTGATAGGGTGGAGCTCCCCAAGCTCCTGATCGCCCTGCGGCTCTGTGTGTGACAGGGTGCGGCGCCCCAACCCCCTGATCAGCCCTGCTCTGTGCCTGATAGGGTGTGGCGCCCCAACACCCCCCCCCCAAGGGCCCTGCTGTGTGTGTGACGGGGTAGAGCCATAACCTCCCCATTGGCCCTGCCCTGGGTGTGACAGTGGTGGCGCCTCAACCCCCTGATCGGCCCTGCTCTGTGGATGATAGAGGGCAGAGCCCCAAACCCCCCCCCACACACACAGTCCCTGCTCTGCGTGTGACGGGGTAGAGCCATAACCTCCCCATCGGCCCTGCCCTGAGTGTGACAGGGGGCAGCGCCCCCACCCCTTGATTGGCCCTGCTCTGTGGGTGACAGAGGGTGGTGCCGCAACCTCCCTATCGGCCCTGCCCTGAGTGTGACAGGGTGCGGCACCCCAACCCCCTGATCAGCCCTGCTCTGTGTGTGATTTAGTGAAATCAAAGCAACTAATTGTTGAGGATAAGATCATTTTTGAAGCAAACTAACTGAATGAGTTGATAGGTTATTTGAATTTGTCTAACTTTCTAAATGTCACCTACAAACTTAAAAATAAGTGATTGGTGATGTATAGAAATGAGATATATATCATATTCCAAGTGGCAGGGGATTGGATTACTGTTATTATTTCCTTAGAATTGGTGTTTTAAAGATAACTTTTAGATAAATAAGCCTTTATTTGGGTTTAAGTAGACTCTGACCCAGAACCATTCGTAGATTTCCTTATGGAGAACAAAATGAAGCCATGCACCGAAAACATTCCTCTTGCTCTACCAGCAGCGTTGGCGGAAGGACGTCTCACAGGAAGTTTTCCGCTCCCAGGCATAGGTCCCTGGGCTTCTTGCCTCGGAAGTGCAGCAGCCAGCACCACGGAAGATGATGAGTTTCCCCGAGGGTGACTCCCCCAAGCCTGTCCTCCTCACAGCCTTCCTAGGTGGGCTACAAGGCTGGCATGACCCACATCGTGTGGGAGGCCGTAGGCCAGGATCCAAGGTGAACAAGAAGGAATTTGTGGAGGCTGTGACCATTGTGGAGACACCGCCCATGGTGGTTGTGGGCATTGTGGGCTACGTGGAAACTCCCGGAGGCCTCTGTACCTTCAGGAAAACAAAATCAGAAATGAAATAGGTGAAGTAACAACTGATGCCACAGAAATACAAAGCATTATCAAAAAATACTATGAAAAACTCTATTCCAACAAAATGGACAACCTAGATGAAATGGACATATTCTTAGAAAAATACAAGCTCCCAAAACTCAATCAGGAAGAATCAAAAAACCTGAATAGGCTGATAACTACTGAAGAAATTGAAACAGCGATCAAAAATCTTCCAGCAAACAAAAGTCCTGGTCTGGACGGCTTTACAGGGGAGTTCTATCAAGCATTCAAAGAAGAACTAAAACCTATCCTCCTCAGACTATTCCAAAAAATTCAAGGGGAAGGCACACTTCCAAGCTCTTTCTATGAAGCCAGCATTACCGTAATTCCAAAACCAGATAAAGACACCACAAAGAAAGAGAATTACAGGCCAATATCCCTGATGAACATAGATGCTAAAATCCTCAACAAAATTCTAGCAAATCAGATCCAGCAATACTTTAGAAAGATCATACACCATGAACAAGTGGGATTTAGTCCGGTAATGCAGGATGGTACAATATCTGCAAATCAATAAATGTGATACATCACATAAACAAATGAGAGGCAAAAATCACATAATCAAATCAACTGATGCAGAAAAAGCATTTGACAAAACCCAACAGCCTTTCTTGATAAAAACTCTCAGCAAAGTGGGAATAGAGGCATCATATCTCAACATAATAAAAGCCTTATATGACAAACCTACAGCCAACATCATACTCAATGGTCAAAAACTAAACTCATTTCCCCTGAGAACTGGAATGAGACAGGATGCCCACTTTTACCACTTCTATTCGATATAGTACTGGAAGTGCTAGCCATAGCGATCAGACAAGAAGAAATAAAAGGCATCCAAATTGGAAAAGAAGAAGTAATACTGTCCTTATTTGCAGATGACATGATACTATACATAGAAAACCCCAAAGACTCCATCAAAAAAACTACTAAATCTAATAAATGAATTTAGCAATGTAGCAGGATAGAAAATTAACACCCAGAAATCTATGGTCTTTTTATACACCAATAATGAATTCACAGAAAGAGAAATGAAAGAAAACAATCCCATTTACCATTGCAACAAAAAAATTAAGATACCTAGGAATAAACTTAACTACTGAGGTAAAAGAGCTGTACTTGGAAAATTACAGGACATTGAAAAAAGAGATAGAGGAAGGCATTAACAAATGGAAGAACATACCATGTTCATGGATTGGTAGAATCAATATCATTAAAATGTCCATACTACCCAAAGCAATCTACAGATTCAATGCAATCCCCATTAAAATACCAACAGCATACTTCAAAGATTTAGAATAAACTCTCCAAAAATTCATCTGAAATAAAATAAGACCCCGAATAGCTGCAGCAATCCTGAGAAAGAAGAACAAAGTTGGAGGCATCACAATACCAGATATCAAACTATATTACCAAGCAACGGTTCTCAAAACTGCCTGATACTGGCACAAGAACAGACATATAGACCAATGGAACAGAGCATAGAACCCAGAAATTGACCCAAGCCATTATGCTCAATTAATAATTGACAAAGGAGGCAAGAGCATACAATGGAGTCAAAGATAGTCTCTTCAATAAATGATGTTGGGAAATTTGGTCAGATACATGCAAAAAAATGGAACTAGATCACCAACCTACACCAGACACAAAAACGAACTTAAAATGGCTAAAGGACTTAAATATAAGATGGGAAACCATAAAAATACTACAAGACTCCATAGGCAGCAAAATAGCAGACATATGTCATAGCAATATCTTTACTGATATAGCTCCTAGGGCTATATGGAGACTAAGGAGAAAATAGACAAATGGGACTACATCAAAATAAAAAACTTCTGCACAGCAAAAGAAATCATCAACAAAACAACAAGAAAGCCCACTGCATGGGAGAACATATTTGCCAATGATATTTCAGATAAGGGTTTAATCTCCAAAATTTACAGAGAACTCATACAACTTAACAAAAGGAAGATAAACGATCCAATAACAAAATGGGCAAAGGACCTAAATAGACACTTTTCAAAAGAGAAGGCCAAGAGACATATGAAAACATGCTAAAAGTCACTAATCATCCCGGAGATGCAAATCAAAACAACAGTGAAGTACCATCTCACACCTGTCAGAATGGCTATCATCAACAAATCAAATGACTAGTTCTGGCACAAGGATGTGGAAAAAAGGAACCCTCTTGCATTGCTGGTGGGAATGCAGACTGCTGCAGCCACTGAGGAAGACAGTATGGAATATCCCTAAAAAGTTGAAAATGGAATTCCCATTTGACCCAGTGATCCCACTTCTAGAAATACATCCCAAGAAACCAGAAAAACCAATCAGAAAGGATATATGCACCCCTATGTTCATAGCAGCACAATTTACAATAGCTAAGATTTTTTAACAACCTAAGCCCCATCAGCATAAGTAGATTAAAAAACTGTGGTACATGCCCTCGCTTGTTTGGCTCAGTGGATAGAGCATCAGCCTGTGGACTGAAGGGTCCCAGGTTCGATTCCGGTCAAGGGCACATGCCCAGGTTGTGGGCTTGATCCCCAGTGGGGGGTGTGCAGGAGGCAGCCAATCAATGATTCTCTCTCATCATTGATATTTCTATCTATCTCTTCCTCTCTGAAATAAATAAAAAGATATATTAAAAAAAAAAAAAAAAGACTACCAGGACTCTCAACCTACCATCATAATGGTCTCCTGTGCTGTACTGATCAATAAAATCTTTAAAAAAAAACACAAAAAAAACTGTGGTACATCTACACAATGGAATGCTAGCCTATCTAATAAAAGAATAATATACAAATTAACTGTCACTCTGTCACTCCATCACAAAGATGGCCACACCCATAGCCACAAGATGGCGGCGCCCAGTCCTCTCAGCCCTGCCGCTGAAGTGTCCAGGCCTGTTGGCCAGGCAGGTGGTGGGGGAGGCAGGGGGTGTGCCGAGGGGCAGAGTCAGAAATCAGAGGGGGCAGGGGCGGAGTCGGCGATCAGAGGGGGCTGGGGGTCCCCTGCCCAGGCCTCAGGCCTCAGCCAAAGGCCTGAGGCCTGGACAGAGGCAGAGCCATCTCCAAGGGGAGCAGGGAGCTGGCCTAAGCTGTCAGTTGGACATCCCCTGAAGGCTCCCAGTATGTGAGAGGGGGCAGGCTGGGCTGAGGGACCCCCACCCAGTGCACGAATTTCATGCACCGGGCCCCTAGTCCTAATAAAAGAGAAACATGGTAATTGGCGTACAACCGCTACCCTTCCCATTGGCTAATCAGGGCAATATGCAAATTAACTGCCAGCCAAGATGGCGGCCGGCAGCCAGGCAGCTTGAAACTAACATGAGGCTTGCTTGCTTCAGTGACGGAGGACTCCAACGTTCCCCGCCTGCCGCTGCAGGCCTCTGAGCTGCAACTCTAAGCAACTATGTAACAAATATAGAAGCTAAACAAAACCCCAGAAACCTGCTTTAGTCCGCCGAGCTTCAGCCAGCAGGATCGCAACATTGTAAGCAAAGGCCAGAAACCTACTTTCAGCAGTGGAGGCCTAAGAGCTGGAGCCAAGCCTCAAAGCTAAAGCTGGCCCAGAATAAAAAAAAAAAAAAAAAAAAAAAGAAAGAAAGGAGCGGTTGGGAGCTTCAGTCACCTGACAGCCTGAAAACAGCCCTCAGCCCCTCACCCAGACTGGCCAGGCACCCCAGTGGGGACCCCCACCCTGAAGGATGTGTGACCAGCTGCAAACAGCCATCATCCCCTCACCCAGGCTGGCCAGGCACCCCAGTGGGGACCCCCACCCTGATCCAGGACACCCTTAAGGGCAAACCAGCCAGCACCCACCCATGCACCAGGCCTCTACCCTATATAGTAAAAGGGTAATATGCCTCCCAGCACCGGGATCAGCGGAGCCGCGAGGCCTCCCGGCACCAGGATCAGCGTGACAGGGGGCAGCGTCCAAACCCCCTGATCGCCCTGTGGCTCTGTGTGTGACAGGGGGCAGGGCCACAACCTCCCTATCCACCCTGCTCTGTTCGTGACAGGGGAAGGTGCCCCCACCCCCTGATTGGCCCTGCTCTGTGTGTGACAGGGTGCGGCGCCCCAACCCCCCCACCTCCCACGGACCCTGCTCTGTGTGTGAGAGGGTAGAGCCATAACTTCCCCATCGGCCCTGCCCTGAGTGAGAGTGGCGGTGCCCCAACCCCCTGATGGGCCCTGCTCTGTGAGTGACAGGGGTTGGCGCTGCAACCTCCCCATTACCCTGCCTTGAGTGTGACAGGGGATGGTGCCCCAACCCCCCAATCGGCCCTACCCTGAGCGTGACTGAGGGTGGCATCGCAACCTCCCAGTCCTCCCTGCTCTGTGCATGACAGGGGGCGGCACCCCAACTCCCTAATCGGCCCTGCTCTGAGCCCGACCAGGGGCTGCACCTAGGGATTGGGCCTGCCCTCTGCCACCCGGGAGCAGGCCTAAGCCAGCAGGTCGTTATCTCCTGAGGGGTCCCAGACTACAAGAGGGCACAGGCCGGGCTGAGGGACCCCCTCCCCCCCGAGTGCACAAATTTTTGTGCACCGGGCCTCTAGTCCTATATAATAAAAGAGAAACATGCAAATTAGCTTTCCTCCGCTATGCTCAAGCCACACCCAAGCCACACCCAAGCCATGCCCACCAGCCAATGAGAAGTGGGTATGCAAATTAACCCAACAAAGATGGCAGGTAATTTGTATACACAGAGCAGAGTCGGGGAGCTGGCAGCTTGGAGGGATGTGGCTCCCTCGGTTGCTCCCTTGGTCACTCCTTTGGGGGGACATGGATCCCTTGGTTGGAAAAAACCCAGAGTGTGGGGAGCACCAGGAATTCCAGGAATAGTAGTTTTGGTGGCAGATGGCTCTCCTAGACACTAAAGCAAAGTGAGCCTGGAGCACTGTTGCGGTTGGGGATGGAGGGAAAGCAAAAGTGAGAGACATAAGTAAAATCAGAGTGTCTAGAGAAAATTAAAGGGAAGATATCCTAAAACTTCCAGGAAATCTCCACCAATGAAGCAAATAAAAAAAAATGCCTCTATTATTCTGTGAGCAACAAACCAAACTGGGTTGGGGGGGTCTCAGACAAATTCGCTCATATGATTGCAAAGACAAACAGAAACTCCCGGATTGGAGAGGGCTCCCCTGAGGGTTCCCAGATTGAAGAGGGTGCAGGTCGGGCTGAGGGACCACCCCGCCCCCGGCCCAAGTGCACAAATCTTTGTGCACCAGGCCCCTAGTGTCGCTATTAAAAAGCAAGAACTTTTACCATTTGCAACAGCATGCATGGAACTGGAGAGCGTTATGCTAAGTAAAATAAGCCGGTCAGAGAAAGATAAATATCACATGATCTCACTCATATGTAGGATCATTATATATGATCGACATAATTTGATGAAGAATAGATCCAGAGACAAATGGCAGGGGAGGGTGGGGGGTTAGGGAGCAACCAAAGGACTTGTATGCATGCATATTAGCATAACCAATGGACACAGACACTGGGGCGGTGGGGGCTTGCTCAGGGTGGGAATGGCTGGGGGCAAAGGTGGGAGTGAAACGGGGAAGTATTAGGCATGCAGGAAAGTAGAAAAATTGTTTGAAAGCCTGTTTAAGAAGCAATCAGGCATCCTGATTCCATCCTTATCTTTTGCTAGTGTCTATCTTCCTGCATCCTAGTAGTATGAAAGAAATTTGTTCTCTGGAGAGACTGAATCAAACTGGCACTAGACTTAGAGACATTTACTGAAGACTTGATGATTAAGGGAAAGTTAATCCCATTAACATACAGAGTGAACTATGAGACTCCCTCCAATCCTCTTCCCCTATTCAGCTTCCAGAATATAAATAACCAAACCTATTCCATTCATCAAACACATTCCTTAGAAAGAGATTGGAACAGTACTTTCCAGGGGGAATAGACTGGTCCAAGAGGAAAATCCTACAGATTCTAAAATTTTGGGGTCCTAAAATAACTGTGTCCCCTTCCAATCACTACACAGTCATAACACCCCAATCAATACATCCCACCCCTTCACATAGAGTGCCCAGTCAGTATTTTAGTGCCTCTTTCTTAAATATGAATGAATAGCCAAGAAGGAAGATGAGGCAAGGTTTTCTATGAGGCTAAGGCCCCCTTCTCTCCAATCATAGCTTTTACTTTACCAAATTCTCAAAGAAAACAACATTGCATTAAACATACCTAATTCAGATATTGAATGCCTGCCTGGAAGTTGATTATATATCTCATTCTCCACTGTTTTTCAAAGAATTGCTTTTTTTAAAATATATTTTATTGATTTTTTTACAGAGAAGAAGGGAGAGGGATAGAGAGTTAGAAACATCGATGAGAGAGATCGATCAGCTGCCTCCTGCACGCCCCCGACTGGGGATGTGCCCGCAACCAGGGTACATGCCCTTGACCGGAATCGAACCCTGGACCCTTGAGTCCGCAGGCCGACGCTCTATCCACTGAGCCAAACCGGTTCGGCCAAAGAATTGCTTTCTTATCCCTTCCTGCACCAACCAACACCCACTGTCAAGTCTATTCTTCTTCCATTAGTGAATACAATAAATTTTCATTATATTACACTTTATATGCAAATAATACTTATTTTTAGATTGTTATAACTTAGTTATATAAATATTTTCATTGCTCAATCAATAACCTTTTTCATCTGTGGAAAGCATTTATATAGTTTAGATCAGGAAAAAATGCATTATAGTTTTCCCATTAAAACTAAAGGAACTATTTTTTCATTTAACAACTTTTTACTTAGCAACAGAGATCTCAGAAATAAACTAAAACAGTTAATTGATGGATAAGTGTATAATAAAGACATTTTTAGGAGTCCAAGGTCTTAAAAACTTTCCTCCTAAACAACCCTTCTCAGGAAACTACTATGCTTCAGAAAATAGTGAGGATAAAAACAAAGAAATATGGGATTCAAGCAACAGGTGTTCTAACCCAGGGAAGTGGAAGGAATTCCCAAGGTGATGTTGGAAGGGAAGTCCTAGAATAGCTGTGGAGCAGGCCTGACTAGCATCGGTGCCACGGAGAGCAGTGTTCAATGTGCCTGTAGGTAATGTTACTACAAACCAGTGCCTCTTGTCTAGGCCAGATTTTGATGGCATTCCCACAGCTGATTTTATTTTCTGTTGACTGCTGCCCCCAAAAGGCTCTTCCATGTCCAATGACACAGCTTCTGCCAGGGGTCATTGTGACCCTTCCCGAAGGTCCCACTGTAAGCCTCTACTCTCAATGCGCATTCATGTCTTTTAAGTCTGGAAAGCAGCTTGGGAAAGTTAAGGCTAAGGCCCCCATCTCTCCTATCCCATAGAACATCAAGGGAGTGTGGCGAGACCCATGTTGGGGTAAGAGCTTACACAAGGTAATCTCTTTCTACATCTTAAATAGAAATTGGGGGACAGCTAAGATGTTAATAGCTAAGATAGAGTTATCCCGAATGTTACCTTCACTTTTCTAAATCACCCTTTCCTTTCTCTGGAACTAAGCTGGGGGCTAAGAGGTGGGGAAAAGGTTTTCATACATTCATTTCACACTTCCTTTTCCCACTGTTTCTTCCTCTTCTTTTTTGGGATCAGAAAAAGAGGTTTTTGTTCTTATTTTTTTTATCTCCCTTCTGCCTTGGAGCTTGGCTGGTTTTCTGTCATGGGTTAAGAAGTATCTCTTTACTTCAGGAGAGCCCTGTGAGATGGGTCCTTCAAGCCTTTGGTATTTTAATTTAGGTAATGAAGTAACCTGGACGTCTTCTCTCCTACATAGTCTCGCCTCTTGTCTACTTGCTGCATAATTCCATTTTGCATATTAGTAGCTGCATCTGACCCTTCTTATATTTCTCCAGAAAAGGTTATTATTTCTTTCCTGTTAAATGGATACCTTAAGATGTTTTTGAGAGAAAAACTTTGGAAACTACTATGCTTCAGAAAATAGTCAAATGGGGGTGGGGTGGGCTATGAGGGGTCAATGAGGGGGAAGGGGGAACATATGTAGTACTTTCAACAATAAAGATTTTTTTTTAAATATATTTTATTGATTTTTTACAGAGAGGAAGGGAGAGGGATAGAGAGTTAGAAACATCGATGAGCGAGAAACATCGATCAGCTGCCTCCTGCACACTCCCCACTGGGGATGTGCCCGCAACCAAGGTACATGCCCTTGACCGGAATCGAACCTGGGACCTTTCAGTCCGCAGGCCGACGCTCTATCCACTGAGCCAAACCGGTTTCGGCAATAAAGATTTTTTAAAAACTCTGAGCAAAATGGGAATAGAGGGAACATACCTCAACATAATAAAGGCCATGCTAGTATATGATTCCCAGTCGGGGTGCATGCCCTGGTTACAGACTTGATCCCCAGCAGGGGGTGTGCAAGAGGCAGCTGATTAATGTTTCTCTCTCATTGATGTTTCCATCTCTCCCTCTCCCTTCCTCTCTCTCTCTCAAATCAATAAACATTATTTTTAAAGACTTCAAGAAAAAGGGTCGGGCTTGAATTTTCTATCTTCTTAATGCCTGAAATAGATTGAAAGCAGGGTTTTTTTTGTACATTAAGTTATACTTATAAAATGTTCACGTGTATAAATAAGCTTGTGTCATGTAGATTTGGGGGGCTCAATTTAATCACACGAGTTCTTCAGAATGGAAATCCTTTCCTGGCTGTGATAAGAGAGAGGTGCCTCAGACAGAAGGACCCATGAGATGAAGCATGAGAAGGACTTGACCCATGTTGCTGACCTTGGAGATGGAGGAAGGGGAGCACAAGCCAAGGAATGCGGGTGGCCTCTAAAAGCTGGAAAGGACAGAGAAATGAACTCAAACTCAGGAACTCCAGGAAGGCGCACAGCCCTGCCAAACCTTGGTTTTGGCCCAGAGAGACATGGATCTGGCTTCTGACCCACAGAACTTTAAGAGAATAAGTTTCTGTTGTTTTGTCATTAAGTTGGTGTCCTTTTGTTATTGCAGCAATAGAAAACTAACACATAATCATTAATAAATTGTATAGTCTATATATTTCTTTATTGTTCCAACTGTGTTAAAACAGAAATTTATCTTGATGAAAATATTTTCCATAATAGGAAGGGTAATTAAAATTTTGTAGTATTTCATATGGCAATCTAGTAGTCAATAATTTTGTATACACAGTCTTTACTCACAAGAAGGCAAACAGCTGTCTTCATGAAAAGTAAGTTCTAAAATTCAAAAAATACTTCTAGTTATAAGATAAATAAGTTCTGGGGCTATAATGGAGACTATAGTTAATACTGTGTTGTATATTTGAAAGTTGCTAAAAGAGATCTTTAAAGTTCTTATCACAAGAGAAAATGGCATCTATGTGAAGTGATGGGTGCTAACTAAACTTATTGTGGGAATTATTTTGAAATATATACACACATATAAAATCATTATGATGTACACCTTAAACTAATACAATGTTATGTCAATTATATGTCAATGAAACTGGAAAAAATTCCAAATAAAGTGCTTTCATAATACAAAGGAGTTAAACTTATATAATTTTGAAAGTAATACTCAATATCTTTTGTCACAAACCACCTAACTAATTTCTTTTTTAAAATATATATATTTTTTCATTGATTTCAGAGAGAGAGGGAGAGAGAGATAGAAACATCAATTATGAGAGAGAATCATTGATTGGCTGCCTCCTGCACATCCCCTATTGGGGATTGAGCCAGCAACCCAGGCATGTGCCCTCGACTGGAATTGAACCTGGGACCTTTCAGTCATCAGGCTGATGATCTCTCCACTGAGCCAAACCAGCTAGGGTACCACCTAATTAACTGCTTCTTCTAGCTCTCAATGTCTATATTAGTCATAGCTAAGTCTCAAGTGATGAAATAGTCTTATCAAGGCTTTAGGAAGTGATTTAGCCTAGCCTGTGTGGCTCAATGGTTGAGTGTTGACCTATGAACCAGGAAGTCATAGTTTGATTCCTGGTAAGGGCAAATGCCCGTGTTGTGGGCTCCATCCCTAGTAGGGGGTGTGCAGGAAGCAGCTGATCAATGATTCTCTCTCATCATTGATGTTTCCATCTCTCTCTCCCTCTCCCTTTCTCTCTGAAATCAATACAAAATATAGGTATTTTTAAAAAGTGATTTAATTAGAGCTGTTTGCAACATGTACTAAACATATTTCAATTCCAGGACTTTGTATGTGAAGAAAACCAAATATCATGATTCATGAACAGATGTGGAAGAAAACACATCAACATCTGGAAATTTACTTCATGGGAAGAGGCAGTGCACTGTAAACAAAGGAATAAAAGTTAATCTTCTGGGAACGTTTGCTTCCTGGAAACTAAAGGCAACTTTCCTAAAGTAAACCCAGTAGAACAAACAAACAGCCCAACATGCTTAAAATGAAGCCCTGATAACATAGAATAAACTGAATATTTTCTATAATATCATCATTGTTAACATATTTTATTACATCAGAATTAGGGACCAAACTTTTTAATTAATTAATTGATTAATTGATTGATTGATTAATTAACTTATTTATATGTGTTTTTATTGTTGAACATATTACATTGACCCCATCCACCCTAATCCTGCCCCCTCCCCAGGCCTTCACTGCACTATTGTCTGTGTCCATGTGTAATGCATGTAAGTTCTTTAGTTAATCACTTCCTGCCCAACCCCTTTCCTCTGAGATTCATCAGTATGTTGTATGCTTCCATGTCTCTGGATCTATTTTGTTTGTCAGTTTATCTTGTTCATTAGATTCTACTTATAAGTGAGAGTATGTGATGCTTGTCTTTTCTCACTGGCTTATTTTGCTTAGCATAATACTCTGCAGGTCCCTCCATGCTGTCTCAAAGCATAAGAGATCCTTCTTTTTACTACTGCATAGTATTCCATTGTGTAAACATACCACAGCTTTTTTATCCACTCATTTACTGATGGGCACTTAGATCTCCACCTTGTAGAGCAGCGGTTCTCAACCTGTGGGTCGAGACCATTGGCAAACACATATAGCATATCAGATATTTACATTATGATTCATTACAGTAGCAAAATTATTGTTATGAAGTAGCAACGAAAATAATTTTATGGTTGGGTGTCACCACAACATGAGGAACTGTATTAAAGGGTCGCGGCATTAGGAAGGTTGAGAACCACTGGTATAGAGCATTCTGTTTCTGGATCCTAACGGCAGAGGAGAACCAAGATGGCGGCATAGGTTAACGCCGGAGTTTGCTGCTTTGAACAACTACTTCAAAAGTGAAACTAAAAGACTGAACAGACATCACCCAGAACCACAGGAACGCTGGCTGAGTGGAAGTCCTACAACTAGGAGGAAAGAGAAACGCATACTGACACTCAGAGGAGGCGCAGTGCTGAAGTCAAATTCTGAGGTGCGGAGTGCGCGGAGCGGGCTGGCGGCGGAGGGCACGGTTGTTGTTTTCAATCGGGAGGGAGTCGCAGACTCTGAGCTCCAGATATAGGCGAGTCTTTAGGGACCCAGACTCAAACGGGACTGTCTGGCTTCGGTCAGAGTGAGTGCAGCTTTCTCTCCGAGCTTTGCAGCGGGTCCTGGGACTCAGAGAGGCAGAGCCCCTGGGGACAGGACTGAGAGCTGCCGGGGTCCAACCCCAGCAGGTCCAGGGGTTCCCAAAGGCGTAGACGGAGTCGGCGAAGAAGGAATGATACGGAGACAACGTTCAGTTAATCAGCAGCCTAGCCAGGATCTCCAGCCAAGTTCTGGTCTCGATCTCCAGAGAGGTTCTGCTTAGGATCTCCAGCCAGGTTCTGTACAGATTCTCCAGCCAGGTTCAGTCACCAGGTTCTAGTCAGGTTCTCTTGCCAATTTCTGTAGTCAGGTTCAGTCCAGGATCTTTTGCCATGTTCTCTTCAGCGAAGTCCTTCTGTCTCTAGAGAACGTTCTGTGTAGGTTCTGTGCCTAGGTTCTGTCTCTCTTGGTCCTGTCTTCTAAGTCCTGTCTCCTAAGTTCTGTGTTCTTCTGTCTTGTTACATCTGTATATATACCAGTTGATTCAATCCTATCAATCTCTATTACAAAGGTTAGGGCGTTTCTTATCTCCATTCCAGGGAGTAAAGATTATGTAGCTTAAGCATGATTGTTCATAGTTAAAGTGATTAATTACCCGCCTGGCACTTAGTTGAGGGGTTTTATTCCCTCCCTAACTTCAGGGGAAAATCCCTACCTGGGGATTCAACCTTTCTCGGAGAGGTGACCTTGGTTAAAACACAGCGCCAAGAAGGTGAGCAAACATATTAAGAACCGTATGCCATATATGCCAGGTCCCTTGAAACAGCAAGGATGGACCGGCTCCCGGCAGAGAGCCGCCATAACTGCTCTCTCCGGCCCACCCTGTTGATCCTATGCGACCCGCCCTACCCAAGCCCTGCACAGAGGCTAGATTAGCACCTCCCTAGAGGACAGAAGTTCTCTCACTGCTGACACAGCTGCTTCTCATAGCCACTTGGCCTGGAGGTCAAACCCTCCCTGATATTAGCTACAACAATCAAGGTTTAACTATAAGACTGCGAACAAAGACCACTAGGAGGTGCACCAAAGAAGCATAACAAAATGCGGAGACAAAGAAACAGGACAAAATTGTCAATGGAAGATATAGAGTTCAGAACCACACTTTTAAGGTCTCTCAAGAACTGTTTAGAAGCCGCTGATAAACTTAATGAGATCTACAAGAAAACTAATGAGACCCTCGATGTTATATTGGGGAACCAACTAGAAATTAAGCATACACGGACTGAAATAACGAATATTATACAGACTCCCGACAGCAGACCAGAGGAGCGCAAGAATCAAGTCAATGATTTGAAATGCGAGGAAGCAAAAAACACCCAACCGGAAAGGCAAAATGAAAAAAGAATCCAAAAATGTGAGGATAGTGTAAGGAGCCTCTGGGACAGCTTCAAGCGTACCAACATCAGAATTATAGGGGTGCCAGAAGATGAGAGAGAGCAAGATATTGAAAACCTATTTGAAGAAATAATGACAGAAAACTTCCCCCACCTGGTGAAAGAAATAGACTTACAGGTCCAGGAAGTGCAGTGAACCCCAAACAAAAGGAATCCAAAGAGGACCACACCAAGACACATCATAATTAAAATGCCAAGAGCAAAAGATAAAGAGAGAATCTTAAAAACAGCAAGAGAAAGAAACCCAGTTACCTACAAGGGAATACCCATACGACTGTCAGCTGATTTCTCAACAGAAACTTTGCAGGCCAGAAGGGAATGGCAAGAAATATTCAAAGTGATGAATACCAAGAACCTACAACCAAGATTACTTTATCCAGCAAAGCTATCATTCAGAATTGAAGGTCAGATAAAAAGCTTCACAGATAAGGAAAAGCTCAAGGAGTTCATCACCACCAAACCAGGATTATATGAAATGCTGAAAGGTATCCTTTAAGAAGAGGAAGAGGAAGAAAAAGGTAAAGATACAAATTATGAACAACAAATATGCATCTATCAAAAAGTGAATCTAAGAATCAAGTGAATAAATAATCTGATGAACAGAATGAACTGGTGATTATAATAGAATCAGGGACATAGAAAGGGAATGGACTGACTATTCTTGGGGGGGAAAGGGGTGTGGGAGATGTGGGAAGAGACTGGACAAAAATCGTGCACCTATGGATGAGGACAGTGGGTGGGGAGTGAGGGCGGAGGGTGGGGCGGGAACTGGGAGGAGGGGAGTTATGGGGGGGGGAAAAAAGAGGAACAAATGTAATAATCTGAACAATAAAGATTTAATTAAAAAAAAATCTAGTTTCTGACATTCAGAAGTTTATTCTCTTAAGAGTCAAGATAAACACCAGTGGAATGACATAGAATTACCACATGACATTTATCAAGAAGTACACAATAGCCTAGCCAGTGGGGCTCAGTGGTTGAGCACCGACCCACAGACATGATGGTACGATTCCCAGTCAGAGCATTTGCCTGGGTTTTGCACAGGAACCCCAGTAGGGAGTGTGCATGAGGCAGCCTATCAGTGGTTCTCTCTCATCGCTGATGTTTCTATCTCTCCCGCTCCCTTCCTATCTGTGAAATCAGTAAATCTATATTTTAAAAAAGAAGTACATAATATTTAAATGACATAGGAGACTGATAGGATTAAATGTGATTAGTCAGAAAAGACAAGCCATACCTAGAAGTAAATTGGGTTGACAGACGCATCATGCAAATGAAGATGTGCTGAGAAAGCCACTTTCAGAGAAAAAATATATCCCCTAAAAGCCCTCCATGATTATTTAAATTTTCACCATGAATCTAACCTATTAACTATTCATTTAACCAGAATATATTTTCTGAATACCACACACCAAGTTGTATGGGTACCAGTGTAAGTTTTATACTTTCTTCCTCCTTTATTTCAGTTTTGGACCATTTCAAATATGATTATTCTCTGGACAAGGTAACGTCGAAAGTCACAATCAGATGTTAACATGTAATTATGACCCACACCTTCCTTTTCTCCCTCATTCCTAAGTTTACTGAAGACTTAAAATGGCCTTTTGGGTATATTCCAACTATCCATTGTCTGCATTGATCTACCAGAGAAATTTTTAAACATAAATTTCATCATCTTCTCATATTCATTCCTCACCAATCAAAATTTATCTGTGCAGTGGCCTAATTCTTTAGGTCTTGCAAAGAATAGATGAACTTAAAGTTAAACTAAGAAAAGTTATGCAGAGATGGGAGAGATTAGAAAATGACTAGGGCTTAACCACCTATAGTATGAATTCTATAGGTCCTGATAAAAGACCCAAATGAGAGATAATAGGTACTGATACAATCAAGAATGAGTGGATTGGTATATTCTTAGAAGGTATCATTTTCTGGAAAGAAAGGTAAGAGTTTGCTATTTTTATGAGCATGATTGATCTACAATTATCGAAAGTTTGGGACTTAAGGTAAACATTTGGCAATCAATCCATACAAAGTTGGCAAATCATACCATGAGAATGGAGGAGTTTCTGAAAAAGATAAATATCAAGGGAAAGAAACAAACAACAAGGGATTAAACCCTGGAAGTTCCTAAAATGTGGTAGAAAAAGAAAAATTAGAGAAAGAGTGTTAAAGGATATGAATAAGACCAGAGGTGAGGGTGCTTAGAGGACTAGGTGAAAAAGGTAAAGGGATTAAAAAGCACAAATTGTTAGTGACAAAATAGTCATGGGGATGTCAACTACAGCATTGGGATATAGTCAATAATTCTATATAATAAAGAGGTAATATGCAAATTGACCATCATGCCCTCGCACAAGATGGCCACCCCCATGTGGTCCAAAATGGCCACCACAAAATGGCCGTCAGGGGAGGGCAGTTGGGGGCGATCGGACCGGCATAGGAGGTTAGTGGGGGTGATAGGGCCGGCAGGGGAGCAGTTAGGCATTGATCAGGCTGCCAGGGGAGTGGTTAGGGGGTGATTAGGCTGGCAGGCAGGTGAGCGGTTGGGAGCTAGCAGTCCCGGATTGTGAGAGGGATGTCTGACTGCCAGTTTAGGCCCAACCCTACAGGGATCGGGCCTAAACTAGCATTTGGATGTCCCCCGAGGGGTCCCAGATTGGAGAGGGTGCAGGTTGGGCTGAGGGACACCCCCCTCCATGCACAAATTTCATGCACCGGGCCTCTAGTATTCTAATAACTATGTATGATGCCGGGTGGGTACTGGAAATATCAGGAGGATCACTTTGTAAAAAAGTATGTGATTGTCTAACTGCTATGCTGTACACCTGAAACTAATACAAAATAATATTGAATGCAAACTAATTGAAAAATAAAATTTTAAAATGGAGAAACAATAGAATAAATGAATATTATAAAATTTACATTAGGGCTTTTTAAAAAATTCTATTTTATGTGCAGTCATAGAGTTTGTGTATCGAGTGATGTAACTAAAATAAAGAGTTCTGTGAAATTCCTCCTGATTTGCCTTTGGGTCAGGTAGCTTTTGATATTAAGCAGGCTAAATGGTTCCAATTCTTCTTTTCTGGGAATTAAATAAGCCAGAGCTGCCTTTTTGACTGTTTATACAAGAAGAAAATGAGCTGCCAAGACACAGTTAATAATATTGTATAACTTTGAATTTGTTACGGAGGAACTTTTAACAAGCCCTAGCATGACACCTTGTTTTTTTTGCATACCCCAGCCAAATAACTCCTCAAATTTCTTATTCTTCAAATGGCTCATTAGTACAAGCTGGTAGCCAAACCATCAAGAAACATTGCATATTCAGCCACTAGAGCAAACTGAGTTGCTTTAAGTGATTTTACCTACAGACTCATTAAAATGTACCATGTTAATCCTATGTCTTTATTTATGTTGAAGGTTCTAAAGACTAAAGGTATTTTAATTTATCAATGTGAGTTTATATAGAACTTGACTATGAAGAAAAACATCGTTTGGGATACTATCCAAGAACATAGACCCTGTGAGAAGAGATGGGAATCAAGGAATGAGAAAGCAAGAGAAGAAAGTTTATACAGCCCCACAGCTCTTAAATTCCCATTATCGAGGTGTTCTGAAGGTTGACATGCCCAGGGATGGCACATGCTGACACTTACTTCCTTATCCCATGCCTGTTGCCATTGATCATACTCCTTTCTGCTGAATAGGAATGAACCAGCATAGGACTGCAGGTAGCCACTACCAACTGATCGAAGCTAGCATGCTATTTGAAAACAGATTGCCATGCCCAACACATTTAAAAGTTACCCAGGAAAAGAATTTGAAAGAGATTATTTCTTTTAAAGAGATTATTTTCATGTTCATTTAGAACAGTATATGACCATAGTTCCATTAATGCATAATCAAGGAAAACGGCACACTATTATCTATTCACCAGAGGCCTGGTGCACAAAATTCATGTGTGTGTGGAGGGGTCCCCCTCAGCCCAGCCTGCACCCTTGCCAATCCAGGACCCCTTGGGATATGTCCAACTGCCAGTTTAGGCCCGATCCCAGGGACGGCCCTAAACCGGCAGTTGGACATCCCTCTCACAATCCTGGATCGCTAGCTCCTAATTGCTCACCTTCCCGCCTGTCTGCCTGGTTGCTCCTAACTGCCCCCCACCCCCCGCCAGCCTGGTCACCCCCAACTGCCCCACCATGCTAGCCTAGTCACCCCTCACTGCCCTCCCTGCCAGCCTAATTACCCCAAATTACTCCCCCCCTGCCGGCCTGGTTGCCCCACACAGCCTGCTGTTCAGTCATTTGGTTGTCCCTCACTAGCCCCCCTCACTGCCTCTGCGTGTCAGCCTGATCGCCCCTAACTGCCCCCCGCTGTTTGCAGGTTGCTCCTAACTGCCCCTCCCTGCTGGACTTGTCACCCCTAAATGCCCCCCCCCCACCAGCCTGGTCACCCTTAACTACCCCCTCTGCTAGCCTAGTTGCCCCCAACTGCCCCCATCTGCTGGCCTGGTTGCCCCCAACTGCAACCCCTCCACCAACCTGGCCACCCCCAATGTCCCCCCGTCCCGCTGGCCTGTTGGCCTCTTACTGCCACCCTGCCAGCCTGGTCACCCCCAACTGCCACCCCTGCCATCCTGGTCTCCCCTCACAGCCCCCCCCACCAGCCTGGTCACCCCACGCAGCCTGTCATTCAGTTGTTTGGTCGTCCCTCACTAACCCCCCTGCCGACCTAGTTGCCCCACGCAGCCTGCTTGTTCAGTTGCTTGGTCATCCTTCACTCACCCTCCTGCCGGCCTGGTCGTAGGCAGCCATCTTATGAGGGCATGAGGGTTGATTTGCATATTACCTCTTTATAATATAGAGGTCCATCTATTCATCTGTCTGTCCATCTATCCATCTGCTTTTTATGTTTATGTTAAATTTCCCCTTAGCACAGGCTTCTGTGAGCTATTATTTTAGGAGAACTTAAAACAGCCATTCTGAATTTCACTCAAATTATTAATTACTAGAGGCCTGGTGCATGACATTCATGCACGGGGGTGGGGGGAGGATCCCTCAGACCAGCCTGCACTTTCTCACAGTCTGGGACTCCTCGGGGGATGTCCACCTAAGCCAACAGGCAGGCATCCCCCGAGGGGTCCTTAGCACTGCCGTGGAGGTGGGAGAGGCTCCCACCATCACTGCTGCATTCGCCAGCTGTGAGCCCAGCTTCTGGCTGAGAGATGCTCCCGCTGTGGGAGCACACTGACCACCAGGGGGCAGCTCCTTCATTGAGCATCTGTCCCCTGGTGGTCAGTGCATGTCATAGCGACTGGTCGTTCTGCTGTTTGGTCAATTTGCATATTAGGGTTTTATTATATAGGATATCGTATAAACTCTAATTACATGTGAAGGATTTTACATGTGTGATGATCTTCTATTGGTTTTATTGGTTTATTGTGCTGTTTATTTTTTTTGTTTTTCTTTACAAATTTCTGCTTTATTCCATCTAGTTGGTGACAGTATCCATTGCCAACTCTTTGCACTCCTAAAAGACAGGAAGAGCATAGCTGCATGTATGTTACTTGTATTTACCTAGAGTGTTGCAAGCATGAGATTTGCAATGGCAGAAGGTAGGAAGAAAATAGGCAAATCATTTAAAAATATGCTATGAGAGCTAGCTGAGAAACCACTAACTCTTAGGGAGATGGGAAAGCCTGCACAGAAGAGGTAATGTTTTTCAGAGATGTAGGGTTAGAAGTTCTTCAGCAGAGGACCAAAAGGGCTTGGTATTTTCCAAAAGTATTCAGAGGACCCAGGAGATGCAAAGGATAATGAAGTTAATATTGTAAGTAAGACCAGATGTGAACTGACTTTAGATGTAAACACGACCTGCTTTGTGGGGAACTGATATAGGATTAAGCCTGGACTGACCTGTTGACAAAGTCACAAACAAGTCCCAGCTTAGAGGGCACAGTTCTCTTAGCATAATTAGGATTGACCTTATAATGCTCCCTAGATCTTATCTGGGTAGCTAATGGGCAGTGGGAGGTGCAGCAAATGCTGCCAAAACAAGTGAAACTCACAAGAACAGTGTAACTTTGGTAACCACTACCTTGTTTACCTCTGGCTATAAAATACAGTAAAGGCTCAGTTTGCCTCGGGATCTTTCTCTGTGGCCTCAGCCAGGCACAGGAAGATCCACGGAGACTAAAGAGAGCTAGAGAGTTCTGAACACTGTCTCTGTGTAAAACATTCTTTGCCAACTCCATCCACACCTTTGGGAACTCCTGGCCCGCCAGGGCTGGACCCCGGCAATGCTTGGATTTTTATGCAGCAGAGTCAGTCAAAGTTTTTCAAGATGGGCAGCAAAATATAATCAGATTTGAAATGGAGGGGTGATTGTAACCTCATTCTTTTATCAATTTTAATTTTTCTTACTTTTTTATTTTTATCAGAAAAATGTCTATGTTTGACATTATAAAATACTAGGGGCCCGGTGCACGAAATTCGTGCACTGGGGGGGGGGTCCCTCAGCCCAGCCTGCCCCTTCTCACATACTGGGAGCCCTCAGGGGATGTCCTATTGATGGCTTAGGCCCACTCCCAGCTCCCCTTGGGGAGCGGGCCTAAGCCGCAGTCTGGCCTCCCTTTGTGGGAGGTGACCGGGCTGATCAGGGGAAGGCACCAGCCCCATCACCCCGCTGCTGTAGCCACTGCCAGTCACCGCAGCCACAAGGTTTTTTCATCAACACGGAGTCCAGTCCCATCACCATGAAAAAATGACAACTTTTTTTAGGCATTTTCAAGATCTGTCTTTCATATAATAATAATTTCTTTATTATTTTTTTATCCTCACCTGAGGATATGTTTCCATTGATTTTTAGAGAATGTGAAAGAGAAAGGGAAAGAAGAGAGAAACATCAAAATGAGAGGAACACTTTGATTGGTTGCCACCTGCATGAGCCCTGACCTGGGCCCCGGCCAGGAAGGAGCCTGCAACCTAGGTACATGCCCTTAGTCAGAATTGAACCCAGACCCTGCCATCGGCAGGCCAAGGCATTATCCACTGAGCCAAAGTGGCTAGGGCAGGATATGACATTTCTTAGCCCTCCAGCAGCGGACCTTCGTTTTTTTCACCAGGAGTGTGGTGAAAAATCCTAGATCACTGTTTTGGATTCTTATTACCCAAGTTACTAAGAATATTACCAGTGGCATACAGGGAGCTTAACCAATGAGCGGTCAGAAAAGGTGCTTCCTCTGTAGTTCACACCAATCTGTGACTTGGCACCCCACCCACCCCCACCCCAGGCTTGACGCCTCTGGCCCAGGCTTCAGGCCTGGGCAGGGGAACCCCATCTCCCCCAACCACAGGCTCCACCCTTGCCCAGGTCTGACCCCTAGGCCAGAGGCGTTGACCCCCATCACCCTCCAATTGCCAGATTGGCCCCTTGCCCAGGCCTGATGCCTCCGCCAGAGGTGTAAGGCCTGGGCAGGGGACCCCCATCTCCCTCCCATAGCTGGCTCTGCCCCCCGCCCAGGCCTGATGCCTCTGACCCAGGTATCAGGCCTGGGAAGGGGACCCCCAGCTCCCCACGGTTGCAGGCTCCACCCCTGCCCAGCCCTAATGCCTCTGGCCAAGGCATTAGGCCTGGGCAGGGGACCCCCAGCTGCCCAGGATCTCTGACTCCGCCCCACGATGGCTGGTTCTGCCCCTGCCCAGGCCTAACGCCTCTGGCCGAGGCATTAGGCCTGGGCAGGGGACCCCCACCTCCCTGCGATTGCAGGCTCTGCCCCTGCCCAGGCCTAACACCTCTGGCCAAGGCATTAGGCCTGGACAGGGGACCCCCAGCTCCCCACGGTTGCAGGCTCTGCCTCTGCCCAGGCCTAATGCCTCTGACCAAGGCATTAGGCCTGGACAGGGGACCCCCAGCTCCCCGCGATCTCCCGCCCTGCCCCTGCCTAGACCTAATGCCTCTGACCAAGGCCTTAGGCCTGGGCAGGGGACCCCCCGCTGCCCAGGATCGCTGACTCCGCCTTGTGATGGCTGGTTCTGCCCCTGCCCAGGCCTAATGCCTCTGGCCTAGGCGTTAGGCCTTGGCAGGGGACCCCCCAGCTCCCCGCGGTTGCAGGCTCTGCCCCTGCCCCGGCCTAATGCCTCTGGCCGAGGCATTAGGACTGGGCTGGGGACCCCCAGCTGCTCACGATTGCTGACTCTGCCCCTGCCCAGGCCTAATGTCTTTGGCCAAGGTTTTAGGCCTGGGCAAGGGACCCCTAGCTCCCCGGACTGCCGGCTCCGCCCCTGCCCAGCTCCCATCCCGGGCTCCACCCCTGCTTCCTGTGATCACTGGTCGGGGGTGGCAAAGGCGCCTGGTTCTCTGATCACGGCTGGGGGCAGGGCAAAGGCAGCCCCCAGGGCCGCCTTTGCCCTGCCCCTGGCTCTTAGCTCCCCCCTGGGTTTCAGATCACCATCAGTGGCAGGGGGCTTCTTCTGTCCTTTCCCTTTCACCTCCCAGCATTGCGCCTACATATGCAAATTAACCACCATCTTTGTTGGCAGTTAACTGCCATCTTAGTTGGCAGTTAATTTGCATATCTCCCTAATTAGCCAATGGGAAGGGTAGCGGTCGTATGCCAATTACCATGTTTCTCTATTATTAGATAGGATAGATTAGTAAAATCATGAAAAATAAGAATCATTTACAATCTCATTCATTCAGAAATACATCACTGTTAACACTTTGTCAGCTCATATAAAGTACTTTCCCCCATGAACTGGAATAAATGGAAATATGCACATGATGTGGAGAATATTTATTTAGAAGCAATTATACTTACTAAACATAGCTTTTGGTAATTTGCTTTTTAGACCTAATAATATACTGTAAAAATCTTTCCTGTAAATTCACCTCATTTTCAGTATTATAAAAAATGCTGAGATACTGTTTTCTGTATTTTTATTTTTACATATCTATAACTATTTTTTTAAGACAAATTCACAGAAATGTAATTGGTGCATCAAACAGTATGCATATTTTAAACCTTATAAACCCATTTCCTAATTATTCTCTCTAAAAGGCTATCTCGGGAGAAAAAAATGGCGGAGGTATAGACGGACATGTCCCGTGCCTTGTCCCGGAGCTGTTAGGGTGAGCAGCTGAAGGGGGTAACATACAGCCCAAATAAGCAGAGGATATTCAGCTGAGAGACAGTTTGCAGCCGGCGGAGGAATCCTGGAGAAAGCGGATTGAAAGTTGGAGACTGCGGCTGAAATCTCTCCTGGATCGCCAGCTCAGCTGCGGAGACCGGGCCATCTTGAGTGGCTGTTTTTTGGAAACGTATACTGTACATCCAAAGACCCAGCATCCAGAGATTGGCTGCCAACCAGAGACACCGGATCTGGGACAGCACGACTACGTGGAGTCCTGTTTCTCACCGAAAGGTCAGGTCTCACCTGAAGGTGCGGTTGGCAATTCAGGTTGGGGAGAGGAGTGTGTGCGGGAAGGTCTGTGCCCCACAAAGACCGCAGCCTTTGGAGCCAGCATGATCTGCAAGTGTGGAAGAGCTCCCACAGGGCTGCTGGCAGAAGGGAACGCTTAAAATTAGCCCATAGCTGGGCTGGATGCAAAAAGGCAACCTCAGATTTTGCCTGTGTGCAGGCTACTCAATGTAAGGAGAGAGAACGCGTGCAGAAGAGACTGTGTGGGCTGAAAGGTGCAGGGTTGCGAATTCGTGCAACTCCGCAGGCTCTTGTTTTTTTTTCTGTTTTTCTTCTTTCTCTTCTCCTTAAATCTTTGCGTTTGATTATTAAACCCAGTGCATGGGATTTCCCAGTTGGGGACACTGGCAGAGACTGCAGGGGAAAGTTGTTTTTGTGGAATCAGGGAAACAGAGCGGGGTAACTATTAAAGAACCAGCTCTAGGCAGTGGACTTCCTCAAACCAGTTTTAAGTGCAATAGAGAAAATAAACCCCATCTATTGGATAGAGAGGCCATATAGCCTCAGAGATCAATCTAGAAACACTGACACCGAGTGGCTGAGCCACAAACTGACACTTATGTAAACACAAACTAAGGCAGTCTGAGAAACAAATACGGCCTGCTTTAAAATCAGGACTGTGGTTTACAACATGGAGGAACAGTGTATCACAGGGAAATTCAACACTCTCCTGAATACCTGGCAGGACTAAGGCGTGCCAGACTGAAGAGTAGAAGAACCGAAGGACCCTCACTACTGCAAATTTTTATTTATTTTTTTTAATTCTTTTTTCACCTTTTAACTTAGAAACCAATTTTTTTTCTTTTTTCATCACCTGATTTTACCCTTTTAATTACTACATTTTCATTTTTAACCAGTATTATTAAGCGACCATTTTAGCATTTTTTAAAGCATCATTTTATTTTCTCTTTATTTTATTTTGGGATTAGTGTTCTACATTCTATTTTCATTGTTCCTTTAACATCATTTTTCTCTACCTCAATTTTACCTCTATGCTAAAACCCTCTTCCTCACTTTTCCCCTTTTGTTGTCCTGTTTCTCTTACCCTATTCCTGCTTTAGATTTTCCCTATTCCTTCTTTTTACCCCCTGTCAAAATTTCACCCTACTTATATATCCTATTTCCAATCCGCTGCACTAAATCCTTATACACCTCTCCCTTATCTTTCTCCACTATCCAAATTTCTCTCTCTCTCTCTCTCTCTCTCTCTCTCTCTCTCTCTCTCTCTCTATTGTTTTGCTGTTGTTTGCTTGATTGTTGAGTATATTGGGGTTTTTTAGGATTGTTTGTGAGGTTGTTTTGCTTTTTCATTTTATTTTTCTGTTGGTTTTACCCCCTTCCACTCTTGGTTATTTTTGTGCTTCTGCTTTTCCTTGCCTCGCTTGATATTATTGGTTGTTTGTGGTTTGCATTCATCACCAGGGATCTGTTGCTGGAATTTGTTTGGATTAGTGACGGTTCTATTGGAGTTTTCTCCTCATATAAATAGTCTCTTCCCCTCTTCTACTTCATTCTCTCTTTTCTCTCTTAGTTTTTTTTCCCTCCCTTTAACCAATTTCATTTTTTCACTCTGTTTTTTTTTCTTTTTCTTTTTTCTCTTTTCTCTTTTTCTCTTCTTTCTTCCTTATCCCCTAATTATATTATCTCGGGTAGTCACCTTTATTTGGGGTTATTAATATCATGAATACATTTGTGTTCAGTGCCTGGTACGTTGTGCCTTGTTGTGTTGTATTTTGTGCCTTTAAATCAATGCAGCAGATCAAGCAACAGCAGCCTCCTGATCACCACACCCTCTGAGGATCAGCAGTTGTGTGTTAAGCGTCCCCTCACCAGTCAGAAGAGCCACCACAGCTTTGAACAGCACCCACCAGAGGAGCTGCTGCCAACTGAGGAGCAGCTGCTACTGCAACTGCCCGAGGAGCAACCACAGCTCCAGGAGCCACTGCCACCCAGGGAGCAGCCACTAAATGACTCAACATCTAGATATGTTGGTGAGATCAAACATGGGTAGACAAAGAAACCCCCAAAGGAAAGAAAAGGAGAACTCACCAGATGCCGGGAGCCGGTCCATCCTTGCTGTTTCAAGGGACCTGGCATATATGGCATATGGTTCTTAATATGTTTACTCACCTTCTTGGTGCTGTGTTTTAACCAAGGTCACCTCTCCGAGAAAGGTTGAATCCCCAGGTAGGGATTTTCCCCTGAAGTTAGGGAGGGAATAAAACCCCTCAACTAAGTGCCAGGCGGGTAATTAATCACTTTAACTATGAACAATCATGCTTAAGCTACATAATCTTTACTCCCTGGAATGGAGATAAGAAACGCCCTAACCTTTGTAATAGAGATTGATAGGATTGAATCAACTGGTATATATACAGATGTAACAAGACAGAAGAACACAGAACTTAGGAGACAGGACTTAGAAGACAGGACCAAGAGAGACAGAACCTAGGCACAGAACCTACACAGAACGTTCTCTAGAGACAGAAGGACTTCGCTGAAGAGAACATGGCAAAAGATCCTGGACTGAACCTGACTACAGAAATTGCCAAGAGAACCTACCTAGAACCTGGTGACTGAACCTGGCTGGAGCTCCTAGACAGAACTTGGCTGGAGAACCTGAACAGAACCTGGCTGGAGAACCTAGCGAGGGAACATGGCTACAGAACCTCGCTGGAGATCCGAAGCAGAACCTCTCTGGAGATCAAGACCAGAACTTGACTGGAGATCCTGGCTAGGCTGCTGATCAACTGAACGCTGTCTCCCTGTCATTCCTTCTTCGCCGACTCCGTCTACGCCTTTGGGAACCCCTGGACCCGCTGGGGCTGGACCCCGGCAACCAGAAAAGCAACTAAGTGATACAGAGGCACACAACATGACAGAGAAAGAATTCAGATTAAGGGTCCTAGAGTGCATAAACCGGTTGGAGGAAAAAAATCAACAACTTATGCAAGAATCAAGAAGAAACAGATGAAAAAACTTAATACCTTATGTAAGAATCAAAAAGAAATGGATGAAAAAATCAATAACATAGGTACGACCCAAGAAGAAATGAAGAGCGATATAGCTGCAATAAAAAACATCATTGAAAGTTTCAACAGTAGACTAGGAGAAGCGGAGGATTGAATTAGTGAATTAGAAGACACGGAAGCAAAACACACCCAAACTGAACTGCAATTGGAGAAAAAAATTAAAAGACAGGAGGAGAGCCTAAGGGAGCTTTGGGACAACATGAAACAAAGCAACATACAAATAATAGGGGTGCGAGAATAACAGAAAGAGGAACAAGGATTAGAAAACCTATTGGAAGAAATAATATCAGAAAACTTCCCTGAGGTGGGGAAGAAAAAAGTCACACAAGCACAAAGAGTCCCAAACTAGGTGAACCCGAAAAGACCCACACCAAGACACATCATAATTACCATGGCAAATGTTCAGGACAAAGAGAGACTCTTAAAGGCTGCAAGAGAGAGAAGGAAAGTTACATACAAGGGATCTCCCATTAGATTATCAAATGACTTTTCAACAGAAACACATCAGGCCAGAAAGAATGGACGGAAATTTACAAAGTGATGCAAAGCAAAGGTCTGAATCCAAGAATACTCTATCCAGCAAGGCTATCATTCAAAATTGAAGGGGAAATAAGAAGCTTCACAGACAAAAAAAAAGGCTACGGGAGTTTATCACCACCAAGCCAGCAATGCAAGAAATGCTAAAAGGACTGGTGTAAAAAGAAGAAATAAAAAGATCAGAAAGAAAACAGCCACACAAAAAAAAGAAATGGCTACAAACAAGTACCTTTCAATAATAACTTTAGAGACAGAACCAAGATGGCGGCATAGGTTAACGCCGGAGTTTGCTGCTTTGAACAACTACTTCAAAAGTGAAACCAAAAAACGGAAGGGACATCACCCAGAACCACAGGAACGCTGGCTGAGTGGAAGTCCTACAACTAGGAGGAAAGAGAAACGCATACTGACACTCAGAGGAGGCGCAGTGCTGAAGTCAAATTCTGAGGTGCGGAGTGCGCGGAGCGGGCTGGCAGCGGAGGGCACGGTTGTTGTTTTCAATCGGGAGGGAGTCGCAGACTCTGAGCTCCAGATCCGGGCGAGTCTTTAGGGACCCAGACTCAAATGGGAGAAGCAGGACTGTCTGGCTTCGGTCAGAGCGAGTGCAGCTTTCTCTCCGAGCTTTGCAGTGGATGCTGGGACTCAGAGAGGCAGAGCCCCTTGGGACAGGACTGAGAGCCGCCATAACTGCTCTCTCCGGCCCACCCTGTTGATCCTGTGCGACCCGCCCTGCCCAAGCCCTGCACAGAGGCATTTGCCAGATAGCCTCAGGCAAAGGCTAGATTAGCACCTCCCTAGAGGACAGAAGTTCTCTCACTGCTGACACAGCTGATTCTCATAGCCACTTGGCCTGGAGGTCAAACCCTCCCTGGAATTAGCTACAACAATCAAGATTTATCTATAAGACTGCGAACAAAGACCACTAGGGGGTGCACCAAGGAAGCATAACAAAATGCGGAGACAAAGAAACAGGACAAAATTGTCAAAGGAAGATATAGAGTTCAGAACCACACTTTTAAGGTCTCTCAAGAACTGTTTAGAAGCCGCTGATAAACTTAATGAGATCTACAAGAAAACTAATGAGACCCTCGATGTTATATTGGGGAACCAACTAGAAATTAATCATACACGGACTGAAATAACGAATATTATACAGACTCCCGACAGCAGACCAGAGGAGCGCAAGAATCAAGTCAATGATTTGAAATGCGAGGAAGCAAAAAACACCCAACCGGAAAGGCAAAATGAAAAAAGAATCCAAAAATGTGAGGATAGTGTAAGGAGCCTCTGGGACAGCTTCAAGCGTACCAACATCAGAATTATAGGGGTGCCAGAAGATGAGAGAGAGCAAGATATTGAAAACCTATTTGAAGAAATAATGACAGAAAACTTCCCCCACCTGGTGAAAGAAATGGACTTACAGGTCCAAGAAGCGCGGAGAACCCCAAACAAAAGGAATCCAAAGAGGACCACACCAAGACACATCATAATTAAAATGCCAAGAGCAAAAGATAAAGAGAGAATCTTAAAAACAGCAAGAGAAAGAAACTCAGTTACCTACAAGGGAATACCCATACGACTGTCAGCTGATTTCTCAACAGAAACTTTGCAGGCCAGAAGGGAGTGGCAAGAAATATTCAAAGTGATGAATGCCAAGAACCTACAACCAAGATTACTTTATCCAGCAAAGCTATCATTCAGAATTGAAGGTCAGATAAAGAGCTTCACAGATAAGGAAAAGCTAAAGGAGTTTATCACCACCAAACCAGGATTATATGAAATGCTGAAAGGTATCCTTTAAGAAGAGGAAGAGGAAGAAAAAGGTAAAGATACAAATTATGAACAACAATCATGCATCTATCAACAAGTGAATCTAAGAATCAAGTGAATAAATAATCTGATGAACGGAATGAACTGGTGATTATAATAGAATCAGGGACATAGAAAGGGAATGGACTGACTATTCTTGGGGGGGAAAGGGGTGTGGGAGATGTGGGAAGAGACTGGACAAAAATCGTGCACCTATGGATGAGGACAGTGGGTGGAGAGTGAGGGCGGAGGGTGGGGTGGGAACTGGGAGGAGGGGAGTTATGGGGGGGAAAAAAAGGAACAAATGTAATAATCTGAACAATAAAGATTTAATTAAAAAAAACAAAAAAACAACAACAACAAAAAAATAATAATAACTTTAAACGTAAACAGACTAAATGCTCCAACCAAAAGACATCGAGTGGCTGAATGGATAAAAAAACATGACCCATACATTTGCTGTCTGCAAGAGACCCACCTCAGAAGAAGGGACTCACATGGACTGAAAGTGAAGGGATGGAAAAATATCTTTCAGGCAAATGGAAGTGAAAAGAAAGCTGGGATAGCAATACGTATATCGGACAAAATAGACCTCAAAGTGAAGGCCATAATAAGCGATACGGAAGGCCACTTCATAATACTAAAGGGATCAATACAAGAAGAAGATATAACCCTGATAAACATATATGCACCCAATTCAGGAGCACCCAAATACATAAAAAAACTCCTGGAAGGTATCAAATGAGAGATCGACAACAATACAATCATAGTAGGGGTCTTTAATACACCACTGACATCACTGGATAAATCCTCTAGAAAAACAATCAGCAAAGAAACAGCAATCCTAAATGACTCACTAGATCAGATGGACTAAATTGACATCTTCAGAACACTTCACCCCAAAGCCACGGAATATACATTCTTCTCAAGTGCTCATGGGACACATTCAAAAATAGACCACATATTGGGTCACAAACAAAGTCTTCCCAAATTCAAGAAGATTGAAATCATACCAAGCATCTTCTCAGACCACGATGGCATAATATTAGAAATAAACTACAATAAAAACAACCCAAAATACTCAAACACTTGGAAGCTGAATAGCATGTTATTAAATATTCTTTGGGTTAACAATGAGATCAAAGAAGAAATTTAAAACATCCTGGAAACTAATGACGATGAAAACACAACAATCCAAAACCTATGGGACACAATGAAAGCAGTCCTGAGAGGGAAGTTTATAGCTCTGCAGGCCTATCTCAAAAAACAAGAAAAAATGGTAGTAAATCATCTAACTCTACAACTCAAAGAATTAGAAAGAGAGCAACAAGAAAACCCCAGAGTGAGCAGAAGGAAGGAGATAATAAAGATTAGAGCAGAAATAAATGACATCGAGACCAAAAAAACAATACAGAAAATCAATGAAACCAAGAGCTGGTTCTTTGAAAGGATAAACAAGATTGACAAACCTCTAGCCAGGCTCACCAAGAAGCAAAGAGAGAGGACCCAAATAAACAAAATCAGAAATGATAGAGGCGAAATAACAACAGACCCCACAGAAATACAAATGATCGTTAAAAAATACTATGGACAACTCTACTCCAACAAACTGGACAATCTGGAGGAAATGGACAAATTCCTAGAAAAATACAACATTCCAAAACTCAATCAGGAAGAATCTAAAAATCTCAATAGGCCAATAAGTATGGAAGAAATTGAAGCAGTCATCAAAAAGCTTCCAGCAAACAAAAGCCCAGGACCAGACGGCTTCACAGGGGAGTTTTACCAAACATTCAAGGAAGAACTAAAACCTATCCACCTAAGGCTACTACAAAAAATTCAAGAGGAAGGAACACTTCCAAGCTCATTCTATGAAGCCAGCATCACCCCAATACCAAAACCAGGTAAAGACAACACAATGAAAGAGAATTACAGGCCAATATCCCTCATGAACATAGATGCCAAAATCCTCAACAAAATCTTAGCAAATCGGATCCAGCAGTACATCAGAAAGATCATACACCATGACCAAGTAGGATTTATCCCAGGGATGCAAGGATGGTACAATATCTGCAAATCAATAAACATGATACATCACATAAACAAATTGAAAGAAAAATAAACCACATAGTCATATCAATTGATGCAGAAAAAGCATTTGACAAAATCCAACACCCATTTTTGATAAAAACTCTCAGCAAGTTGGGAATAGAAGGATCATACCTCAACATAATAAAAGCCATATATGACAGGCCCACAGCCAACATTATACTCAATGCACAAAAACTAACACCATTTCCCCTAAGAACAGGAACAAGACAGGGATGCCCACTCTCACCACTCTTGTTCAACATAGTACTGGGAGTATTAGCCATTGCAATTAGGCAAGAAGAAGAAATAAAAGGCATTCAAATTGGAAAAGAGAAAGTAAAACTGTCCTTATTTGCAGACAAAATGATATTATACATACAAACCCCTAAAGACTCCATCAAAAAACTACTAGACTTAATACATGAATTTGGCAATGTAGCAGGATACAAAATTAACCCCAAGAAATCTAAGGCATTTCTATACACCAATAGTGAACTTTCAGAAAGAGAGACTAAAAAAACAATCCCATTTACCATCGCACCAAAAAAATTAAGCTACCTAGGAATAAACTTAACTAAAGAGGTAAAAGACCTCTACTCAGAAAACTACAGGACGTTGAAAAAAGATATAGAGGAAGACATAAACAGATGGAAGAACATACCGTGTTCATGGATTGGTAGAATCAACATCATTAAAATGTCCATACTACTCAAAGCAATCTATAAATTCAACGCACTTCCCATTAAAATACCAACGGCATACTTCAGAGATCTAGAACGAACTCTCCAAAAATTCATCTGGAATAAAAAAAGACTTCGAATAGCTGCAGCGATCCTAAGAAAGAACAAAGTAGGTGGGATCTCAATACCATATATCAAGCTGTATTACAAAGCCACTGTTCTCAAAACTGCCTGGTACTGGCACAAGAACAGACATATAGATCAATGGAATAGAATAGAGAGCCCAGAAATCGGCCCGAACCAATATGCTCAATTAATATTTGACAATATGCTCAAATAATATTTGGCAAGAACATACAATGGAGTCAAGATAGTCTCTTCAATAAATGGTGTTGGGAAAATTGGACAGATACATGCAAGAAAATGAAACTAGACCAACAACATACACCATACACAAAAATAAACTCAAAATGGATAAAGGACTTAAATGTACGACAGGAAACCATAAAAATTCTAGAAGAATCCAAAGGCAACAAAATTTCAGACATATGCCAAAGCAATTTCTTCACTGATACAGTGCCGGGAGCCGGTCCATCCTTGCTGTTTCAAGGGACCTGGCATATATGGCATACGGTTCTTAATATGTTTGCTCACCTTCTTGGCGCTGTGTTTTAACCAAGGTCACCTCTCTGAGAAAGGTTGAATCCCCAGGTAGGGATTTTCCCCTGAAGTTAGGGAGGGAATAAAACCCCTCAACTAAGTGCCAGGCGGGTAATTAATCCCTTTAACTAGGAACAATCATGCTTAAGCTACATAATCTTTTCTCCCTGGAATGGAGATAAGAAACGCCCTAACCTTTGTAATAGAGATTGATAGGATTGAATCAACTGGTATAAATACAGTTGTAACAAGACAGAAACTCTCAGAACTCAGAACAAGACAGCAAGAGACAGAACTCAGACAGGGCTTGGAAGACAGGACCAAGAGAGACAGAGCCTAGGCACAGAACCTACTCAGAACCTAGGGACAGAACTTAGAACAGAGAACTTAGAAGAGAGCCAAGAAGACAGAACCTACACAGAACGGTCTCTAGGGACAGAAGAACTTCGCTGGCGAGAGCATGCTGGAGGATCCTGGACAGGGACTGGCCTCGGAGCCTAGAGACAGAGCCTAGCAGGAGAGCATGGCAGGGGATCCTGGACTGAACCTGACTGCGGAGATTGGCAGGAGAGCCTGACTAGAACCTGGTGACTGAACCTGACTGGAGAACCTGAGCAGAACCTCTCTGGAGATCCAGACCAGAATTTGGCTGGAGATCCTGGCTGGAGATCCTGGCTAGGCTGCTGATCAACTGAACGCTGCCTCTGTTTCATTCCTTCTTCGCCGACTCCGTCCACACCTTTGGGGACCCCTGGACCCGCTGGGGTTGGACCCCGGCAATACAGCTCCTAGGGCACTTGAAACTAAAGAGAAATTGAACAAAAGGGACTACATAAAAATAAAAAGCTTCTGCACAGCAAAAGAAACCATCAGCAAAACAACAAGAAAGCCCACTGCGTGGGAAAACATATTTGCCAATGTCATATCTGATAAGGGCCTGATCTCCAAAATTTATAGGGAACTCATACAACTTAACAAAAGGAAGATGAACAATCCAATCAAAAAATGGGCAAAGGATCTAAATAGACACCTTTCAAAAGAGGACATTCAGAAAGCCAAGAGACATATGAAAACATGCTCAAAGTCACTAATCATCCGAGAGATGCAAATCAAAACAGCAATGGGGTACCATCTCACACCTGTCAGACTGGCTATCATCAACAAATCAACAAACGACAAGTGCTGGAGAGGATGTGAAGAAAAAGGAACACTCGTGCACTGCTGGTGGGAATGCAGACTGGTGCGGCCACTATGGAAGACAGTATGGAGTTTCCTCAAAAAACTAAAAATGGAACTCCCATTTGACCCTGTGATCTCACTTCTAGGAATATATCCCAAGAAACCAGAAACACCAATCAGAAAGGATATGTGCACCCATATGTTCATAGAAGCACAATTCACCATAGCTAAGATCTGGAAACAGCCTAAGTGCCCATCAGTAGATGAGTGGATTAGAAAACTGTGGTACATCTACACGATGGAATACTATGCTGCTGTAAAAAAGAAAGAACTCTTACCATTTGCAATGGCATGGATGGAACTGGAGAGCATTATGCTAAGTGAAATAAGCCAGTCAATGAAGGAAAAATACCATATGATCTCACTCATTCATGGATAATAAAGACCATTATAAACTTATGAACAAAAATAGATATAGAGGCAGAGCAGCCTCAAACAGACTGTCAAACTGCAGTGGAAAGGCCGGGGAGGGTCGGGGGACAGAAGGGGGGTGGGTTAAGAGATCAACCGAAGGACTTGTATGCATGCATATAAGCATAACCAATGGACATAAGACACTGGGGGGTAGGGGAGGCCAGGGGATTGTCAAGGGCAGGGGAAAAAAGGAGACATATGTAATACCCTTTGTAATACTTTAAGTAATAAAAAAACAAATAAATAAAAATAAAAGGCTATCTCTATTTATATTCCTGTTAGTTTCCTTGGAAGTGCATGTTCCTGTCATGTGTACAATATTTGGTATTACCGTTTCTTAAATCCTTGCCTATTCAACTGGGAAGAAGACAACCTAATTGCAAAGTTTTTGTACCTGTTGATTACTCATGAAGTTAAACAATTTTTATGTATTTATAGATCATTTTTTTTGCATCTGTGGGGGAACTTTATTTATCTATTACTTCATTTTCTGCTGGAGGAATTATTCTTTTCTTTCTATTTGTGAGTGTACTTTATTTTTTTTTATTAAATCTTTATTGTTCAGATTATTACATTTGTTCCTCTTTTTTCCCCCCATAACTCCCCTCCTCCCAGTTCCCGCCCCACCCTCCGCCCTCACTCCCCACCCACTGTCCTCATCCATAGGTGCACGATTTTTGTCCAGTCTCTTCCCGAATCTCCCACACCCCTTTCCCCCCCAAGAATAGTCAGTCCATTCCCTTTCTATGTCCCTGATTCTATTATGATCACCAGATTATTTATTCACTTGATTCTTAGATTCACTTGTTGATAGATGCATGATTGTTGTTCATAATTTGTATCTTTACCTTTTTCTTCTTCTTCCTCTTCTTAAAGGATACCTTTCAGCATTTCATATAATCCTGGTTTGGTGGTGATGAACTCCTTTAGCTTTTCCTTATCTGTGAAGCTCTTTATCTGACCTTCAATTCTGAATGATAGCTTTGCTGGATAAAGTAATCTCGGTTGTAGGTTCTTGGTGTTCATCACTTTGAATATTTCTTGCCACTCCCTTCTGGCCTGCAAAGTTTCTGTTGAGAAATCAGCTGACAGTCGTAGGGGTATTCCCTTGTAGGTAACTGAGTTTCTTTCTCTTGCTGCTTTTAAGATTCTCTCTTTGTCTTTTGCTCTTGGCATTTTAATTATGATGTGTCTTGGTGTGGTCCTCTTTGGATTCCTTTTGTTTGGGGTTCTCTGCACTTCCTGGACCTGTAAGTCTATTTCTTTCACCAGGTGGGGGAAGTTTTCTGTCATTATTTCTTCAAATAGGTTTTCAATATCTTGCTCTCTCTCATCTTCTGGCACCCCTATAATTCTGATGTTGGTACGCTTGAAGCTGTCCCAGAGGCTCCTTACACTATCTTCGTATTTTCGGATTCTTTTTTCATTTTGCTTTTCCAGTTGGGTGTTTTTTGCTTCTTCGTATTTCAAATCTTTGACTTGATTCTTGCGCTCCTCTGGTCTGCTGTTGGGTGTCTGTATAATATTCTTTATTTCAGTCAGTGTATGCTTAATTTCTAGTTGGTTCTTTATCACAACATTGAGGGTCTCATTAGATTTCTTGAGGATCTCAGTACATTTATCAGCGGCTTCTAGACAGTTCTTAAGAGACCTTAAAAGTGTGGTTCTGAACTCTATATCCTCCATGGACAATTTTGTCCTGTTACTTTGTCTCCGCATTTTTTATGCTTTCTTGGTGCACCTCCTAGTGGTCTTTGTGTGCAGTCTTGTTGTAGTTAAGCCTTGATTGTTGTTGGCAATAGTGGGGGTGATTTGACCTCCAGGCTAACTGGCTATGAGAGTCAGCTGTGTCTGCAGTGGGAGAGCTTCTGTGCTGGATCTCTAGGGTGGTGCTAATCTAGCCTTTGCATGAGGCTATCCTGCAAATGGCTCTGCGCAGGGCCTGGGCGGGGTGGGTCCCCGGGGATCTACAGGGCGGGCCGGAGTGAGCAGTTATGGCTGCTCTCAGTTCCGTCCCTAGGGGCTCTGCCTCACAGAGTCCCAGCAACCGCTGCAAACCTCGAAGAGAAAGCTGCCTTCGAGTTCCGACCGAAGCCAGACAGTCCCGCTTCTCCCGTTTGAGTCTGGGTCCCTAGAGACTCGCCCGGATCTGGAGCTCAGAGTCTGAAACTCCCTCCCAATTGAAAACAACAACCGCGCCCTCCGCCGTCAGCCTGCTCTGCGTGCATTCCGAACCTCAGTATTTCACTTCAGCACTGCGCCTCCTCTGAGTCTGGGTATGATATTCTCTTTCCTCCTAGTTGTAGAATTTCCACTCAGCCAGCCTTCCTGTGGTTCTGGATGATGTCCCTTCCGTCTTTAGTTGTTTTTTTGAAGTGGTTGTTTGAGGCAGCAATTTCCGGCGTTAACCTATGCCGCCATCTTGGTTTTTTTGTGTGTGTGAGTGTACTTTAAATATTAGGAGACTAAACTTCAAATTTATATAATATATCACATATAATATGCAAGGATATTGTATAATATATATTTCAATATTATTCCAAGTTTTATTTTTATTTATGATGCTCTTAAAGTACAAAACTTTAACTTTTTTTAAAAAAATATATTTTATTGATTTTTTACAGAGAGGAAGGGAGAGAGATAGTTAGAAACATTGATGAGAGAGAAACATCGATCAGCTGCCTCCTGCACATCCCCCACTAGGGAAGTGCCTGCAACCCAGGTACATGCCCTTGACCGGAATCGAACCTGGGACCCTTCAGTCCACAGGCCGACGCTCTATCCACTGAGCCAAACCGGCGTTGGCCAAAACTTTAACTTTTGATAACAAAATGCATCAAGCTTTTTTAACTTAGTGATGCTATTACGTCTGAAATAAAATTTAATAAATGACATGACAAAGCCTTTAAACAGTCATCCCACTATATTTAAAATTAATTTTTCTTTATGAAACTAAAAGCCACATTTATCCCTTTTTAAATTATTAAATTTAGCACCACAGAGCAGGTAAACACATAGGACTTGGCATCACAGAAGACCTGTTTTTAGCACTTTGACATCTTTAAGTCTTAGCTTCCTTAAAAGTGAAAAATAAAATAGCAATAGATATTGTATTGAATAAAATAATGCATTTAAAGCATTTATCCCAGAGCTTGGTCTGCAATAAGCATCAGTAGATGATAGTGTTGTTATTTTCATGTTCATAACTTTTTTCTCCTCATTAATTAGTGTATCAATTTTTGCCCCAATGTCATACATAATATTGAATATTTTGTAATTGTAAGAATTTGTACACATCTAATAGAGAAATTTTATTTAATATTTGTTGAGTGCCTTCTACATGCCTCAAACAGCTAGGATCTGAAGCTATATGCGTAAGCAAATCAGCACAGGTTCTGATAATTAAGCCGACAATCATATCCTTCTGCGGATTTGACCAGTTTATCAAGATCAAAGTTTTTAAATTATCTTTACTTTTCATTTGATCCTGAAGACACCTTTGTCTAATAGTAGCATACTTTTAGAAACATATTAAATCTAGTTTATATCTACTGGTGGCTAATTTCATTCACTTTAATGTTGACTTTATCAATTTCAGTCTCAAAAGATAAAGTACTCATATTTTTATGAAAATACTCCTGAGCACATCTTACAAGATCGGAATCCTGTTCTATTCTTGGGCAAATCATGTTGGATATACATACCCACCTGAAGAATATTATACTAACTTGACATAAAATAAATACCTTTGCTGATAGATATTATTTAACTTTATTTTTATTATTGACACTATTCCGGATGTCCGCATTTTCCTGGCCTTTGTTCACTTCTACTCAGCCCCACCCCCCGGCTGATAGATTTTTTAAAAGAGGGATTGAATATTTGGATATGTGAATGTTTACACAGCACTGCCCAAGAGAGACAGATAATACAAGTGGGGGGAAAGCATCATCTTTGGAAAGGAATGGACTCTTAGAAATAAACAGATCTGAATTTTGAACTCCATTCTCAGAAAGAATAGAATAAAATCACTACAAGTTTTCTATTGCTGCTGCAACAAATTACCACAAATTTAGTGGTTTAAACAAATTATTCTCTCACAGTACTGGAGGTCAAAAGTCTAAAATCAAGGTGTTCCTAAGGCTATATTCCTTCTGGAGGCTCTGTGGAAAATCTTAGTCTTTTCTAGCTTTTGGAGGCTGCCCAGTTTCTTGACTCCTGATCCCTTCCTCCATTTGAAAGCATACAGCAGCAAACTCTGCTTCCATTGTTTGTTTATTTATTAACAAATTTTATTTTATTTTATTTTTTTATATATTTTGTTGATTTTACAGAGAGGAAGGGAGAGAGATAGAGTTAGAAACATCGATGAGAGAGAAACATCGATCAGCTGCCTCCTGCACACCTCCTACTGGGGATGTGCCCACAACCAAGGTACATGGCCTTGACCAGAATTGAACCTGGGACCTTCCAGTCTGCAGGCTGACGCTCTATCCACTGAGCCAAACCGGTCAGGACTTATTAACTAATTTTAATGTTGACATTATTGCAGGTGTCCCCCTTCCTCCCACCCCTTTAACCACCTACCCCCTCATCCCCCCAACCCTTCCCCCTCTCTTAGCTTTTACCAAACTAATGTCCATGTCCATTGGATATATATATATATATATTCTTTAGCTAATTCCTTCACCTTCTTTATCCAATCACCCCTACCCCTCCCTTTGGCCACCAGCCAGTCTGTTCTGTCTGCTTCCATTGTTAGTCTCCATTTTGCTTCTGACTCTCCTGTTTCCCTCTTATAAGGATCCCTGTGATCACATTGGATCTACCAAAGTAATCTAGGATAATCTCCCATCTACAGATGCTTAAATCAATCTATAATGATAAAAGCATAATACGAAAATTGACCAAACGGCCATGCGGACATCCTTCCGGACAACCTTCTGGACAAAGCCAGGGCTGCAGCCATGGGATTGAGGCAGCTGCTGTGGCTGCGAAGGAGGGATCCAGGCAGCTGCCACACTGCAAAGGCCTACTCTTGCACAAATTTTGTGCATCGTGCCTCTAGTTACATCTATAAAAGTCCTTTTGCCATATAAGGTAACACATTTACAGATTCCAGGGATTAGGACATGGATATCGTTTGGGGGGCCTTTATTCAGCCTACCACAGTCACTATACTCAGGAACTCATAATTAACTGGAGAAGACACTCAGCTGATTCATAAACTTACTTACTCATATATAACCTGCCACTTTTATAAAAATAGTTCATTGTTTGGACGCATATTTGGTCAAGCACCAGTTCTCTCAACTGTGTGTCCTTCATCTGCAAAATGGATCTAATACCTATTCACATAACCTAAGGAGTAAATGCCATCATGTATAATGGCAGTTTCTACTCTGTCACACAAATTTTGGGCATCATGCTAAAAAATGATTCCTCAATGCAAAAGGGATAAATTCAACATTTTTGTTGCAGTAAATTAGAATTCCATTCTAGTCACCTTGAAATTAGTTGAATGAAATTGCATGCTTCTGATACCATTGTAATTAGCTAGTCATTAATAATAGAAAAGGAGCAAAGGAGAGGCCAGACATTATAAGCATGTCATTTGGGCAGCTTCACCAGGAAGCTGCAATTTCACACTCCCCAGGGAACCACTGGTCCATGTCCCACAGATTACTGGGGGAAGGGGTCCAAAGGGGATTTAGACACATGCACCGTAAAGTTGGGGCAACATAGGGAAGATACTTGCTTATCAATCTAGCCTGGGGAACCATGAGCTGCCCAGAATGGGCAGGGTCACTGCAAGCCCACAAAAATTTTAGAATATGTAATCCTGGAAATAAAGGAGTTCACTCTCTTGGGGTTCTTGGCTTTCTTGCATTCATCCATATGGCCATGGCCATGGCCATGAGGACCCCACACACAATGGACTAATGGACTGCAGGCGGGAACACAAATTAAGCCAACCTAATGCTGAATTGGACTGTCCCAACATGGAACGGGAATTTTGGACACTGGCTCTGATACTATATCTGCTGAAGCCATAGCTAGAGTTCTATGGTGGAACAAAGGGAAATGGGACCTTGGAAACTCAGGGGTTTAATTCCACGAAAGAAAGCTTTCTACTATACCTCCTCCTCCAGAGTGAGTCTCAGAAAATTCCTTTTCTTGGGATATTACACAATGCCCACTCCCACGAGCAACAGGTGGGGATGTGGACCTCTCCCTACCAGTAACACCTCAGGAGAGAAAGAGAAACTAATGTAAATAATATATGTCGCTCTACCTCGCATTCCACCCAATGGGCACATGAGAGAGTGACTATGCGATGGATTATTTGAATCTGCTCTTTCTTAGTCAGACTCAGTTTCTTTTTTTTTTTTTAAATATATTTTTTATTGATTTTTTACAGAGAGGAAGGGAGAGAGATAGACACTCAGAAACATCGATGAGAGAGAAACATCGATCAGCTGCCTCCTGCACATCTCCCACTGGGGATGTGCCCGAAACCCAGGTACATGCCTTGACCGGAATTGAACCTGGGACCCTTCAGTCCGCAGGCCGACGCTCTATCCACTGAGCCAAACCGGTTTTGGCAGACTCAGTTTCTTAATGCATTTCATAGCATGAGCCTCTTGGAATCAACTGCTTAAATATATATATAATTTTTCAGATATTATTGCAATTTTTCGTTTACATGTCTGTTTTTACACCATGAAGTTAATCTGACAAGCTAAACTCAGTGCTCAATATATGACAGCTATTATTATGCAAATAAATATTTGTTTAAAATGAGTGCTCACCAATAAACTGGCAACATGTTATGAGGGAGAATAGTCTAGTGCAGCAGTTCTCAACCTGTGGGTCGCGACCCCTTTGGGGGTCGAACTACCCTTTCACAGGGGTCGCCTAAGACCATCGGAAAACACATATATAATTACATATTGTTTTTGTGATTAATCACTCTGCTTTAATTGTGTTCTATTTGTAACAATGAAATTGGGGGCCACCACAACATGAGGAACTGTATTAAAGGGTCGTGGCATTAGGAAGATTGAGAACCACTAGTCTAGTGGAATAAACAAATTTCATAGTCAGATACATCTGAGCTCAAATTCTGAATTTTTCATTAGCTGCTTCTTCGGATATTTTACTTAACCTCTCTAACTTTAATTTTATCATTTTTAAAATGTAAATTATAACTCGATCCTTTTGATATGGGGATCAATTGAGATTCCTAGTATAGTTTCTGTCATTGAATGATAACTATTATTACTTAAATAAATATTTTCTTCATTTAAATATATTTGGCATGCAATGTTCTGAATATTAAGCATGGATATTAGAGATTAAAAAAACGGAACTAATTAAATTTCATCTAATGACTTAGGTTTCTGAAGTCTATATATTTAAAGGACCTATGACCCATTACAATTGCTTATTACTAAGTAGATTTTCAGTAGTACTAGTATTAGTCAGGCTATTTATAAGGCTCTCATACATGCTCACATGCACAAACACTAATGTACCTTCAGTAATATGGTTTACAAAAATACAAAGAAATACTAGTATCACAGTTAATGTTAGCAGCAGCACAGTCATCCCATGGTTCAGATCTTCTGAGAGCTGAAAAAGTAATAGGCTTTACAGATAAGTGACTTAGTGTCCCCTATTCAACAGCTGTGGCTTGATTGACTCAATTGCTCTATTATCACCAAACATTTAATTTGGTAAACTTGTCAAACCACCACACTAGTACCTGGATTCCCTCTTGCTGAGTCATTTTAAAGTTATATCTGGCTCCTGTTCATCCTTGATTCAATCCACACTAGCCAGGAGTAATCATGATTGACTACAAAGAAGAAAAAAAATCTAACATCAAAATGTGTGTGCGTACTTTAAGGTTTTAAGGACTATGACTCCTGCCTAAACTATGTGTGAGTCTCAAGGGCTTCTTTTTCTTTTTCTAGTTAAAGACACAAGCAGGGACTTCCTGCTCTTCCCCACTTGCTTCTGGATGGACTCTCGTACTACATTTCTATGTCTCACCGTTCTAGCTTTGCTTTAAAGCAGCAATTTTAAACTTTTTTCATCATATATAAACTAATTATTAAAATTCTGTGACGCACCAAAAAATGATTTTTTTTTTTTTTTGGTGATCTGACAAAAGAAAAATGTATCATTTTGATTCATTTACACCAGACCGCTATTGTGTTAGCTGTTGTCATTCTCTTATTTGACAATCGAAGGGAGAAGAGGTCAGTGTCCCTGACTTAAATAGTCAGGTATTGCATGTTTTAAAATTTTTTGTGGTACACAGACTGAAAATCTCTGCTTTAAAAGAATTTAAATGTTAAAAAAAGAAAGAAAAGAATCACTGCTTTAAAGTAATAAAAAAATGTTTACCTCACAGGCACTGTCCTCTGAGCTACATCTCAGTCAAATTGGCTATTTAAGATTTTCAAAGACCTTCTCAAGAGTGTTCCTAGATGTGATCCTATATATAGCCATCCTGGAAGGAAGATAATTAAGAACAGAGTAATAATGATCAAAGAACAGACACCAGAAAGAAGAGAGCACCATGCAGAGAAAAGAATTATGAAAAGAACCTTTTACTCTCTGAAATCTCCACAACCTGCCATAGTTACCCTAGTACAGGGGTGGGCAAACTTTTTGACTCGAGGGCCACAGTGGGTTCTTAAACTGGACCGGAGGGCCGGAACAAAAGCATGGATGGAGTGTTTGTGTGAACTAATATAAATTCAAAGTAAACATCATTACATAAAAGGGTACAGTCTTTTTTTTTTTTAGTTTTATTCATTTCAAATGGGTCGGATCTGGCCCGCGGGCCGTAGTTTGCCCACGGCTGCTAGTATGTGCCAACACTAGGTACATCTATTCTAAGAAGTCAGTGCCCTAAGGCAGTGGACTTGAAGACATGGCCTCCATGGAAATACATTTATTTTCTTTTTAATTTTTATTTATTTAACTAGAGTCCCGGTGCACGAATTCATGCACCAGTGGTGTCCCTCGTCCTGGTCTGCGGGATTGGGCTGAAACTGGCTCTCCAACATCCCTCGAGGGGTCCTGGATTGTGAGATGGTGCAGGCCAGACCAAGGGACCCCACCAGTGCATGGCCAGCGCTGGGGAGGGACCGTGGGAGGGCTCCAGGGAGTGTCCGGCCCATCTCACTCAGTCATGATTGGCTGGACCCCAGCAGCAAGCTAACCTACTGGTTGGAGCGCCTGCCCCTTGGTGATCAGTGCATGCCATAGCGAGTGGTTGAGCAGCCTTAGCATATCATTAGCATATTATGCTTTGATTGGTTGAATGGGTGACTGGATGACCAGATAATTAGCATATTAGGCTTTTATTATATAGGATTGTATTTTTATTTGGTTTAATTATTATCATTTTTTAATCCTCACCTGGGGATATTTTTTCCATTGATTTCCTTAGAGAAAGTGAAGAAGGAGGAAGGGGGGGGAGAGAGAGAGAGAGAGAGAGAGAGAGAGAGAGAGAGAGAGAGAGAGAAATGTGAGAGAGATACATCCATTATCCATTGGTTGCCTTCCACATGAGCTCTGAACTGGGCTGGGGTTGGAGCCTGAAACCCTTGACCAGAAATTGAACTTGTGAAACTTCGGTTCACAGACTGACACTCTAACCACTGAGCGAGCTGGCCAGAGGTCTTTTCATTTTTTAACAATTCTCTTTTAAGAGCTAGTTTTTCATTTATTACTATGTTCTGGCCCATAATCAATTGTTACCTCTTTCACAGCTCTTTACCCTTACATTTTCTTTCTTTCTTTTACTGCATCTAATGTTCAAAGTTGTTTGAGAAGAAATGTAAATGAGTTTAGGAACCCAGGTGGATACCTGCCTGTAGGAAGAGTATTCTAGAGAGAGGGGCAGAGAGAATGGGAAGTGCAAAGCCCCCGAGGTGAAAACTCAGCAAGGAGGCTGGTTTAGCTGGAGTGAAATGGGTGAGGAGGAGAAAGGCGATAAGTGAGAGAAGGATGATGTAGGACCTTGAAAAGCACATTAATCAGGCATTTTATTTTTTCCAGATTTTTGAAAGAGGAACAAACCCCAGAAAATGTGAAAAAAAAAGTCCTGATATTTCCTCCTGTTGTCAAATTTTATCAGTTCCAAACTGTCTTTGATTAATGTCAGACTAGCGCCAAAAAAAACAACATGTTGCTTTGAAAAAAGTTTTTCTTGGATTACAAAGCACTGAAAATGTATTTAAATGTTTAAAACATGTCAGTTTCATTTAATTTCATGTAACAGAAAACACAATCCAAGAGGGTTTAAGAACAAAAAGAATGTAATTCCTTCTGGTATATAAACAATCAAGTTTTTGGCTTCTGCTGCATCTTGCCTGGGGACCAAACAATGTCATTGTGACCCAGATACTTTCTGTTGTTTCTGATCATTCATCATGCTCCTCTCCTGTCAGGTTCCATGTCTTCTCCGCTTTGAAGATGGCTGCTCTAACTCTAGACTCTGATCGTCTTTCAATCAAATATAGTAGAAAAGATCGATAGCTTCTGGTAAATTCCAGCATCTTACTAATTCTAGTCATGTCACATGCAAATTCCTGAACTAGGCTGTAAATGACTACAGCCATGGCAATGGAATATACTTATTTCTATCGGTGTGGATCATGTTTTCCTCCAGTGTAGGTAGCATCGCTAAATAGATCTCCAAAGGTCACTAGAAATAGAGTGAATTAATGTTGGACAGCAATAGACAACATAGAAAATGAACATTTATTTATCTATCCCATCTTACCATCTAATCACCTTCAAAAATACCTCTATCTACATAACAAACTTATGCAATGTCCCAAAGAAAACACACCCAAATGAATACACTCAAAATATCATTCATTTACAGCATGGAGATCAAAGTCCAAAATATTCATTCAGTACACAGTCTCTCATCAGACCCATCTCTAATTCCAGTTGGCCTAGAGAAGAATGCTAGTCTGAAGTAATGCTAAACTAAATAGTTTAATGAATCCCCAAACATCCAATACATATTTTTCTCTAGACTACCATTCAGGAAGGTGAAAAACCATAAAGAGATTTCTGGTACATAACCCATATTATATCATATTATATCATAAAAATTAAATGTAGATGCTTGGTAAAGCATTCTGGCTGTCCTAGCTCTGCTCTCTAGAAGGCTCTTTCTGCCATTGTTGAGAAAAAAATGGTTAATGGCAAGTTAATAAACCACTTTTTTCCTAGTGGGGACAATGGGGAAAGAATGACTTCCACCAGATCTTGCATACAGGGATTCCTTATTTACAAAATGTTATAATAGAATATTTCTAATACACCTATTTTTCTTGCAGGAAAAATAGAAAATTTATTAATTTTAGCTATACTTGGTGTTGGCATGTATTCTTTAAATTATTAGTGAAGTTTGATGTAAGGTAAGATCTATGATTTGTGTGGGTTTGCTTTGACAATTGGGTTAATCTAATTGTTTTCCATAACTATATCTGCGATGTCTCCTGTAATTTTTTTTCATTGTTGTTATGGTTGGTAATCATCACCCAAGGTTATTTTTCCATTGATTTTTAGGGAGAGTAGAAGAGAGAGGGAAAGACAGAAACATCGATGTGAGAGAAACACATAGGTTGATTGCCTCTTGCATGATCCCCGACCAGGTCCTGGACCAGGGAGGAGGCTGCAACCAAGGTATATGCCCTTGACTGGAATTGAACCCTGGACCCCTCAGTCTGCAAGCCAACACTCTATCCATTGAGCCAAACCAGCTAGGGCACTCTTGTAATTTTTTTCAAAAATTTATGAGAGAGAGAGAGAGAGAGAGAGAGAGAGAGACATCAATGTGAGAAAGAAACATTTATTGGTTGCCTCCTACATGTGCCCCAACTTTGGGTTGAACCTGCAGTCTGACTATGTGCCCTGACTGGGAATCAAATCCGAGACCTTTGGGAATGGGACAAAGCTCCAACCAATTGAGCCACACCAGCCAGGGCTCTTGTGATATTTTTCAATTAAAATTTTTGGGCGACATTAGTTAATAAAATTATATAGATTTCAAGTGTACAAATCTATGATACATCATCTGTATGTTGCACTGTGTGTTTACCACCCAAAATGAAATCTTCCATCACCATATATTTGACTCCCTTTACCTCCCCCCCCCCCAGCCCCCCGCCCCCTGGAACTTTCTTCCCATCCACCATTCTGTTGTCTATGTCTATGAGTTTTTTATTTCTTTGTTTTTCTTGTTTGTTCAGTTGTTGCTTTCAGTTTTATATACCACATATGAATGAAATCATATGGTTCTTGACTTTTTCTGTCTGGCTTATTTTGCTTAACCTGATATTCTCATGATCCACCATGCATGTTGTTACAAATGGCAGTATTTCATGTTTTCTTATGGCTGAGTAGTATTCCATTGTACCACATCTTCTTTATTAAATCATCTATTGATCAGTATGCTTTGTTTAAGTCCAGGTTATGGAACCTGGGGATTATTTTAAGGTTTGACCACCTGAGGCTCTTGTTTGTAAGGCTTGGGATTTCTCTAGTGGTAAAATTTATTTAAACTTTCAATGTGCTTTCAATCTATTTCCATTCACTCTATATCAGAGGGAAGTAAACAGACACAGATATCATGAAGAATCAATCCTTAAATCCAGAAATCAACCTTTGATATCCTGTCCTCTAGAAATTGACCATGGCCACTGTTAGGGCTTGAATTTTGTCGCCTTAGATTTATGTGGAAATCCTAACTCTTGTACTTTAGAATGTGACTGTCTATGCAAATGGGGTCATTGCAGACATAATTAGTTAAAATGAGGCTAAACTAGAGTACAGTGGGCCCTTAACCTAATAATTAAGAAGAGAAGAGGAGACATAGACACACACAGATAATGCCCTGTGAATGCAAGCAGAGATTAAAGTGATACATCTGCAAGCCAAAGAACAGGCAAGGACAGCTGACAACTGCCAGAGCTAGGAGGAAGTTAAGGAACAGAGTCTCCCCCAGGGCTTCCAAAAGGAATCAGCCCTGATAAGACCTTGATTTCAGACTTCCAATTTCCAGAACTGTGAGAGAATAGATTTCTGTCTCCCTACCCAACCCCGAATGGGATCAGTGTCCTTACAAGAAGAGGAAGAGATATCAGAGTTCTCCCTTTCCACCAGATGAGGACTCAACAAAAGGTGCTGTCTGCATGCCAAGAAGAGAGTTTTCACCACGGATCAATCCTGGTGACATGGATCTTGGACTTGTTCTCTCACAGTTCTGGAAACTAGAAGCCTGAAATCAAGGTGTTATCAGGGTTGATTCCTTTTGGAAGCCCTGAGGGAGAATCTTTTAAGCCATCCAGGTTTGTGGTACTTGGTTACAGCAGCCTCAGGAAACTAATACAGACAGAATACACTGCCAATTTCTTTAGCCCTGAGCCGAAGGACCCTTTTCTCAGTGTTTTCTTAGTGCTCCCGGATCGCATCTTCCCAATGGGAGTAATCCATCCCCTTCTCAGGCAATGACTGCTTAAATGGAAGAATGTGGTAGGGGCTTGAGATACCAAAATATGATTTTCTCAACTTCCATTCTTGCTAAGTCTCTCACATCTGATTTTGCTTGGGCAGAGGATTGGCTTGCTAACCCTTGCCAACCCTGACACTTTAGTTGCAGCTGTCTCAGACTTATGACAGCGGGTAGATAGCACCCTTATAAACAAAAAAGTCCCTGATCTCTTTGTTTTCAGATCTAGATCAGCGTAATACTTTCCATTCTTGTTTGACCTTACTAAAATTGGATAATTTTTTTCAAAACAAGTTCTTCAGTCCTGTTGCCTTGTTCAGCACAAGACACACAGTAGACATTTTAACCCATTGTTATACCTACACTTAATCAAAATGCCAACTTCCAAGACTGGAATTGAGTTGTCCACACTTTGGCTTTTCAGATGAAGTTTTACCAGGTCTCTAATGATATCACTGTGACCTAATTTCTTGCCTCTATGATCTGTCTACTTTGTATTGTTTCCATTCTTATATAGGATCTCTCTTTATGGTGGAAAGATGGTTCCCCTGTTGTTAAACTTATATTTTCTCTCACTTTAAGTCAGTGAAATGTTAGCAAAATCATGGGTCATTTCATTGGCTTTGATTTGGGCAAGTTCCCATTTCTAAGAGAATGACAGCAGTTGGGTCAATACCAAATGCTGAGTGACTGAATGACTGTGGTCTGAGTCATATGACCTAGCCTCTGTCTATGCCTTCAGAAACACATGGACTGATCTCATGAGGGAGGACTAAATTCTCAAATGGCCATTTGTAGAAGTGGAGTAAATTTTAGGTACACAATCAGAAATGTATGCTACAAACAATAGAATTACAACCATTTTATTGATTAGTATTTAAAAAATATGTAATGAGAAAATAAAAATTACTGCACTGTAGACAAAAAAAAATTGGCATTTGTGTGTTCATCAACAGATGAATGAAGAAAGACTGGCTCTCATAGCCAGTTGGCCTGGAGGTCAAATCACCCCTGGTATTGCCGACAACAATCAAGGCTTAACTACAACAAAACTGTGCACAAAGACCACTAGGGGGGTGCACCAAAAAAGCATAAAAAATGCGGAGACAAAGAAACAGGACAAAACTGTCAATGGAGGATATTGAGTTCAGAACCACACTTTTAAGGTCTCTTAAGAACTGTCTAGAAGCCGCCGATAAACTTAATGAGATCCTCAAGAAATCTAATGAGACCCTCGATGTTATGATAAAGAACCAACTAGAAATTAAGCATACACTGACTGAAATAACGAATACTATACAGACTCCCAACAGCAGACCAGAGGAGCGCAAGGATCAAGGCAAAGATTTGAAATGCGAAGAAGCAAAAACCACCCAACCAGAAAAGCAAAATGAAAAAAGAATCCAAAAATATGAAGATAGTGTAAGGAGCCTCTGGGACAGCTTCAAGCGTACCAACATCAGAATTATAGGGGTGCCAGAAGATGAGAGAGAGCAAGATATTGAAAACCTATTTGAAGAAATAATGACAGAAAACTTCCCCCACCTGGTGAAAGAAATAGACTTACAGGTCCAGGAAGTGCAGAGAACCCCAAACAAAAGGAATCCAAAGAGGACCACACCAAGACACATCATAATTAAAATGCCAAGAGCAAAAGACAAAGAGAGAATCTTAAAAGCAGTAAGAGAAAGAAACTCAGTTACCTACAAGGGAATACCCATACGACTATCAGCTGATTTCTCAACAGAAACTTTGCAGGCCAGAAGGGAATGGCAAGAAATATTCAAAGTGATGAATACCAAGAACCTACAACCAAGATTACTTTATCCAGCAAAGCTATCATTCAGAACGGAAGGTCAGATAAAGAGCTTCACAGATAAGGAAAAGCTAAAGGAGTTCATCACCACCAAACCAGGATTATATGAAATGCTGAAAGGTATCCTTTAAGAAGAGGAAGAGGAAGAAAAAGGTAAAGATACAAATTATGAACAACAAACATGCATCTATCAACAAGTGAATCTAAGAATCAAGTGAACAAATAATCTGGTGATCATAATAGAATCAGGGACATAGAAAGGGAATGGACTGACTATTCTTGGGGGGGAAAGGGGTGTGGGAGATGTGGGAAGAGACTGGACAAAAATCGTGCACCTATGGATGAGGACAGTGGGTGGGGAGTGAGGGCGGAGGGTGGGGCGGGAACTGGGAGGAGGGGAGTTATGGGGGGAAAAAGAGGAACAAATGTAATAATCTGAACAATAAAGATTTAATTTAAGAAAGACTGGTATAAGCATACAATGGAAAGTTACTTCATAATAGGAACTCATACAACTTAACAAAAGAAAGATAAACAATCCAATCAAAAAATAGGCAAAGGACCTAAATAGACACTTTTCAAAATAGGACATACAGAAGGCTAAGAGACATATGAAAACATGCTCAAAGTCACTAATCATCCGAGAGATGCAAATCAAAACAACAATGAGGTACCATCTCACACCTGTCAGAATAGCTATCATCAACAAATTGACAAACAACAAGTGCTGGCGAGGATGTGGAGAAAACAAAACCCTCATGCACTGCTGGTGGGAATGCAGACTGGTGCAGCCACTGTAGAAGACAGTATGGAGTTTCCTCAAAAAATTAAAATGGAACTGCCATTTGACCCAGTAATACCACTTCTAGATATATATCACAAGAAAACAGAAACACTAAGCAGAAAGGATCTATGCACCCCTATGCTCATAGCAGTACAATTTACCATAGCTACTGTAAGATTTGGAAACAGCCTAAATGCCCATCAGAAGATGAGTGGATTAGAAAACTGTGGTACAACTATACAATGGAATACTACATTGCTATAAAAAAGAAGGAATTCTTACCATTTGCAGCAGCATGGATGAAACTGGAGAGCATTTTACTAACCAAAATAATCCAGTCAGAGAAAGATAAATATCACATGATCTCACTCATTTGTGGAATATAATGAACATCATAAACTGACGAACAAAAATAGATACAGGGGCTGAGCAGCGTTGAACAGACTGTCAAACAACAGCAGGAAGGTTGGGGAGGTTGTGGGTGTGGGGTAAGAGATCAACCAAAGGACTTGTATGCATGCATATAAGCATAACCAATGGACACAAGACACTGGGAGGTAGGGGAGGCCAGGGGAAGGTCAAGGGGGAAAATAAAAAGGAGACATATGTACTACTCTTAGTAATATATTTTTTTAAAATATATTTTATTGATTTTTTACAGAGAGGAAGGGAGAGAGATAGAGAGTTAGAAACATTGATGAGAGAGAAACATCCATCAGCCACCTCCTGCACATCTCCTACTGGGGATGTGCCCGCAACCAAGGTCCATGCCCCCAACCAGAATCGAACCTGGGACCTTTCGGTCCGCAGGCCGACGCTCTATCCACTGAGCCAAACTGGTTTCGGCTACGCTTAGTAATATTTTAAGCAATAAAACAAAATTTAATAAATAAATAAATAAATAAATTATCACTAAATATAAAAAAAATAGATACAGAGACAAAGAAGCATTGAATAGACTGTCAAAGTACAGTGGGAAGGCAGGGGAGGTTTGATGGGGGGGTAAGAGATCAACTGAAGGACTTATATGCATGCATATAAGGATAACCAATGGACACAGACACTGGTGGGTGGGGCGACTTGTGCTGGGAGAGGGTTAGGGGAAGCCAGGGGGAGGTCAATGGGAGAAAAAGGAAACATATGTTCTACTATTTGTAATACTTTAAACAAGCGAGCGGTTCTCAATCTGTGGGTCACAACCCCTTTGGGGGTTGAACAACCCTTACACAGTGTTTGCCTAAGACCATCAGAAAACACATATATAATTACATATTGTTTTTGTGATTAATCACTATGCTTTAATTATGTTCAATTTGTAACAATGAAAATACACCTGCATATCAGATATTTACATTATGATTCATAACAGTAGCAAAATTACAGTTATGAAGTAGCAATGAAAATAATTTTATGGCTTGTGGTCACCACAACATGAGGAGCTGTATTAAAGGGTCACGGCATTAGGAAGGTTGAGAACCGCTGCTTTAAACAATAAAAGAAATGAATTATTGATATATATAGCATCAGAGATAAATTTCTAATTATTCTGAGTGTTTCTAAGTCAGCTTGGGCTGCTATAACAGTGCAAAGATTGGGTGGCTTAAACAACAGATGTTTATTTTTGACAGTTCTGGAGGCTAAGACCAAGATTCGTGTCAGCAGGATTGATCCTTGGTGAAAACTCTCTTCCTGGCATGCAGACAGCACCTTTGGTTGCCTCCTCATATAGTAGGAAGAGAGGACTCTGATCTCTCTTCCTCTTCTTGTAAGGACACTGATCCCATTAGGGGTTGGGTGGGGAGACATCACCATGACCTCATCTAAACCTAATCACCTCCCCAAAGCTCCACCTCCAAATACTGACTCATTAAAGGTAGGTCTTCAATATATACATTGTGGAAAGACAAACATTCAGTCTATTGCAGAGTGGAAGAAGCCAGACCCCCTAATCCTCAAAAAAACATCATTCATTATATAAAACTGTAGAAAAGGTAAGCTAACCTAGAGGCAGAAAGCAGATCTGTGATTTAGGGATGGGGCAGGAAGAGAGGAGTGAGACTGGGGGGATTACAGAGGGCAAGGGGAAGTTTTGAGAGGTGATGAATATATTCACTATCAGGACTGTGATGGTTTCATGGGTGTATATGTGTCACAACTGAACAAACTGTACACTTTAAATATAAGCAGTTCACTGTACGTCAATTATATCTGTGAGCCAGTAGCTATCTGCGGGGCTGGCTGCTCTGCGCTCACTGCCTAGAGGCTCTCCGTGGCCCAGAGGCCCATCTGTGGCTAGGCACAGAATGCCTGCGTCATCACCAGGTGACTGTGCAAGTGTCCCAGGCCCCGGCCTGGCCAGAGGCCCATCCATGCCTGGGAAATGCAAACAACTTCCCTCCCTGTTCTCAGGAACTCCAATAAAGGGCTTCCTTCCTCTTTCTCGGCCAGCTTTCACCCTTGTGCCTCCGCCACCAGCCCCTCCTGTCTGTCACACTATCCTCCACCCCATCCACCCTCTGGGTTCCCTGACTTGACCTTGCCTGGGAGTCGGGGGCCACTCAACTCTGCTCAGCTTGCCAGTTCCTTCTCTTCTTACACAAGCATTCCATGCCCCGGCCTGGCCAGAGGCCCATCTGTGGACATGGCAATGAAGCAAGCATTCTGCCAGGCTGCTCACATTGCCTGCTCTCAGTGGCTGCTCCCCCCTGCCCCAGGACTAGCAGGGCTGAGAGGACTGGGCACCGCCATCTTGTGGCTATGGACGTGCCATCTTTGTGACAGAGTGATGGTTAATTTGCATATTACCCTTTTATTAGATAGGTTAAAGCTGTCTTAAAATTTATATTCTATTATACATTCTTCCAGTCATTGCCAATCTTATTTGATATATACTTATTACTAAACTGAGATGGTAGGATTTTTTGGTATATGTTGCACCAAAATTTTTTTCCCATTTCCTTAAATACATCTTTTAATATTATTGAACTTTTTAAAAATGTATTATACATCCACAGAAAAGGCATATTCTGAATGGATTGTCAAGAATTGAACCTGTGTATGCAAACATACCCAGATCAAGAAACAGAACAATACCAGAACATCAATGCTCAGCACCCTCCCAATAAAACTTGTGATGCTCTGGTTCATATTTACAGGTAGATATTTTTTGTTATACTTTTGCTTAACATTTTTTTTAATTAAATCTTTATTGTTCAGATTATTACATTTGTTCCTTTTTTTTCCCCCCCATAACTCTCCTCCTCCCAGTTCCCACCCCACCCTCCGCCCTCACTCCCCACCCACTGTCCTCATCCATAGGTGCACGATTTTTGTCCAGTCTCTTCCCGAATCTCCCACACCCCTTTCCCCCCCAAGAATAGTCAGTCCATTCCCTTTCTATGTCCCTGATTCTATTATAATCAACAGTTCATTCTGTTCATCAGATTATTTATTCACTTGATTCTTAGATTCACTTGTTGATAGATGCATATTTGTTGTTCATAATTTGTATCTTTACCTTTTTCTTCCTCTTCCTCTTCTTAAAGGATACCTTTCAGCATTTCATATAATCCTGGTTTGGTGGTGATGAACTCCTTTAGCTTTTCCTTATCTGTGAAGCTCTTTATCTGACCTTCAATTCTGAATGATAGCTTTGCTGGATAAAGTAATCTTGGTTGTAGGTTCTTGGTATTCATCACTTTGAATATTTCTTGCCACTCCCTTCTGGCCTGCAAAGTTTCTGTTGAGAAATCAGCTGACAGTCATATGGGTATTCCCTTGTAGGTAACTGAGTTTCTTTCTCTTGCTGTTTTTAAGATTCTCTCTTTATCTTTTGCTCTTGGCATTTTAATTATGATGTGTCTTGGTGTGGTCCTCTTTGGATTCCTTTTGTTTGGGGTTCTCCGAGCTTCTTGGACCTGTAAGTCCATTTCTTTCACCAGGTGGGGGAAGTTTTCTGTCATTATTTCTTCAAATAGGTTTTCAATATCTTGCTCTCTCTCATCTTCTGGCACCCCTATAATTCTGATGTTGGTACGCTTGAAGCTGTCCCAGAGGCTCCTTACACTATCCTCGCATTTTTGGATTCTTTTTTCATTTTGCTTTTCCGGTTGGATGTTTTTTGCTTCCTCGCATTTCAAATCATTGACTTGATTCTTGCGCTCCTCTGGTCTGCTGTCGGGCGTCTGTATAATATTCGTTATTTCAGTCTGTGTGTGCTTAATTTCTAGTTGGTTCCCCAATATAAGATCGAGGGTCTTATTAGTTTTCGTGTAGATCTCATTAAGTTTATCGGCAGCTTCTAAACAGTTCTTGAGAGACCTTAAAAGTGTGGTTCTGAACTCTATTTCTTCCATTGACAATTTTGTCCTGTTTCTTTGTCTCCGCATTTTGTTATGCTTCCTTGGTGCACCCCCTAGTCTTTTGCTTAACATTTATATATTTTCAAGTGTATTTTGTAAACAAAATATTGTTGAACCTTGGATTTATAATTCAATATAGTTCAGCGGTTCTCAACCTGTGGGTTGTGAACAATGAAAATACATCCTGCATATCAGATATTTAAATTATGATTCATAACAGTAGCAAAATTACAGTTATGAAGTAGCAACGAAAATAATTTTATGGTTGGGGGTCACCACAACATGAGGAGCTGTATTAAAGGGTCGTGGCATTAGGAAGTTTGAGAACCACTGAATAGTTCAATATATTATATAAAATTTAATTGAAAATAATTCAAATGTGAAAAAAAACTAAAGTTTGTTTTTCATTAGGTTTAACACATTTACATTCATTTTAATTACTGCTGTATTAGTCCGTTAGTCTAACATCTTTTGTTATTGCACTACATTTTTGCCTTGTTTTCCATAACTATATTCCATCAGATAGAATTTTCTTCTGATGGATAAAAAGGAATAAATTCTTTGCATGTATTTGTAGTATTCGTTTTTAACTTAAGCCCCATAATTATGTTTATTTTCCCTATTGATGTCTGTTTTTTTTCTTTATTGATTAAGTTATTACATATGTGTCCTTATCCCCCCATTGCCCCTCCACTCATGCCCTCATTCCCCCTCACCCCCCGTGTCCATTGGTTAGGCTTCTATGCATGCATACAAGTCCTTTGGTTGATCTCTCCCCCTTTCCCCCACCCTTCCCTACCTTCCCTCTGAGGTTTGATGGTCTGATCGATGCGTCTCTGGATCTGTTCATATTCATCAGTTTATGTTGTTCATTATATTCCACAAATGAGTGTGATCATGTGATATTTATCTTTATCTGACTGGCTTATTTCGCTTAGCATAATGCTCTCCAGTTCCATCCATGCTGCTGCAAATGTAAGAATTCCTTCTTTTTTACAGCAGCACAGTATTCCATTGTGTAGATGTACCACAGTTTTTTAATCCACTCATCTGCTGGTGGGCTTTTAAGCTGTTTCCAAAACTTAGCTATTGTAAATTGTGCTGCTATGAACAATCTGGGCTGAAGATTTGGAATCAAATGTAGTTGAAATAATTGTTCCAAGAAGAGGGGTGCATATATCCTTTCTGATTGGTGTTTCTAGTTTCTTGGGATATATTCCTAGAAGTGGGATCACTGGGTCAAATGGGAATTCCATTTTTAGTTTTTTGAGGAAACTCCATACTGTTCTCATAGTGGCTGTACCAGTCTGCATTCTCACCAGCAGTGCACAAGGGTTCCTTTTTCTCCACATCCTCACCAGAATTTGTTGTTTGTTGATGATAGCCAGTCTGACAGGTGTGAGATGGTACCTCATTGTTGTTTTGATTTGCATCTCTCGGATGATTAGTGACTTTGAGCATGTTTTCATATGTCTTTGGCCTTCTGTATGTCCTCTTTTGAAAAGTGTCTATTTAGGTCCTTTACCCATTTTTTGATTAGGTTGTTTATCTTCCTTTTCTTAAGTTGTATGAGTTCTCTAAATGTTGGAGATTAAACCCTTATTGGAGATAACGTTGGCAAATATGTTCTCCCATGCAGTGGGCTTTCTTGTTGTTTTGTTGATGGTTTCTTTTGCTGTGCAAAAGCTTTTTATTTTGATGTAGTCCCATTTATTTATTTTCTCTTTAGCTTCCAGTGCCCCATGCCTCTCAGTAAGAGGCCCCAGGTCTGGCACAAGCACCACCCTGCCTTGCTTCATAGCTTGGCCTTGCCTGGTAGCAGCCCAACACAGGTAGCAGCCATCTATAGATTGCTCTGTAGCAACTGACAGGTGGTTGCAGGCAGGGCACAGGCAGTAGCTGACTTTATACCTCTGGGGCAGTGGTTCTCAACCTGTGGGTCGCGACCCCTTTGGCGGTCAAACGACCCTTTCACAGGGGTTGCCTAAGACCATCCTGCACATCAGATATTTACATTATGATTCATAATAGTAGCAACATTACAGTTATGAAGTAGCAACGAAAATAATTTTATGGTTGGGTCGCAACATGAGGAACTGTATTTAAAAGGCCAGAAGGTTGAGAACCACTGCTCTTGGGAGACCCAAGAGCCATGCATCTGGTGGTTATATTAAGATCATGCCAGATTACAACTCTACCATATCCATGAGTGATACACTCAAGGGGCAGATTCAGTGAGCACCAAAGCCCCACTGAAACAAGTCCTGCTCCATAGGGCTGTCTCATGCACAGAAACTCTGCTGTAGTCACAGCTGGTCCTCACAGCCAACTGGCCTGGTCAATTCCTCCCAGTGACGCCGACAGCAATCAAGGCTCAACTACAAGATAGTGCACACAAACCTCACATGTGTGCACCTGGAGTGCCCAGCTCAGGTGACTGGGGAGGCTGAGCCCCTGGGCTCTATAGGACACCTACAACACAAGGACACTCTATCAATTCCAGAAGAAATAGAAGGTCTACCCAATACATAAAAACAAATACAGGGAAACAGTCAAAATGTGAGACAAAGAAACATGTCACAAATGAAAGAACAGAGGAAATCTCCAGAAAAAGTTTTGGAAGAAAGCAAACTACCGGCTATAGAGTTCAAAACAATGGTTACAAGAATGCTTAAGGAACTGAATGAGAGCTTCAAGGAACTTAGTGACAACTTTAAGGAGCTTAGTGAGAACATCAATGACATAAAAAGGACCAGTCAGAAATAAAGCATACATGATGAAATGAAGAACAGTTTACAGGGAATCAATAGTAGAGGACACTGAGAATCAAATCAGTGATTTGGAATATGAGGAAGCAAAAACACCCAATCAGACGAGCAAAAAGAAAAAATAATCCAAAAATATGAAGATAGTGTAAGGAGTCTCTGGGACAACTTCAAATGTATCAAAATTCACATTATAGGGGTGCCAGAAGAGAAGGAGCAAGAAATTGAAAACCTATTTGAAAAAATGACAGAAAATTTCCCTTCAGGAAGCACAGAGAGTCCTAAACAAGAGGAACCCAAAGAGGCCCACACCAAGACACATCATAATTAAAATGCTAAAGGTTAAAGACAAAGAGAGACTCGTAAAAGCAGCAAGTGAAAAGCAGTTAGTTATCTACAAGGGAATGTCCATACAACTGTTAGTGATTTAACAGAAAATTTGCCAGAAGGGAGTGGCAAGAAATATTCAGTGACGAAAAGGAAGGATCTATACCAGCCGCGGCCCATTTGAAATGAATAAAACTAAAAAAAAAAAGACCGTACCCTTTTATGTAATGATGTTTACTTTGAATTTATATTAGTTCACACAAACACTCCATCCATGCTTTTGTTCCGGCCCTCTGGTCCAGTTTAAGAACCCATTGTGGCCCTCGAGTCAAAAAGTTTGCCCACCCCTGAACTATACCAAGATTACTCTACCCAGCAAATCTATCATTTAGAATTGAAGGTCAGATAAAGAACTTCACAGACAAGAAAAAGCTAAAGTGTCTAAGTCCTTTGCCCATTTTTTGATTTATTTTCCTTTTGTTAAGATGTATGAGTCCCCTGTAAATTTTGGAGATTAGACCCTTATAAGATATAACCTTGGCAAATATGTTCTCCCATGCAGGGCCTTTCTTGTTTTGTTGATGGTTTCTTTTGCTGTGCAGAAGCTTTTTATTTTGATGTAATCCCATTTATTTATTTTCTCCTTAGTTTCCATTGCCCTAGGAGCTATATCCGTAAAGAAATTGCTATGACATATGTCTGATATTTTGCTGCCTATAGAGTCTTCTAAGATTTTTATGGTTTGCTGTCTTATGTTTAAGTCCTTTATCCATTTTGAGTTTATTTTTGTGTATGGTGTAAGTTGGTGGTCTAGTTTCATTTTTTGCATGTATCTGTCCAATTTTCCCAACACCATTTATTGACTCCATTTTATGTTCTTGCCTCCTTTGTCAAATATTATTTGAGCATAATGGCTTGGGTCGATTTCTGGGTTTTCTGTTTTGTTCCATTGGTCTATATGCCTGTTCTTGTGCCAGCACCAGGCAGTTTTGAGGATGTGGCTTTGTAATACAGTTTGATATCTGGTATTGTAATCCCTCCAACTTTGTTCTTCTTTCTCAAGATTGCTGCAGCTATTCGGAGTCTATTTTTATTCCATATGAATTTTTGGAGAGTTTGTTCTAGGTCTTTGAAGTATGCTGTTGGTATTTTAATGGGGAATGCATTAGATAGGTTAAAGCTGTCTTAAAATTTATATTTTATCATTCTTCCAGTCATTGCCAATCTTTGATATATACTTATTACTAAACTAAGATGGTAGGATTGATTGCTTTGGGTAGTATGGACATTTTAATGATGTTGATTCTACCAGTCCATGAACACGGTATATTCTTTTTTCAATGTCCTGCAGTTTTCCAAGTACACGTCTTTTACCTCCTTAGTTAAGTTTATTCCTAGGTACCTTAATTTTTTTGGTGCAATGATAAATGGGATTTTTTTGTTGTTGTTTCTCTTTCTGTGAGTTCATTATTGGTGTATAAAAATGCCATAGATTTCTGGGCGTTAATTTTGTATCTTGCTACATTGCCAAATTCATTTATTAAATCTAGTAGTTTTTGGATAGAGTGTTTATGGTTTTCTATGTACAATATCATGTCATCTTCTTTTTTTTTACTTCTTCTTTTCCAATTTGGATGTCTTTTTCTTCTTCTTGTTAGATCACTATGGCTAGCACTTCCAGTACTATGATGAACAGGAGTGGTGAGAATGGGCATCCCTCTCTTGTTCCTGCTCTTAGGGGAAATGTTTTTAGTTTTTGCCCACTGAGTATGATGTTGGCTGTAGGTTTTCATATTAAGGCTTTTATTATGTTGAGGTATGATCCCTCTATTCCCACTTTGCTGAGAGTTTTTATCAAGAAAGGGTTTTGGTTTTGTCAAATGCCTTTTCTGCATCAATATGATTATGTGATTTTTGTCGCTCAACTTGTTTATGTGATGTATCACGTTTATTGATTTGTGGATATTGTACCATCCTTGCATACAACAAATAAAGCATTACCACCAAACCAGTATTGCATGAAATATTAAAGAGTCTTCTTCAAGGAGAAGACTTAAATTATGAACAATAAAATGGCAAAATGTATATCTATCAACAACTGAATCTGCCCTAGTTGTTTTGCTCAGTGTTTAGAGTGTCAGCTCAAGGACTGAAGTGTCATGGATTTGATTCTGGTCAAGGGCATATACCTTGTTTGCAGTCTCAATTCTCAGTACAGGTCGGGGTGTGTATGGGAGTCAACCAATCGATGTATCTCTCTCACATCTTTGTTTCTCTCTGACTCTAACCCTCTTTTCCACTTTCTAAAAATCAATGGAAAATATATCCGCCAGTGAGGATTAAAAAACAAAGAAACAAACAAATACAAAAAAACAATTGGATCTAAAAATCAAAACAAACGGAGAACCTAATGAACAACAAAAAACTTGATAAAAAAGTAGAACTGGGGCATGGAAACATAAAACAAACTGAAGAATCTCAGAGGGAAGGGGGAATGGGAGCAGGAATGATTAACCAAAGAACTTATATGTATACTAGAGGCATGGTGCACAAAATTCGTGCACAGGGGTAGGAGGGTCCCCCCAGCTCAGCCTGCACCCTCTTCAATCTGGGACCCCTTAGGGGATGTCCGACTGTCAGTTTAGGCCCGATTGGGCTCCTAAATGCTCACCTGCCTGCCTGCCTGGTCACCCCTAACTGGCCCCCCTGCCGGCCTGGTTGCCCCTAACTGCCCCCCAATGCCGGCCAGGTCACCCTCAACTGCCCCCTCCCTGCCAGCCTGGTCGCTCCTGCCACTCCTCCCTGCTGGCCTGGTCATCCCTTACTGCCCGCTCTGCTGGCCTGGTCGCCCCTAACTGCCCTTTCCCGCAGGCCGTTGCCCCTCATTGCCCCCCACTGCCAGCTTAATTGCCCCCAACTGCCCCCATGCCGGCCTGGTCACCCCCAACTTCCCCCCCTGCTGGCCTGGTCGCCCACAACTGCCCCCTCCATGTCGGCCTGGTCACTCCTAACTGCCCCCCCTGCCAGCCTGGTTGCCCCCAGCTGCCCCCTCTGCCAGCCTGGTCACCCCCAACTACCCCTCCTGCCAGCCTAGTCACCAACTGCCCGCCCTGTCGGCCTGGTTGCCCCTCACGGGCCCCCTGCTGTCCTGGTCACCCCACACAGCCTGCTGTTCAGTCGTTTGGTCATCCCTCACTAACCCCCCTGCTGACCTGGTCATAGGCAGCCATCTTGTGAGGGTTAATTTGCATATTACCTCTTTATTATATAGGATATGAATAACCCATGGACACAGACAATAGGGTGGTGAAGGCCGGGGTGGGGTGGGATCTGGGTGGAGGGGGGCAATGAAAGGAAAAAAGAGGGGGACATCTGTAATACTTTCAACAATAAAGATTTTTTAAAACTGTATCACTGTTTGGAGCTAATTTAACACATGCCTTTCTTAGATGACTGCTAATAAAACTATCTGCCAGACTGTCCTTTTCATTTTAACACTAAAAGGCAGTTCAGGTTAAGGTTTTAAAAAGTATCAATTTAATACTGCATATTTAGAAATATGGTACACACAGACACCATAGTCATATAAAATGCATACAATTTTGAATTACTTTCTTATGAACTGTTAACATGGATGGCTGAGTTTCTAATAGATAAAATTTTGGACAAAGTTACCAGACATTTTAAAGGGGTTCATTTTAAATACCATTTAGTCATGCAGACAAATAGAGGTTTTTATAAAAATAAATATGACAAATATGTGGATTTCTAAGTATAAATTGACATACAAATCTATATCTTTTCATAATGCTTTTCATTGAAATATCTTTAAAGCATTCTGTAACATGAAGTTGAAACCTCAACTTAGATGTAATGAAAGCCATGGTTTTATTAAAATTGTGCAAGTCACATACCAAATATTTACATAAAAGTAAACACAAAATTGCAAACATATTTTTGTCCTACAAGCCATCAACCTCATAAAATTACTTACTGAAATAACTGTAAGATAAAGTTCCCAATTTTGAATGTTCATAAGCAAACACATATAGGAACAATATATGAAAAACTTTATTTTTCCTTCTGAGAAGCAGTGACGGATTAACAAACCACCCCTTGGGGATTGTCAAAGCTTTCCTAGAACTCAAGGGGAGTCGATTCTTTTGTAAAACAGAACTAAAATTACATCCTTCACCAGCACACAAACCTTTTATAAATTTTCTTTTCCAAACTCATATATGCTCACAACTCTGAATCACAGGTTAGTGAACTGGGCTAAAATGTCCCTACCCTTTCAAAGGGCAGCTCCAAAGGGGAAAAAACACATTCCCCTTTTCTGACCTAAACAGCTTGAATAAATTTGTATTATGAATAAAAAGACAAGAAATAATCACCTTACACATTAGTGAACTTGATGGAACTTAGATGGAATAAATACAGCCAAGTACTCAAGAAGCACTTTGTTCAACACCATTTTGATGTTATGTTGATGAGGAAAAAAAAAAAATCAATTCCCAGCTTGGGCCATGTCTGCGTAGAATTTGTATGTTCTCCCATGTCTGCCTGGGTTTTCTCCAGATACTCAATATCCTCCCACTTCCCAGTTTTGCACATGAGGTTAATTGGAGTGTCTATATAGTCCCAGTCTGATTGAGTGTGGGTGTGTAGTGTTTCCCGTGATGGGAGGGCATTCTGTCCAGGATGGGTGCCTGCCTTGTTCTCTGAGCTGCTGGGAACAGCTCCAGCCTTTCTTGACATTGAACTGGTATAAATGGGTTGGAAACTAATTCTCTTACTTATTTTTATTAATCTTTCCTAAATGTATGTATAACTCATTTATTTCAATGGTTATTATCAGGAGTTTTGGGTCTTTATTTAGAAGTTTGGTGAGGTTTTCATGACCGGAAATATGCTGTAGAAAAGTAACTGTTATTTATATCAATTAGCCTGTGGCAAAACTGGTTTCATCATATGTTGTTTCACTGAAAGTAGCAGTTTCCAAGAAGCTACTGATGACATCATGTGAAGACATATTGTACTAGTTATCAGAAGAGCGCATTTCTTAATGGAACTTAAAACATCAAAACTTAACTGGAGAACATGGCCAGCATGTCTCAGTGGTTGAGCCTCGACCTATAAACCAGAGGTTGTGGTTCAATTCCTGGTCAAGGCACATGCCTGGGTTGTGGACTTGATTCCCAGTGGGGGGTGGGTAGTAGGCAGCTGATCAATGTTTCTCTCTCCCCCTTTTCTGAAATCAATAAAAATATATATTTTTTAAAAACTTAATTGGGTTATATTACTTATTTAAAAAGTTAATACAGAAGAGATAATAGGATTTTAAAAATTAAGTTAGATCAGTGGTCTTTAACGCTGACCACAACTTAGAATAACTCGGGGAACTTTTAGAAAAACTTAATAGCTCCGACCCTAAAAAATTCAGATTTAACTGTTGTGGGTAGATTCATATTAAGAGCCCTGTAGATGATTGTAATATAAAGTGAGGGTTGCAAAACACTGATTTGGAAAAATTACTAATTTCAGGTTGAATCTGATTTAAATAAATTATTTAAAATTCAAATATATGAGCACTTCGTACATGGTAGGCACTGTTCTAAGAGTTAGTAAAGAGGAAATTCTTTTTTCTACAAAAATCATTGGATAACAATATATCTTTTATCTTTTGAATGTTATATAACTTTACTAAAATATTGCTCAAAGCTTTTATTATGGTCTGCTGTCATGAAACATTTCCTTCTACTTTTCTAAACTATACTCACTTGCTACTGTACCCAAAGAGATCAAACCCAGAAGCTTTCTTTTTAAAGATATGTGGAAAGAAGATAAGAATAACACAGATTTCCTTTTTTCAAGTCATAGCATATGAGGTATTCTCACTATATATCTGGAGTCACAAAGCCATAATTTAAGAACTGAAATTAGGTATTTAATGAATAACAGAATCTCCTGTATCAAGAATGAACTACCATTAGTGTCAGTGCTTGCTTTACATTGCCTAAAAAGTAATCCAGGAGAGAGCCTCAGGGAACCTAGTACAAGTGTGTCCTTAATACAAACCATATTTCTTGTGACCTATTTATAAAACATTTCTTTTAAAAAGTTACAGGGATATGGTTTTTGAAACAATAGGCAATTAGAAATGTTATCTCAAAAAAAGGAAGACAAAAACAATATATAGTTTCTCAAATACTTCATAATTAGAATTTGCTACTATCCCAGGATGTTAGCATTAACATTTTAAGTCAACACCAACTTTATTAAGTATTACGAAATTCATCTGAAATGCATTTAAGTCAAGAAAAATATTAGATTTAAATTAATAAATTTGCTTTGTATTTACTCTAACAGTTTTCAGGTTCAAATATGCTAAAACCAAATGATCAATTTATTAATTCAATTATTGGCTAATTATCTTTTAGAGCTGGACAGTAGGCCAAATGATGAAATTTTGGTTAAAGTGTAATACACGCACACATAGGAAAATGCAATAGCAATTTGTTTTCCATACTTAATAGAATTAAAACAGCTTTAAAAATTTTATGAAAGCTCAGTAGTCAAAATAAATATTTAATAAAAATACACACCATAACACGATATTAAGAACTTAGTGTTTAAAAATAAACATCACATTGTTTGCCTTCAGTTAAACAGAACTCAATTTAGTTGCTTAAGAAATCTAAGAATAACTGAGTTTTTAGAAACAAAATTAAAATTTAAATAACACTAGAGAGATAATACATCTTAAGATGAAAGAGAAACTTACCATGTTTTAAATCAAAAGTTTAAATAAAGTTATAGTTTTTGAGACTTCTTAGTATGACTATGACCCTAAGAAATATGAATGGTTTGGGGAATATAAGTCAAAGATAATCATGATTATGTGGTTCATGCTGTGAAACTCTCAGTATGTTAAGAAAATAAAAATACAGTATATATGAGCACCATTAGAAATGTATTGTATGTACATACATATATTTAAAACTTTACCTGACTGAAATTTGCATTTTAGAGTGAAGGACAGCACACAATTATAAAAATACATTCTTAATCTCACATGTCATGACCTATTTTAAAATGTTTCATCTAGCATTCCTTCTAAAAATCAACAAAAGAATACACATAAAGCCAGTATTCTTTTATAGGCAAAGTCCCTTGATTAAACAGAAAGTCACTATAGAAAAAATAAGTGTTCAATAAGTGTTTTCAATTCATTAGCAAATTTCAACAGGTGAAGGAAAAATAAATTCAGTAATAAATGGGAATTCACAGAATGAAAAAGCAAATATTGGATTTGCCCCCAAAGGATTATCATTCAGGCCTCAGACTATTTTTAATTGATAGTAGTCATGATTATTCTGCTAGAAGAATCATCCTTCTATAATAAAAGGTACAGATTAGCCACATGTAATTTAATATTTCAGCTATATTCACCAAAACTCAGAAAACTATGTGGTATCTTAGAATACATAATCTGGTGTAAGGTAGGTGTTTAAAAATCTTATTTTGATCCTACATAGAGGCAGCTCATGATACTGTTATGAATCCTTGCTATTTTTCAAAGTTGCCATAAGCAATCAATTGATATAGTCTGAAGTTGTTTGAAACCAGTCACATAATAAAGAGTAATGCTATTCACCATTTAAAATACGTTCAATCTCTTCTAGTCTTTTTAAAGCAGCAACTCTTTTCTTCTCAATTTCTTTTATTTCTTTTGTTGTTTTGTGAGGGGTCTCACTGTCTGTATCTTTTCCTAACTGCTTGTTGGCTTTAGATGAACTTTTATTATCACTTGTTTTGATTACCTGTGTGGGTTGGGGTTCACTTCTTATTTCTTTTGGATTTTCAGGTGGAATTTTGTTTCCTGAAGTCTTACTAACTGGGAATATTGGTTGTTCTATTAAACTAGATGCGGAAATTTTATCCCTGACTATATTCAAATGGCGCTGGATATATTCTTCATGTGGTGCTAATGCCAATGTTTCAAGCAGGCATCTTTCAGCTTTTAATAAGTCTTTCTCTTCAAAATAAACAACACAAAGATTGTGCTTTCCTTGCACATTCCTTGGATCCATCTCCAAAATCTTTTCGAAACATTTTTTTGCTCCAAGTATATCTTTCTTTTGATTCATCAGAATGTCTCCCTTTAAAATGAGACCCTTGATATGATCAGGATAGTATTTGAGTAACTCTTCTAAAACTGGCAAAGCCAGTAATTCCTTTGCAGTCTGAGAATACAGCAGAGCCAGATTAAACAAAGCACTTCTGAAGTCAGGTTGTAATTTTATGGCTTTCTTCATCCACATCTCTGCTTCAGAGTCCTTTTTGTCATCCATGGCAAGCATTCCCAGATTGAAATAACCATTAGCATCTAGTGGCTCTTCATTTATATAACTTAAAAGTCGTTTTCTAGCTTCAGGTCTGAGCTTAACCTCACCTATGAGTAATTTAAAAAAAAAACAACAACACAAAAACATTATATTGTTAGCAAATAAATTTAATCTTGAGGAAAAAAGCCACTTTCATATTTTATCTAGTTAGATTACAAAAAGAGAGCATCAAAACAGCTAATTGCTGTACCTAAATCAAAAGCAGAGAGGGAAATCTTAGTCTTCATTGGAAAGAGAGAGTGTGTTTGACACTGAAATGCTCGCAAAATATCTCCTTACAGTTTAGAAGCTAACTGGGAGTAGCAGAGAAAGAATAGAGAATTAAAAGAAAGAGGCGTGCGATTTGCCAACAGACATGCAATCAATCTTGATTCCGTTAACATTGTGACTTTATACATTGAACAAGATATAGGACTTCTCTGGGTTCACTTATGAATTTTCTTGGAACTACATGAGATGGATGTAAAAATGCTTAGTAAACATTAACTATTATTGGGTAACAAAATGTTTCTGTCTTATTAAGATTTTTGTATGTTATTTCAAATTTTTTAGGATGTTTCAAAGGTAAAAATATACCATTAAGTATAGTTTATAAATATATATTTGGATTTAATAAATATTTATTGAGATAACTTTATTGTAAGTAAATACAAATGAATTCAAGGTCTACAACTATAAAACTTAAGGTACAAACTTGTGTTGGATAATGGGCCCTTTCATGATTACTAAAGTTAGCTAACTTCCCCTTAACCGGTTTGGCTCAGTGGATAGAGCTTCAGCCTGTGGACTGAAGGGTCCCAGGTTGGATTCCGGTTAAGGGCATGTACCTTGGTTGCGAGCACATCCCCAGTAGGGGGTGTACAGGAGGCAGCTAATCGATGTTTCTCTCTCATCGATGTTTCCAACTTTCTATCCCTCTCCCTTCCTCTCTGTAAAAAATCCATAAAATAATAAATAAATAAATAAATAAATAAATAAATAAATAAATAAATAAAAAAGTTAGCTGACTTCACAAAAATATTAGCTCTTCTCTAAATTTATACTTTTTTGAATACCAGGCTAAAGCTCTCTTCTATTCTTTTATTTGACAATATGGTAAATAAAGAAAACTTGAAAATAAATCAGTAGGCTTAAGTTCCTATCTTGGACTAATTACTACAGGCAATATAAAGTTATTATATATATTTGGTCCTCACTTTCTAATCCACTTTATAGAAGATTGGTAAAAGTAAACTTGCAAGTCTTGCTCTAAAATAATATGATTTTATGATTCATTCATTTTTTTGTAAAAGTTTTTTTTTTGTTTTTTTTTAAAATATATTTTATTGATTTTTTACAGAGAGGAAGGGAGAGAGATAGAGAGTTAGAAACATCGATGAGAGAGAAACATCGATCAGCTGCCTCCTGCACATCTCCCACTGGGGATATGCCTGCAACCCAGGTACATGCCCCTGACCGGAACCGAACCCGGGACCCCTCAGTCCACAGGCCAACGCTCTATCCACCGAGCCAAACCGGTTTAGGCTTTTGTAAAAGTTTTTTAAAAAATTGACTTAATATGTAACTCTATTTTCCAAATATAGAAGATTATAAATCATACAGTTTTCTTAGTACTAAAATCCCCATATATAAAAAAATCCTGATTTATTATAATTCATAATTTAGTTTTGCTAAATCATAGAAATTATAGGAAATTACAATATTTCAAAAATAGTAAAACTGGATATAAAATAATAACAAAAGTATTTGGTCTTATGAATCAAGAGAAGATAGAATATTGTTTCCTAAAACATACAATGCTATTAGCTTCCTAGAAATAATTATGTAAAAATTTTTACAAATTCAGATTATTTGAGCAATATATATATGAGATTATATTTTCGTGCATAAAGTGACAGGATTAATAAGACATTGCTTAAGAGATTGCTTTAAAACTCAGTCTTAACATATATATACCCGAACAATTAGACTTGTCATATATGTAAGTGTATATTCCTTGAGAAGTTTAAGTATGTTAAAAATTCTACTTATAAATCATTTATACAATTTTGATACAAACTATCCATTCACAAAATGTTTGCTACAGGCAATATATTTTAAATTAAGATTTTATTATATTTCTAATTACAATGTGTTTAAATGTAGAACTATTTTGAGAAAACATACCTGATTCTTGCATTAATATACCAGAATTGAATAATGCTAGCTTATGTTTTGGATTTAGTTCTAAAGCACGATTAAAGTTTTTAAGAGCTTCATTTGGTTCTTTAAGTTCAATTTGAACAATCGCCAAGTTGTACCAAAGATCTGCATTATTTCTGTCCAACTCTAGTGCTTTAAGATATGCTTCTTTTGCTTTGAAAGGTTTATTCATTTTTAAAAGCAATTCTCCTCTGTGGAAAAATCAAGCACAAGCTTTAGTTACAATATTACCATGTCAGTTGGTAGATACTATTTTTCACACATTTTAAGCTTTTCCATATATTCACAGCTTTCTTTTTTCCTTTTAACTGAGGTTCTTAAAGTTTTCTTCCAAAATCATCGACTAGCCAAAGTAATACTGAGAAAAAGAACAAAGCCAGAGGTATCACACTCTCTGATTTAAAACTATACTACAAAACCACAGTAGTCAAAAACATTACACAGAGCTGGCAGAAACGGAATTGACAGTCCAGAAATAAACCATACATATATGGATAACTAATTTTCAACAAAGGAACCAAGAATATACAATGGAGAAAGGAAAGTCTCTTCAATAAATGGTATTGGGAGAATTGAAGAGCCACATGCAAAAGAATGAAATTAGATTACTATCTTACATCATAAACAAAAATTGACTCAAAATGGATTAAAGACTTGAATGTAAGCCCTGAAACAACAAAATACATAGAAGAAAATATAGGTGCTAAACTTATGGACCTTGGTGTCAGAAGGTTTGTGAACTAGACCCTAAACTTAAGGAAAGTAAAAGCAAAAATAAAGGAATGAATCTATAACAAACTAAAAAGCTTCTGCACAGCAAAAGAAAACAAACCCAAAATAAATATCAACAAAACAAAAAGGCAACCAACTGAATGGGAGACGGTATTTGCAAACAACATCTCCAAAAGAGGCTAATATCCAATATATATAAAGAACTTACACAACTTGCCCTAACCGGTTTGGCTCAGTGGATAGAGCGTCGGCCTGCGGACTCAAGGGTCCCAGGTTCGATTCCGGTCAAGGGCATGTATCTTGGTTGCGGGCACATCCCCAGTAGGGAGTGTGCAGGAGGCAGCTGATCGATGTTTCTCTCTCATCGATGTTTCTAACTCTCTATCCCTCTCCCTTTCTCTCTTTAAAAAATCAATAAAATATATATTAAAAAAAAAAGAACTTACACAACTTAACAAAAAACGATCCTATTAATAAATGAACTAGCTATACAGATGGCCAACAGATGTATGAAAAGCTATTCAACATCACTAGTTATTAGGGAAAGGCAAATCAAAACATCACTGAGATACCACCTCAACACCTGTTAGAATGGCTATTATAAAAAGACAAGAAATAACAAGCATTGGAGAGGTGGGAAGAAAAGGGAAACCTTATAGACTGTTTGTGGGAATGTAAATTAGTGCAGCCATATGGAAACCAGTATGGCGGTTTTTCAAAAAATTAAGACTAGAACTACTATATAATCCAGGAATTCCTCTTCTGGATATTTACCCGAAAAATATGAAAAACTTACCATAAAGATATCTATATCTCTATTTACAATAGCCAAGACATGAAAACAATCTCTCTCTCTCTCTCTCTCTCTATATATATATATTACTCATCCATAAAAAGTAACAAATATTGCATTTGTGATGACATGGATGAATCTTGAAAGTATTATGCCAAATAAAATAAGTCAGATGTATGATTTCACTCATACATAGAATTAAAACAAAAAGCAATAAACAAATAACAATACAGAAAAAACTCACAGATACAGACAACAGGATGGTGGTTGCTAGAGGGGGAAGTGGTTGTTGGGGGGAAGGGCAAAGTGGGGAAAGGGGGTTAAATATATAGGGATGGAAGGAAACTAAACTTTGGGTGGGAAACCACACAATGGAGTATATAGATGTCAAATTATAATCTTGTATACCTGAAAATTATATAATGTTATTAACCAATGTTATCCCAATAAGTTTAATAATAATAATAATAATGACAACAGTAAAAAAAAACAAACAACTTTTGGAAACTGTCCTCAAACATGAGTCATAGCTTTGGCAAATATGGCTTGGTATGTTTTCAAATATGATTTAAAAACAAAAGCGTGCCTGACTTTAGAGAGTACAATGTGGGGAGGTATTCACAGAAAAATATATTCTTTGACTATAACTTGAAAGGAAGCAGACTAGATTACTTCAGAAAAATAACAGCTACCAGAGTGAGAGATAATTTGTCAGAAAACCAGGTGATAGTATTTTAAGAAAGAAAAGAAAAACATAGTGATAGGGCATTTTAATATATAAGTCTTACTATCCAAAAAGTAGAACATTAGAAAAATTTTAACCCTTATCTTCTATGCATCCTTTAGACATTTTTTATTTTATTGATTTTTTTTTAGAGAGGAAAGGGGAGGGAGGAAGGAAGGGAGAGGGAGGGAGAGAAACATGGATGTGAAAGAGAAACATGGATCAGCTGACTCCCGCATGGGCCTGACCAAGGCATCGAATGTGCCACCTTTTGGTGTAGGGCAGTGGTTCTCAACCTTCCAGTGCCGTGACCCTTTAATACAGTTCTTCATGTTGTGGTGACCCCAACCATAAAATTATTTTCGTTGCTACTTCATAACTGTAATTTTGCCACTGTTATGAATCGTAATGTAAATATCTGATATGCAGGATGTATTTTCATTGTTATAAATTGAACATAATTAAAGCATAGTGATTAATCACAAAAACAATATGTAATTATTTATGTGTTTTCCAATGGTCTTAGGCAACCTGTGAAAGGGTCATTCAACCCCCATAGGGGGTCGCGACCCACAGGTTGATTACTGCTGGTGTAGGGGATGACACTCCTACCAAGTGAGCCACACAGGCCTGGGTCAGTGTATTCTTATAAAATGACCATTCATTGGGGGTTGGGGGATGGGAGGTAAAGGGAGCTGGGGGAGAATTAAAAAAGCTGATCTGGAAGGGGCATTGGTGCCACCTGCAGATACCTCTGAGAAATATTGCTGAAACTGAGGATCAGAATTTGAAAACTATTTTATAAATCTTTCTAATATGGTTCTATTTCCTGTTAGAGAGTTTAAAACATCATTTTTATTAAGTACATATATGAAAATCAATTTAAGTATGGATGTATTATAATATTCTTTCCTAAAGTATCAGCATAGGAATGAAATCAAATGAATGACTATTAGTATTCTTTTTTTGTTGTTGTTAGAACTCAGCAAAATAATATTCCCATTTATTTTTGGACAACATTGTTTCACACATACATCAAATAGGCAAAAAAATAAAAATAAACAGCAACTTCATAAACAAAAAAAATGGAAAAAAAGAAACCTTTTTATCTTTGGCCTTTTTAATCATTTCATACAAACAGACTACTTATACTATAGTAAGTACATACACAAAAAGTTACTGGAATGCTTGGAATAAGATTGTTTTTTTGTTGTCATTCTTGATTTTTACGAGGTTTTTTTCCTATTAATAATCTTTATTAGGGAAATTTTAAATGAGTGTTTTTCTAAAATGTTATCTTTTTAAGTTGAGAGTGTTAAATAATTCTTTATGTATTAACACAAGAAAGGTTTTATTTATAGATGCAACCCCACTAAACTTAGAGAATTTCAAAAAGCACTGAATAAGGCTGAACAATGATGGCTCCCTAATAATTTCAAGATCAAAAACTTATTAAATTCTGAATGCATTTTCCACATAGAAACAATGTCATAAATTATGCATAGGTTAACATGTGTGATACCAAAAACTTATTTTTAATGACAACTAAATAGTTTCTTTGTGGTAAAGGCATTAATAACCTGTCAACTCTCAGCATTTATTTAAGAAAGCTCTGAGAGTTAGATATTAAAAGTACTAATTATAAAATGTAAGTTTTAGGTGTTTTACATAAAATAAATTTGGTGATAAGAAGCAAATGAAACTAAGGAGCTTCTTTCACATAAAACCTAAAGCTTGCTATTATAAGTTATGGACTCCCCTGTCAATTTCAAATCAAATCAATTTAATTTTGATTGCTAGTCCAAAATGGGCTATGTTTCTATGTTAGTTGCAACTAAGATTGTGGAGGGGGAAAAAGCTAATTTAGTCAAAATAGTCAAAATGTAACATGCAGATAGATGCAGCATCAATTTTCTATAACAATAGCTTAACATGAACTATAATACCTGCTAATGTAAGCCTGTTTGAAGTCGGGCCTCATGCTTATCGCTTGTCGATACAGCTGATCAGCTTCTTCTAGCCGGGACTCATCTGCTCGGATCAGGTTGGCCAGATTAATATAAACGTTTAGGTGGTTAGGGGCAATTCTGGCTGCATATTTTTTACCAGGAATAATCTGTTCAAAAGAAAAGGCATTTCCTTAAGTTGATATTTCATTACCAAATAAAAATCAAAAGTAAGTAAGCCTAGTAGCTTATTTAAAATATACACAGAATGTAAAAAGATAACGCTATTAGTTTTACTGCTACTATATTAAAATAAGTCATAAAAATGTGAAAGCATCTATAGTCAGAGCATGTAAAATAATATCTTCTTGCACTAAAGAATATATTTTTTTCATTTATGCCAGCTTAAGAGAATGAAGTCATATAAATCAGAACTTTTACAGGTTAAGGTATCAGTATATTTATGTCAGACCAGAAATAGAACTTAAGACTCTTTTCTCTGTCTAGTGTATTTGTTAAATCATGTCAACTTTCATGTTGTTAGCAAAATATTTATTTACTGGTTGTGACAATAAGGTAGTTAATTACATTTCATAGTTATACTAAAACCTCGCTTGTCTGGTGGAGTTAAATTATCTTATTAATTGATTATTCATGTTAAATAAACATTATCATAAATAATATATGGACTCAAATTTTCAATGAGCAGAATGAATTATATCTGATAAAAATCCACACTGAACACAATTTAACTTTAGAATCTTAGGAATGAATTCTTAAGGTATTATGTGGTCCAATTTTGTTTTTTAAAACATTTATCAAACTAACCATTCATTTTAATATTACTAATATAATATTACTACTAATATAATATTAATACATACTAAAATCAAGAAAACTGTAGCCAGGGTAAACCATCTTATCCCGATGATGCATAGTTAGGTCAAGGGCAGGATCAGATTTTCCAAAATATCAAGACAATCTTGTATCATTGTAACAACTAATGGACACAATATAGCAACAGAGATGTATCCATTTGTTTTATTCATTTATTTTTTTTTTGGTAGGACTAATGCTAAATTTAGTGCTTAATGTACATACATACAATTCTCTTCATCTAAAGTAATTTAACTCACTGATAATTTGTAATAAAAAATATCAAAAATTCATTAACTATGAATTTAGTTTTTATAGACTATATGAAAATTTTTTTAACTTGAGCTAGAAAAGTAAGTTTATTCCTTTATTATACTTATACTAAATAGATGGTTCATTGGACACCTTACTTTTATATCAATAAATTGAAGGAAAGATAAGGATTTTCCATCTAGATAATTTTATTCAATATGGATATTTAATAGACATGACACAACAGGAATAAATGATAACTTACTTGAGGCATCAGTGACTTGGCCGTCATATAAGATTCTTCAGCTTCTTTGGTTCTATTTAAATTTTTATAAGTTCTTCCTACATTCATGTGGGCACCAATATCATCTAAAATTTTAAAGAAATTATTTGTTGACAAATATGCGAAATAGAATTCAATGTAAACTACTAAGAGGACATGTTTCTTGCAACAAAAACAATAACAAAAAATGCAAAAGCAGGCATTCCTCCTCAAAGTTCTAATACAACTTGTTATGATTTATGATCAATGTAGCAAACTATTAAATAAAGTACTGTAAAGACAGAAAATACACATATAACATGAAAAAACAATCTGAATGTACCGCTGATGGATTAAGACATGAGAAGAAAGAAAAAGAGGCAATGAAGAAATGTGCATCATTTTTCTTCACTGTATTTTAATATACTATACTAAGGCTTGCTTCCATTTCCTAAGCTCAGAGCTTTGGCATTTACTCAAAAAGTGTGGCTCAACTAACTCTAAAAGTAAAAAAGGATATACAAGTAAAAAGGATCATCATAATCTCTAGAATTATTTTCAGTGTTATAACTAACAAATATGCCATAGTGGGACAGGGGCAAAGAGATATGAAAACACTTTGTGACTTTGTTTTATAAAATGTTTGTGAAATGTGAATGCAAGTATAATGGAATGTTAGTATTATATAATACTACTTAATATGCAGCAGCCCATCTCTCTTAAATAATAAATTCCTATATAATTTATTTAAAACTTTTTGAAAGTTTTAAATATCAGAAAATTTTGTCTCATTTTCTGATGCAGAAAATTGAATCCTCAGCAAATTTATTCAGGCGTAGAAAAACGTGCAAATATAATAAAAAAGATATGAAAGTTTAAGATACATTTCCCAGTAAATATTTCAAAGGTCTGGAATAAAGACAGAAAGAAGGGAGATCTTAAATCAGACAAATTTTAGCCAACATGAATCTCTAACAGACACGACAAGGTTTCAAATTGTGATTACTACTTGCCTGTGACACCGATGATTTTGCAATTGTGGAATAGGTCTCTGCCTGCAACTCCCAGGACACATAGGGGCCAAGCATATATATCTTAGGCATTCCCCTAGGAGGAGAGTAACAGTCCTAAGATCTTATTACATTATGTTTCAGGCTGGCAATTGTGTGCACCGCACCAAAATGGTCAGGTGCAGTACAGGTTTGATTAGAGAACTAGGGGACAAGATTGGGAAGGAGGTTGATTTTAGTTTTTAGACGTATTACTGAATCTTATGGGATCTCAGGAGGCGGGGGTAAAAAAAAATGCTTAGGCCAACCATTCCCAATCCTGCTTTTAAAAATTTTATCTTAGCCCCACACAGCTCTATCCAAATAGAATCTTCAGGAATAGAATCTGCAGAAATGTTTTTAAAACGTTTAAAAGGCAATTTTGATGTAGAGCCAAGGTTGAAATTCACTGCATTACCAAGTGCACATAAAATAGGTAGTCTTTGCTTCTAGGTAGCTCAAGTTTTTTAAACATTAGATAAACTTACGCCATTTACTATAGAGATCAGAAATGTAGTCAGGCAAAACTAAGAATATGTAAAACCTGAAAAAAATTAGTGTAAATAAAAATGTAATTGTCAGCTAAGTATTTAAAATGTTACTGAAACCAGTTCTAACCAGTCTTAAAAAAAGCTTATCTATTTGGATGAAAAACTAGGAAAATGGCTACCCACTAGAATCAGATCTCAGAATTATGGAGAGCAGATATTGTCATCAATGACACTAGACACTAGAGTAAGCAGACCCACTTTCTCAAAGAACAAATGATAGCAATTAGATAGCCTTTAGCATCAAAAGGATTACCCAATACAGCTAATAAAATGACAGACATAAGTTACAAAGTTTTAGGATTGCAGAGGAAGAAATAGCATTACTGGTAAGACACATTTAAATTTGGGGGGGGGGGTAAGAAAAGCAAGCAAGATGTAAAATTTGGTGACATTTAAATGACTAAAAAGCTATAAAATTTCAAAGAACAATCTTGTTATTATGAGTGCACTATCCAGGCCAACACCAGCAGTCTGTCTTTAATTCAATGTAAAGGAGGAATGGCAAGTGTCAGGCAGCTCAGTGCCTAATGATTCCTCAGCCAACAATGAAGGTGAGTATTCCCCCATTGAGGGTGAGGCATCTGTGTTGCTTCCCAGTATTTCCTATTCGAAACTTGTCTGTCAATGCATTTATAAAGGTAAATTATAAACATATGGAAACTCCTAAAAACTCTTTAAAAGTCATTTATTTCCATCTTGATGGCATTCAAGTTGAATAACAGGTCCATGATTCTTTTCTAATATAAACAATTTTAAAGATTTGGACTTGGATAAAAACGAAATTATTGATTTTACGGTAAAAACAAACCTTGAAGAATTCTGGTGGTTCTTGAGAAATATCTATCCTTGTCATGTAATGGTGTTTATGGAAACTGTAATTCCAACTGCAAAACTTTTATCCTTGCAATACTTTTATCTTTTTTAAACACTTGTAACCAGCAAAACAAAACAAAAAATGCAAACAGTTGTTCATTTAACATGATATGCATATCTCATGGTCCAAGTCTATTGTATAGTTTATATTCTCATTCTGGCTAAGAAAGAAAAGCCTTTGGACCAGCGGTTCTCAACCTGTGGGTCGCCTAAGACCATCCTGCATATCAGATATTTACATTACGATTCATTACAGTAGCAACGAAAATAATTTTATGGTTGGGTCACAACATGAGGAACTGTATTTAAAGGGCCAGAAGGTTGAGAACCACTTCTTTAGACTGATTTTTTTTTTTAAGTTAACTTTACAATGTTACAGATTCCTACTCCATGCAATGCTATACTGTTCTAGGGCTTAAATAGCATCTTTGTGTTTGCTACTCCAAAGGTTTATATCTAGCCTTGACCATTCCCCCTTATCTCCAGTATTGTAAATCTCTATCAGTATATCTAACAGGGACAAAAAAGGACTTCTGACTCTCCTCCCTATGTGTCATTTCATTTGTCAAATCTATCTAAGAAGAGCATAGCTAGAAAACAAAGACTAATTTGAAAAGCCCCTGAATGACAAATTCAATGTTTCTAAGTATGTGTACTTTTTCATAATAAATTGCAATATACTGGTTTACCTGTTTTCTTAGTCCATGGCTTATTAGAAACAACAATTTTGAGAGTATGGTCGGGAAATCATACTAAAGGAAAGAGGTTTAGCAAGTACCTCAAAATCAGCAAAATAACAACTGACAATGAAAGGAAGTTATTTTAAAACTGAGTGCCTATACCTGGCAACATCCTATAATATGCACTCTACTCACTAAATAGAATTAAACATGCACATAAACATCCACTTACACCATTTAATTTAGTCTTTACAACAATGCAATGAGAAAGAATAACTGTTCTGATTCAGAAATGAGAAAGATAAAGCTGAAGGGGCTTAAATAACATCTTCTAAGTCTCAATGTCCCCTGTTTATCTAACATCAAAGATAACTCTGCTTCTCAAAAAACTCTAAAAGACTTTATGAAGTAATAAATTAAAACTATTACAATTAGTGACCACTGATTGTGGATAAGACCATGCTAGATGATGCAGAGGGTATGAAGATGAGTAAGATGTTCATGCTGACCCAGGGGAGTTCCTCAGTTTAAAATAGATAAATATTTTTCATAAATAAACAGAAATAAATATGATATAGTACTAAATAGGAAATTACAAATATCACAGGAAAGACAGAAGTTGTAAAAAGTTTTAAAGATGAGCAATATTTGCTTCTAACAAAATACAGGGTTTTGTTTTTTGTGTTTTTTTAGAAAAGAAGCCAGGTAAAAAGGGTTGTAAAAGATGGGTAGGATGTGATACAAGGTGGACTGAAAAGAAGGGAGAAGCGAAGAATTTATACTCAAAGAAGCAGAGGTGAGGAAACCTGAGATATGTACCCTATGTTTCAAGAAAAACAAAACTATATAGAGAGCCAGGGGAGATACAACTGGGTAGCTAGACCATCAGTTATATTTTTACAAATTTCTCTTCACCATTCTCTGACTGACATTTGGCTTTGCCTTGGGGACTTGACACTGTGGCTCTTCCAAGCGGTGCCTGTGTTCTATCCTGTGCAGCTCTGGGCCAGGAGGAACGGTAGGTGTCCTCTTTGAGCCTTACCACCCCAGACCATTCCTATTCCTTTTTAAAAATCAATCATCTCTAAATTTCAGGTCACTAAATTGTATTGTCTACTATCCTCCTTGTTGCAGTCACCGATCTTTGGGTCAGGGATCCTGGCTCCTTGTCATTCTCTCCATCATCAAGGTTGTAAAAATTCTTGGTGATTTCAAAATTTACGTTGACAAAATATTCTACTACGTGGCCTTGATGCCTTTTCTCCCGATGATTTTCACCTCCTGCCACTCCCTATGCCTCCAAGAGCATTTAGAAATGTGTGTATGGGGGTACTTTTTGGTCACCATTCTGAATGGGAATTATGGTATTTTGTGTGTGTGGGTCAGGTTTGATACATATCCTGAAAAACAGTTCTGCACACTCGAACAGTATTCCTACTGAAAAATATTTATACTCTAGCTGGATTCTACTCAGACACTAAAACTTTCCAGGCCTATAAACCTATCACCCTCCATTACTTCACCCTCCCTCACATCCTTTCTTAACTATCTTAGATTCTGTGTCCCATTAATATAATCATCATCTTGTGCCTTTCTTGTTTAATAATACATAGGACAAAATCCTAACCCTAGCTAACCAAATTCTCCATGCCTGTACCACTACAGCGGCAAAGTAGTAGGAAACAAACATACAACCACATCAACTGGTTTAATTTTAATTTCAGTATTCCTAACCCAAGTAGGGTATTAGAGCTGCTTGGCAATTGAACCACATTTTCCTAGTCTATACACTTTCTTAGACCTTTGTTTCTCAAAGTGTGATCCACAGGCTAAGCATCACCTGTGAATTTAATAGAAATGCGGAACTTCAGGTTCTACTCTAAACCTTCATTTATCAGAACAAGCACCATAAACAACAATATCTCCAAGTGATTCTTAGGCCCATTAAAATTTGTAAAGTACTACCTAGAAAACTGCTTCACACCTTTTCCTATTCTTAGATGGCCAACACTTCCCCCTCCTTCCTCACTCTCTACTGGTGGTTTATTTCACTGAAAAAACAGCAGCAAAGGGCACCTTCTAGAAACTTCCTGCATGTCATCTATTCACCTGCCCATATCCATGTCCATATACTCAGTCTTCCCTGTTACCAAAGGTTAACTATTGGTTCCACAACTGAATCAAGTCCCCAATCTGTACACCAGATCCTATTTATCTCTTTTCATGTACTCAAGAACATTGACCCTGTAATTCATTCCCTCACCTTGAATTATTACTTTTCCCAGCTTCAATAGATTTAGCTGCACACATGCTCTGCCTCTCCCACCTTGAAAGGAGAAACAAAAACAAACAAACATCCTACCATGGTCTCTTGACCCCATGCCCAGCACCACTGTTTCCGAGTTATCATCATTACCAACTATTTCCAATTATTTCCCCACCATTCTCCTAAACCAGTGATGGCAAACCTTTTGAGCTCGGCGTGTCAGCATTTTGAAAAACCCTAACTTAACTCTGGTGCTGTGTCACATATAGAATTTTTTTTGATATTTGCAACCATAGTAAGAAAAAGATTTATATTTTTGATATTTATTTTATATATTTAAATGCCATTTAACAAAAAAAATCAACCAAAAAAATGAGTTCGCGTGTCACCTCTGACACACGTCATAGGTTCACCATCACTGTCCTAAACTCACTTCTATCAGGCTTTTGTATCTACTACTCTACCAACAACTCCACTGTCTTTAAAAAATTCCATTTTTTGGTGTCTTCTTCAATGTTTTTAAATGTCTTCCAGTTATCAGTGTATAGGTCCTCCACACCCTTTGCTAGGTTAGTTCTGAGATATTTCATTCTTTTTGTTGGAATTGCAAAATAAATTGTATTTTTTTTTCTTTTCTGAAATTTCATAGGTAGTATATAGGAATGCAATGGATTTTTGTGCATTAATTTTGTATCCTGCAGCCTTACTGTATTTGTTTATTGTTTCTAATAGTTTTTTAGTGGAGTCTTTAGGGTTTTCTATATAAAGAATCATGTATGCAAAAAGCGACAATTTTATTTCTTCATTCCAATTTGGATGCCGTTTCTTTCTCTTGCCTGATTGCTCTGCTTGGATTTATGGTACTATGCTGAATAACAGTGATAAGAATGAATTTCCTTGTCTTGTTCCTAATCTTGCAGGAAAAGCTTTTGTTTCTCACCACTGAGTATGATAATGGTTTAGGGTTTGTCATATATGGCCTTTATTATGTGGTACTTTCCTTCTATACCTATGTTGGAGAGGTTGTGGGGGAAAAGGAACCCTCATTCACTAGGAATGTAAATTGGTACAGACACTATAAAAACAGGATGGAGGTGTCTCAAGAAATTAAGACTATAACTACTATATGACCCAATAACCCCTTTTTTGGGTATCTTCTGAAAAATGTGAAAACATTTATTTGTAAAGTTATATACACCCCTATGTTCACTGCAACATTATTCATGATGGCCAAGACATGGAAATAATCAAAGTGTCCCTCAGTAAATGACTGGATAAAGATATGGTACATACACACAGTGGAATACTACTCAATCATTTGCCATTCGCGACAACATCAATGGATCTTGAGTGTATCATACTAAGCAAAATAAGTCAGACAGAAAAAGCCAGAGTCATATGAATTCACTTATATGTGAGATATAAAACTGAGAGCAATAAACCATCTTTTTCTTAGGGTTGTCTTACTGTCCAATGTGTAAAAGAAAATCAAAACTGAAAGCAACACATGAACATGACAAACAAACAAACACTCATAAACAGAGACAACAGTATAGTGGTTGCAAGAGGGAAGGGAGGGGAGGTAATAATGATTAAAAGATGTCAAATATTCGGTGATGGAAGGAGATTTGGCTTTGGGTAGTAAATACACAATGCAACATACAGATGATATAGAAATATACACTTGAAACCTATATAATTTTATTAACCAATGTCATCCTAATAAATTTAATAATAAAAATTTCTTAAATATCTTACCTATTTCTAACAATTAATCAAATTCAAAATAAGCCAGTATTAAACACTGGTAGTATTCAAATCACAGGAAATAAAGATTGAAAATAAACTCGACTCTATTTTCCTCAAACATAACTGAGCTTTTAAACACAAAATAAACTATTCAAATCGTTTTATTAATAATGCTTACCTGGCTGAACATGGGTAGCCTGTAGAAAGTATTTCAAAGCTCTCTCAAAGTTCTTTTCATTTTCCAGAGCATGACCCACATTATTCCATAATTTGGCATTATTTTTATTTACCTTAAACATACAAATACAGTTAGAAATTAATTACAATTAAACTATGACTCCAATTAACACAGCTATTTGTTTGATATACTATTAGAAATGGAGCGGTCCATAGAGATGTCCAGAAATGGGTGAAGGTGGTCCAAAGGTACATACTTCCAATTATAAGGTAAGTTAGTTTGGGGGATGTAATGTGCAACATGGAGACTATAGCCAACAACACTGTAATGTATATTTGGAAATTGGTAAGAGAGAAGATCTTAAAGGTTTTCATCAAGAGGAAAAAAAATGTGTAAATGTGTAAGATGATATATATTAACTAAACTTTTAATTATTTCATAATATATACATGTTATATATCTTAAAAAGTTTATGTCAATTATATCTCAAACAGGAAAAAAAATCATTTTGATTTTCTCCCAGAAATAAAAATAATGACTTCAATTAACGAAGATATTCATTTAGTATACTATTGGAATACAGTGTTCCACTGAGATGCCCTGGAGATGAGGAAGAAGCCAATGAACACTTCTTCACTCAATTTACCCTCTCTCTCCTTTCAACATCAACATACTAAAACCACAGCAGTTTAAGTTCATCTATTTTATATATTAGAATTTTACTAAAAATTTTATTTAATCAAAGCATAGTGCTATTTGAAAACTCTACTTGTATTCTTTTGGAAGAAGAGGTCTTTGATTATGAGAATACATTTAAACATTGCACTAATTACTTACTTTTAGGCTGGACTTACTTATGTAGTTTATTATTGAAAGGGAACCTCAAGACTAAAGTTCTAAGTGATCTGTACTTTCAGAGTTAACAGATGGGCATGGTGTTATGCAGGTAGAGGAGGGTATCTAGCTAGCCAAGGTATTAGCTACAGTGATTGAGGCTGTCGTTTTGAGCATTGTCCTGTGAGTAAAGACAAGCAAAGTTCCTGAAAACCATGGGGCTCCACTGGTAATCTGAAAGGGGAATTAATAATAATGGAAATGAGGTCTCATCTGTCTGCAGATTTCTGAGCTAGGGGAGACAGCAGAGTTACTAAGCAGTAAAGAGGACAGTCATTTGACCTTAAATAGATGTCAAATCAAGAAATGAGGCAGTGATCCAATAAAGTTAGGCAATGGAGAGTACTAAAATAGCCAAAAGAAAGTTAAGAATTTACTGATCTGAAGAGAGGCATTGGCAAGGGAGCACCTGAAAAAAAAAATTTTTGCTTGTAACTTTTATAGAAAACAAATTTTATGATTTTTTAAAAGACCTTATCCGAAAGAAGGCAAAAGCTGCTAAGGTAATAAAAGCATAAGAGGGGGGAAAAAATAACAACAACAACCCCCCCTCCCCCCACAAAAGGCCTTATCCTATTTATATTGTTCATCCATAGGAATGCTCTATCAATCCTTTCTGCCAGTTCCTATCCTTCCTATAGGATTTAAAAAAAATTATCTTTATTGTTAGAAGTATTACAGATGTTTTAACCATTGGTTGGTTATCTTCCACATAGTAGGATGCCATTTTTTTGGTCATGTATGTAATTTCATTGAATGTAACACGGCATCAATTTTATAAGAAACAAGGTAACAAATTAATTGTAAGATACCTTTCACTGTAAGATTTATTCTAATTTCAGGTATTAAAAGGTTAAAAAATGTGTACCTTAAGAACCAATGAACACAGCATTCTTATTTAAACATGTCTCATTTGAGTTTCTAATGACTGTATAGAGTTTAAGGAATTATTCATATGTGTTGTGGACATACAGGTCAGTACTATTAAATGCACTGGTTAAGGTATCCTATAAAAGAGAAACATGGTAATTAGCTGTACCTCTGCTACCCTTCCCATTGGCTAATCAGGGTGATATGCAAATTAACTGCCGGCCAAGATGGCGGCCGGCAGCCAGGCAGCTTGAAGCGAACATGAGGCTTGCTTGCTTCAGTGACGGAGGAAGCCAAAGTTCCCCGCCTGCCGCTGCCGGACTCTGAGCTTGCAGTTTGAAACATTGTTACAAATATAGAAGCTAAACAAACTCCAGAAACCTGCTTTCAGCCAGCCGGGATCTCAGAGCTGAAGTTGAAACAGTGTTTCTATTATAGAACCCAAACAAACCAGATACCTGCTTTCAGCAGCTGAGGCCTCAGAGCTGGAGCCAAGCCTCAGAGCTAAAGCTGGCCCAGAATAAAAAAGAAAAAGAAAAAAAGGAGCGGTTGGGAGCTTCAGTCACCCGCCAGCCTGAAACAGCCCTCAGCCCCTCACCCAGACTGGCCAGGCACCCCAGTGGGGACCCCCACCCTGAAGGGTGTGTGACCAGCTGCAAACAGCCATCAGCCCCTCACCCAGGCTGGCCAGGCACCCAAGCGGGACCCCGACCCTGATCCAGGACACCCTTCAGGGCAAACCAGCCGGCCCCCACCTGTGCACCAGGCCTCTATCCTATATAGTAAAAGGGTAATATGCCTCCCAGCACCGGGATCAGCGTGACAGGTGGCAGCGCCCAAACCCCCTGATCGCCCTGCGGCTCTGTGTGTGATGGGGTGGGGCCACAACCTCCCTATCTGCCCTGCTCTGTTCGTGACAGGGGAAGGCGCCTCAATACCTTGATCAGCCCTGCTCTGTGCCTGATAGTGGGGAGCTCCCCAACCCCCTGATCGCCCTGCGGCTCTGTGTGTGACAGGGTGCGGCACCCCAACCCCCTGATCGGCCCTGCTCTGTGTGTGACAGGGTGTGGCATGCTACCCCCCCCCACCCCCCCACCGGCCCTGCTCTGTGTGTGACGGGGTAGAGCCATAACCTCCCCATCGGCCCTGCCCTGAGTGTGACAGGGTGCGGCGCCCCAACCCCCTGATCCGCCCTGCTTTGTGTGTGACAGGGGGCGGTGCCCCAATTCTCCTATCGGCCCTACTCTGTGACAGGGGTAAGCTCCTCAACCCCCTGATGGGCCCTGCTCTGTGTGTGACGGGGGGAGCTCCCCAACCTCCTGATGGGCCCTGCTCTGTGCGTGACAGGGTATGGAGCCCCAACCCCCAATGGGCCCTGCTCTGTGAGTGACAGGGGGCAGCACCCCAACCCCCTGATTGGCCCTGCTCTGTGCGTGACAGGAGACGGCGCCCCAACCCCCCAATCGGCCCTACCCTGAACGTGACTGAGGGTGGTATCGCAACCTCCCAATCCGCCCTGCTCTGTGCATGACGGGGCGGCACCCCAACTCCCTAATCAGCTCTGCTCTGAGCCCAACCAGGGGCTGTACCTAGGGATTGGGCCTGCTCTCTGCCACCTGGGAGCGGGCCTAAGCCAGCAGGTCGTTATCTCCCGAGGGGTCCCAGACTGCGAGAGGGCACAGGCCGGGCTGAGGGACCCCCCCAACCCCCCCCCACCGAGTGCACAAATTTTTGTGCACCTGGCCTTGAGTATTATATAAAGAACAAACTATATTTTTTTAGTGAAGTAATTAATATTGATAGTTAAATGTCTAATTAAAAGCAAAGGTACAGCATCTTAGACATGGCTATAAAAAGTAATTGATGACACACTTTCCTGTCATTCTTGGATAATACTTTACCTTCAAGGCTGACATAAACAACGTATATTCAGACTCCCAATCCCAATTTCTGTGGATTGTTTTTAAGGCATGAGTGAATACCACCAAAGACAGACAAACCCAGGATAACTTTTTAAATGCACTGTTTAAGAGAATAAAAGAAAAAAACATGAAAAATTCTTATCAGCCAAAGCAGTTTATCTTTTAGAACAGAAGAAATATGTAAAATATCCCCAATGTCATGTCTGAATTTATTCTAAGAATAGAGATTGTTCTAATAATCATCCTACTTCAGAGGGACCAACGTCAAAAACTTAAATAGCTGAATACTACCTTCCACTTCACTCTTCAATTACATTAAATACTCCAATATTTACCTCTATTTCTAAAGCATTGTTTAGGTTTAATAAAAAGTTGATGAAACCAGCTTTTAATTATGAATTTTTATATTTAGAGTCCTTTGTACCATTACCTACAACATGAATATTCTTACTTGCATTTAAAAAGGGTGAATCTTGCCAGAACTGATTTGGCTCAGTGGATAGAGCGTCAGCCTGCGGACTCAAGGGTCCCGGGTTTGATTCCAGTCAAGGGTATGTACCTTGGCTGCGGGCACATCCCCAGTGGGGGGCGTGCAGGAGGCAGCTGATCAGTGTTTCTCTCTCATTGATGTTTCTGGCTCTCTATCTCTCTCCCTTCCTCTCTGTAAAAAATCAATAAAAAAAAAATAAATAAATAAAAAGGGTGAATCTTATCACTGGCTACATTTAAAAACATTTCTGCTTACAATTAATATACCATAGGTTATCATGACATTCTTGGAATAATTTTACATTTTAAAACTAGAACTGTTTATTAAAAGTCATAGTAAACTTAACTCTTTATAAAATAGATGCACATTACTTATATACTCTAGGCTAATTATTTGGGACTCAATTCCTCTATAAAAAAGATGATTATACTTCAATAATCCCTATGATCTCATTTAGTACTAATGTTCTTTAACTCTGTGTTTTTGCCCTGGTAACACAGTTCAATTTATTTCATTTTGATAGACACACTTAACCAGAATATGAGTGCATGCATCAGAAAGAACATGGACTAGGAAATAGATGTACATTTGAAGACTCTGCTATTTACTAGCTGTGTGATCCTTCATAATACAGGTAACCTGTATGATCTTTAATTTTAAATATGTACAAAACAGAATTAAGGAGTATCAAGAATGAAATGAGAAAATAAATCCAAACAGTCTATCAGGGCATCTGATACATGGTAGGCACTAAAAAATTGATATTGATTATAATAGAATATTTGGGTCAAAGCTAAGGGAAAAGGTTTGGCAGATAGTAATGAAAATTGTAGACACAGAAGAGATCATACAGGGAAAATATGCAGTGTGAAAAAAAATGGCTACGGTAAAACCCCGAGAAATAATAAATATTTAAAGAGCAGGCAGAGGAAGAAGAAATCAGAGAAAAGAGAGAGCAGAAATAAAAAGATATAAAAGAGAATCAAGAGAGAAAGACTTTTTATAGATGCCTGGGAAATAAATTTTAAATACAAGCACTGACCAAATTTAGCTACCAGGAGGCAATTTATTATCTGTGTTAGTAGATGACACAGAGAGAAGTCAGAATTCTATGTGCTGAATGGTGACTGGAAGTGAGAAAGAAGAGACAGTGCTCATTTCTTGTATACATACAGCTAACTATTCTGTCCCTTAACTGTTAGTTTAAGGCAATTACGACATGGTGGTTATGAAGATAGTAATGACAGCATGAAATTATAGTACTCACAGTTGTGAGTACACAAAACAGAGTTTATTCCAGTATTATTTATTGTTATATTATTTTCCATGTGAATAATTGTAAACCTACTTTTTATATATAACTGTACATTTTATATATGACTCACTTAAGAAGATTATATTTTAGTTCATTGCATATAAAGTGGCAAGGGTCATTTTTAACTTTAGTTTCAATAATATCCTTGTTTTCATTTGGGTCTGACTCAAAGTTTATGTCTCAGCCTGCAAAATAAAATTATATCAATATGGAGAACATAAGATGCAGTAGGTGCTATGGAGCTTTCCTAACTTGAATTACACAAAAATGACACTATCAAGATGAAAAATAGAAATGTATAAAAGTATGACTTATAAAACTGAATTAAAATAAACTTATTTAAATGCATCACATTTGATTTTATAGTTAGTCGCATGAAATAAATTAATATTTAAATTCACCTTTTGTTTGATATTTTGTGCCATCCATGGGCTACCAAAATACAGAATCCCATGCTAGGGACATATAATACTCGTTCAGCAACAACAAATCCAACTGGAAAAAAAAGGTTCGATGCAGGAATAAATGGTAATGCCATTAAACAAAGCGCCTACAAAGAAAAAGAAGATATTTTATTAAATTAAACATATATGAACACTCAAGAGTCAAATCCAAATATTTTGTCATTTAATCTGGAAATGTACTGGTGGTCAAAAAAGAAGAACTATTTTTAAAAGCCAGTTTTTATGTTACTACTAGAGGCCAGGTGCACAAAATTTGTGCGGGAGGGGTGGAGGGTGGAGTTCCCCCTCAGCCCAGCCTGCTCCCTCTCCAATCCAGGAACCCTCGGGTGATGTCCAACTGCCGGTTTATGTTCTCAGGACCGGCAGTTGGACATCCCTCTCACAATGCGGGGCCACTGGCTCCTAACTGCTCACCTGCCTGCCTGATCGCCCCTAACTGCCCCCTCCCACTGCCAGCCTAGTCGCCCCCAACTGCACTCCTGCTGGCCTGGCCACCCCATGCAGCCTGCTGCTCAGTTGTTTGGTCGGCCCTCACTAACCCCCCTGCCGTGTCCTGGTTGCCCCACGCAGCCTGCTTGTTCAGTCATTTCGTTGTCCCCCACTAACCCCCCTGCCGGCCTAGCTGCCCCACACAGCCTGTTCGGTCGTTCATTCGGTTGGAATGGTTGCTTAGGCTTTTATTATTTTAGATTATAAGTAACCACATCATCTTGGAAATTAATAAGGTGTGTTTCAGACAAGCAGACTATTACTTTAATACCTCAGCATTACTTTGCATTATATTCTGATGAGTCACATACATGTAACATAAGCTTAGTGTATGTTTAAGAATAAAACTGCCTTCCTTTAAAACAATAGTCTTTTAGTCTTTTTTTCTAAGACTTTGTAGAAATACTATGCTTGAAGCCACTGCCTGAATGGCAGTCTTTTCTTACTTAGGCAGGCAATAATTCCAAGCTTGTTTTATCCTCTGAAATATTCGGTTAAATTAAATGACCCCAACAGATTATCTACACTAGCAATCTTCACTTCCTCATCTCCTAATCAAATCACTCCACAGAAATAAATTTCACTAAAGTAACTAACACACCTAAAAGAGGTCAACTCCAACTTTTCTACCTGACAGCACTGTTAGTGTTTGGCATTCTGTCTTTCTTGAAACCTTCCTACTCTTCTGTCCATTTATTTGGTCTAGCTACTATTTAGGTTTATTGTCCTCTGCAATTCTAAATGATGGAAATTTTTCAGAACCTAGTAGTAGGCTTCTTCTCTTTCACTTTATTCAGGCCCTTCAGCTATTTTCTGAGAGAGAATTGTGACCAAATACTCTAAGGCAGTGGTTCTCAACCTTCTGGCCCTTTAAATACAGTTCCTCATGTTGTGACCCAACCATAAAATTATTTTCGTTGCTACTTCATAACTGTAATGTTGCTACTGTTATGAATCATAATGTAAATATCTGATATGTAGTTTTAGGCCACCCCTGTGAAAGGGTCGTTCAAACACCAAAGGAGTTGTGACCCACAGGTTGAGAACCGCTGCTCTAAGGCATCAACACTAATAAAAGAGAAAAATGGTAATTGGCGTATGAGCTACCCTTTTCATTGGCTAATCAGGGCTATATGCAAATTAACTGCCAACTAAGATTGGCAGTTAACTGCCAACAAGATGGCGGTTAATTTGCATATGTAGGCACAATGCAGGGAGGCGAAAGGGAAAGCAGGAAGAAGCCCCCTGCCACTGAGAGTGATCGGAAACCCAGGGGCGAGCTAAGAGCTGGGGGGCAGGGCAAAGGCGGCCCCAGGGCCGCCTTTGCCCTGCCCCCCAGCCATGATCGGAGAATCAGGCGCCTTTGCCGCCCTGGCCAGTGATAGCAGGAAGTAGGGGTGGAGCCAGCGATGGGAGCTGGGCACGGTTGAAGCTGGCAGTCCCAGGAGCTAGGGGTCCCTTGCCTGGGCCTAAAGCGGAGCCCACGATCGCGGGGCCGCTGCAGCTGCGGTGCTGGGAGCCGGTCCATGCTTGCTGTTTCAAGGGACCTGGCGTATATGGCATACTGTTCTTTATATGTTTGCTCACCTTCTTGGCGCTGTGTTTTAACCAAGGTCACCTCTCCTAGAAAGGTTGTTTCCCCAGGTAGGAATTTTTCCCTGAAGTCAGGGAGGGGATGAAACTCCTTAACTAAGTGCCAGGCGGGTAGTTAATCACTACAAACAATCATGCTTAAGCTACATAATCTTTACTCCCTGGAATGGAGATAAGAAACGCCCTAACCTTTGTAATAGAGATTGATAGGATTGAATCAACTGGTATAAATACAGATGTAACAAGACAGAAAGAGACAGAACTTAGGAGACAGGGCTTGGAAGACAGGACCAAGAGAGACAGAGCCTAGGCACAGAACCTACACAGAACGTTCTCTAGAGACAGAAGAACTTCGCTGGAGAGAGCATGCCGGAGGATCCTGGAGAGTGACTGGCCTGGGAGCCTGGAGGCGGAGCCTGGAGGCGGAGCCTGGCGAGAGAGCATGGCAGGGGATCCTGGACTGAACCTGACTGCGGAGATTGACAGGAGAGCCTGACTGGAACCTGGTGACTGAGCCTGGCTGGAGAGCCTGGACGGAACCTGTCTGGAGATCTGAAGCAGAACCTCTCTGGAGATAGAATCCAGAACTTGGCTGGAGATCCTGGCTAGGCTGCTGATCAACTGAACGCTGTCTCTGTGTCATTCCTTCTTCGCCGACTCTGTCCACGCCTTTGGGGACCCCTGGACCTGCTGGGGTTGGACGCCGGCACTGCGGGTCCCCGCTGCCCGGGCCGGACGCATAGGCCAGAGGCGTCAGGCCTGGGCAAGGGGCCGATCCTGCGATTGGAGGGTGATGGGGGTCAACGCCTGAGGGCTCCCAGTATGTGAGAGGGGGCAGGCTGGGCTGAGGGACACTCCAACCCCCCCACACACACACCCAGTGCACGAATTTCGTGCACCGGGCCCCTAGTTCATTATAAGTATGAATGAACCATTCTATGAATCTAGAATCTACTAGCTAGTTACCATCTTTTAGAAATGTGAAAAAACCCCAGTTGAGAAAGGCTGCTCAAAAATCTCTCTACAGGCCTTTTTATCCACATTCTGGTTTCAATTTCTATCTCTATGCCAACTGATCAAATTTTTATCAGTAGCTTAGGTTTCTCTGAGCTCTAGGTACAAAGTGATATTCAAAATCTTCACTACACTCGGATGTTTCAAGGGTACCTAAACTCAGTAGGTCTGAAGATAATAGTAAATATAATCTTTCCCCTAAACCCTATATTCAATCAGTCTTCTCTTTATCTCAGAAATAGGCTTTAAATTTTTCTAGAATAAAATTTCCCTGGAAATGAAGACTCGGAATTTATTTTTATTATCATATCATTAGTGTCCAAATGCTGCCTGGTATATAGGTTGCAATAAAAAATTTTAATTTATTCAATAAATCTAGTGGCTGCAGATTGAAAAGATATAGTTGCAAATCATTAAAAACACTTTTGAGTAAATGCTCATGAAAGAATTAAAGACTATTAACATCTTCAATAATTTGAAAGAAGGGAATTATAACTATTATGAGTAAGAAGTGAGGGCAGAATAGCCCTAGCTGGCTAGGCTCACTGGATAGAGCGTTGGCCTGGGGACTGAAAGTCCCAGGTTCAATTCCAGTGAAGGCAGATGCCTGCGTTGCAGGCTTGATCCCCAGTAGGTGATGTGCAGAAGGCAGCCAATCAACGATTCTCTCTCATCACTGATGTTTCTCTCTCTCTCCCTTCCTCCCTAAAATCAATTTTATTTATATATATATATATATATATATATATATATATATACACACACACACACACACACACACACACACACACACACACACACACTAGAGGCATGGAGCACAAAAATTTGTGCACTCGGGTGGGAGAGGGGGGTCCCTCAGCCCAGCCTGTGCCCTATCGCATTCTGGGACCCTTCAGAGGATGACCACCATCTGGCTTAGGCCCGCTCCCCAGGGGATTGGGCCTAAGATGGCAATCAGATATCCCTCTGGCAGCCCGGCAGCCCTTGGGGGATGTCCATTTGCCAGCGGGGAGCAGACCTAAGCTGCAGTCAGACATCCTTAGCACTGCTGAGGTGGCAGGAAAGGCTCCCACCACCACTGCTGTACTGGCAGCCATCAGCCAGGCTTGTGGCTGAGCAGAGCTCCCCACTGTGAGAGCGCACTGACCACCAGAGGGCAGCTCCTGCATTGAGCGTCTGCCCCCTGGTGGTCAGTGTGTGTCATAGTGACCAGTCATTCCCAGTCTTTCTGCTGTTAGGGTCAGTTTTCATATTACCCTTTTACTATATAGGATAGAGGCCTGGTGCACGGGTGGTGCCGGCTGGTTTGTCCTGAAGGGTGTCCCGGATCAGGGAGGGGGTCCCGCTTGGGTGCCTGGCCAGCCTGGGTGAGGGGCTGATGGCTGTTTGCAGCTGGTCACACCCCCTTCAGGGTGGGGGTCCCCACTGGGGTGCCTGGCCAGTCTGGGTGAGGGGCTGAGGGCCGTTTTTAGGCTGGTGGGCGACTGAACCTCCCAGCCTCTTTTTTTTTTCCTTTTCTTTTTTTTCTGGGATTTATTTACCTTCTATGGCTGTCATTGGAGCTGAGAGCCGGCTCCAGCTCTGAGGCCCAGCTCCAGCTCTGAGGCCGTGGCTGGCTGAAAGCAGGTATCTGGGTTTGTTTAGCTTCTATAATTGAAACTCTGTTGCCATCACTGGCGCTCTAAGTTCTGAGGCTCCGGCTGGCTGAAAGCAGGTATCTGGGGTTTGTTTAGCTTCTATAATTGAAACATTGTTGCTTTCAGGCTCAGAGCTGGGTTGCGGCAGGCGGGGAAACTTGGCTTCCTCCATCACTGGAGCAAGCAAACCTCCTGCTCGCTTCAGCTGCGTGGCTGCCGGCTGCCATCTTTGTTGGCAGTTAATTTGCATATCCTGCTGATTAGCCAATGGGAAGCATAGCAGAGGTATGGTCAATTACCATGCTTGTCTATTATTAGATAGGGGAGATATATATATATATAAATATATATATGAAGTGAGGGCAGAATAAGAAATTTACAAAGAACTGGACTTCAGAAAAACAACAAAAAGACTTCCAGAGTTCTCTGAACAGACTAAGAAATACCTTAGGGAGTAATGATAATCTTGCTAATGAGAATTAAAGTGCTATATGTTTCTAGCTGCACATCTTAGATGACACTCTTCTCTGTGCCAAAAAAACAAAGAAACATACAATATGATCTATTTCTTCAAAAAGTATATAATCTAGTTATGTAAAAAGGTAAAAAATTTAAGAAAATGATGCCAAAAGAGATGCCTCATGATTTCAGAGTTCCTACCAAATTAGGAAAATTTATATATTTTTTAACATTCTAAATACATTTCAAATTATATCTGCATATCAAATTCTGATATATAATTTTAGGATAACCCAAAATGAGTTCACAAATTAAAAAAATGAAGAATGTTCCTTACCATTAAAACAGTTTTGGAGGAATCACTGGGATATCTGAGACTGAATACTCCCAAAGCTCCCAAAAAACAAAAGAAAGTAAATGTGGCAACATTTCGAATATCTAGAAATGACTCTATAAGTGGTATTGTTCCCATGGTCCAGTCACAGCAGAGCTCTGAAGGATTTAATAGAAGCCAAGCATTGACAGGAAGGAGGTAGTTGAAAGTTAGCTGCCTCGTAGGAGTTGGGCTTACAGCAGCTGGGTTATCAAACCTGTTTAAAGAACAACAACAACAAAAAAATTATTCAAACTAAACCACTTTCTAAACATAAAATTAATATATAACTAAAGCACTAAATAATAATAAAAGCAATAAAACAGAAGACATAAGTATTTTTTATGAATACCTAAGATTTCTGCCAGAAGTTAAAGTGTTTAATCTTTATGGAATGTGATTAAAGGGCAAGAAGGTTATCTATTTCTAGTTTTTTTTATTAGAATAATTCATTCAGAAATGCATACTACAATATTATGATACTATAGAAGCACTATTATTAAATTATGACCTTCTGATTAAAAATAGTAAGAAAAGTTGGGTCAGATTCATTATTGCATGTGATGTATGAATGCTCCTGGAAAGTTTCTTTCAGCACTAAATGCTAAAAAATTACACTCCTAGAAAAAATTACTATGTTTTTCTCTTGTCATAGGCAGAGACCCTATATCACTTATGAGCTTTTCGTGTATGTTTAGACTTCTATAATGCTAAAAACCAAATTTCCAGCAGAGTACTAACTATATAGGACTATGTAACATTTTATTTGTGTTCTACTTTTTCTCCTAGTATCTATAATAATAAAAGCATAATATTCTAATTATACCAGACGTCCTTCTGGATGACGTTCCGGATGAAGTTGGGGCTGCCAGGAAAGCCCGGGTCCCGGGTACCAGAGGGAAGCTGGGTGCTGGCAGCTGGGGGAAGGCCTACTCTTGCATGAATATCATGCATTAGGCCTCTAGTATATTAATATAAGCTTATGTCCTAGTTTATATTTCCCCAGGCCATGATATATGTACATTTTATTAAGATAGTCTACTTCTTGAAAACCAAGTCAAATCATTTTTTAAAAGTACATTTCAAAAGAATGACTTCCTTTTATTTATGCTATGTTCTAAATTTTATTGACTATATTAATATACATAGTCCTGTTAAAAAATAATTTCTCATTTTAAAATGAGTAAGTTAATGAAAAATCAACCTCTACCATTTGTTTGACTTGGTCTTCTTAAAAATATCTAATGATTGAGAAAAGTAGATAATATTTAAACAAATATTTTTTTAAAAAATTTAAATTTATCATTTAAATTTTTTTAAAAAATATTTTAATATCGATATATATGAAAAGTAATAAATCTTGAGAATTAGGGCTTGAATTCTTAAATAACCAACAGAACTGAATACAAAACTGTGTTTTTTTTCCTGTAATCCACTATTCAGAGTTCATTTATTATAACGAATAACTTATTTAGGATAGCTGATTTAATAATTGAACTGTAGAGAAAGAGAGCATGTCAAAGCAAATTAAATCATATTATAATCAACTTCATAGGGGAAGATAGAAGAATAACATTTACATATACACACACAAATATATACTTATATTTAACATACCCCATACACTCAGCCACACATATATACACACACAAAATAAATACATTCAGACATTTTTATGCTGTAGAGTTAGAAACAAGATATCCAATTTTCTAAAAGAAATGATAAACGGAATAAAAGCATTGAAACTAAGGGGTGAAGAAGAAAACATAATCTATCTATCTACAATTCAATCTATTTCCCATACTTTAATACTTAAATGAGTTGTTCACTTTTGCATGGCTAGACCTGAAGGTAAATATTCAAGAAGTTAAAAAATAATTATCCTTTAATGAAAAAGATAGTGTTGGACATAAGAGAATTATCTGAGTAAAATTTATTCTGAAAAGAAATGCACTTTATCATGGATAGCAACAAGAACACTATTTTGGCCTTTTGTTAAAATAAATAAATAAATAAAAAAGTTCTTGCTTATAATGTCAGCCATGTAAATAAAATTCATTTAAATTTTAGCCAAGTAAGGTGAAATGGAAAAAAAATGTTAAATGTTACAACAGTAAAAAATGACATGTAGATTATTAAAATTCAGTGCAAATTTTGCTTGTAGCCTTCAACAACTGAAAAACTGGACTTAACATATAAAGCTTTTTTTTTTTTTTAAATCCTCACCCGAGGATATTTTTCCATTGACTTTTAGGGAGAGTGGAAGAGAGAGGGAAAGACAGAGAGAAACATGGATGTGAGAGAAACACATTGATTGGTTGCCTCCTGCATAAGCCCTGAGCAAGGGCCTTGGCTGGGGAGAGCCTGCAACCAAGTATGTGCCCTTGACCAGAATCCAAGCGGGATCCTTTGTTCCATCGGCCAATGCTCTATCCACTGAGCCGAACTTGCTAGGGCTATAAAGCTTTTTTTTTTTTTTAAATGCACTGAATATCAAGTAAAGGACAGTAATATCTGGGAGAAAAAATACAGCCCTACCGGGAGAGGTTAGTACCTGGATAGAGTTTTTTTAGTCTGTGGAGCTGTGAGGGAGAACCCAGGCAGAGTCCAGGGATCTAGAGTTAGTGAGCAGAATATCATCAAGAATAAATGTGCTGAGAAAGACGACTCAGGAGATCTATAGTCTCTCTCCAGTTTTCAATACTGATGAGAACTTGAAGAAATACTCAAGGTTAGTGTCGTGGGTTGAATCGTGTCTCTCACAAATTCATGACTACCCAGCACCCCAGAATGTGACTTAATTTGGAAATAGGGTTTTTAGTTAATATGAGGTAATACTAGGTTAGGCTGGACGATGAATCCAGTGACTGCTATTGTTATACAAGAAGCAGAGAATACAGAGAAACACACAGGTAAAGAAGATTGAAGTGATGCAGCAACATGCCAAGGAATGCCAAAGATTGTCAACAACCACCAGAAGCTTGCAAAGAGGCATGGAACAGATTCTTCCTCAGAGATCTCAGAAGGAAATCACTCTGGCCCGACACCCTGATTTTGGACTTCTGACCTCCAGCATGGCGAGAATAATTTCTGATGCTTTAAACCACCCAATTTCTGGTAATTTGTTATAGCAGCTCTAGGAAAACTAATACAAATAGGACAGTACTTCCTGAAAGGATGACAGAAAAATCCCCAAATATCATACAGAGTTGGGAACAGTTTCTCAGCAGCAGCCAGAGTGGAAATCCTTACAATTCACAGTTCATATGGTAGTCAGAGGGTCATGTGTCAGAAGTGGAGCAATATTAGCCCTAAGGAAACGCTACTGTTATCTCACGAAACAAAACTTAAAAAAGCAAGGTTAGCCCTGGCTGGTCTGGCTCACTGGACAGAGCATTGGCCTATGGACGAAAGGGGCCTGGGTTTGATTCTGGTCAAGAACACATGCCCGGGTTGCGGGCTTGATCCCCAGTGTGGGGCATGCAGGAGGCAGTTGATCAATGTTTCTCTCTCATCCTGGATGTTTCTATCTCTCTCTCCCTTTCCCTTCTTTTCTGAAATCAAAAATATATTTTAAAAAACGTCTGAGTCTATTCCTTTAAAAGAATAAATAAATAAAGAGCAGCCCTAGGCGGTTTGTCTCAGTGGATAGAGCATCAGCCTACGGACTGGGACTTGGCTTGATCCAGGTTGTGGGCTTGATCCCCAGTTTGGGGTGTGGGCTTAATCCCCTGTGTGGGGTGTGCAGGAGGCAGCCAATCAATGATTCTCTCTCATCATTGATGTTTCTATCTCCTTCTACCTTCCTCTCTAAAATCAATTTTAAAAAAAAGCAAGGCTAGAAGATGAAACTTTATATATATATAAAACAAGGTATATGCTATTTATAGAAAAACATTAAGGTAAATTTCACATATGGTATCTATTAAAAAATTACCAGGCACGTGAAGAAGTTGAAAAATATAATCTATGAGGAGAAAATTCATTTAATCTAAATTGAATAAGAAATGACACATGATAAAATTAGTGGACAGGAACATTAAACATGTAGAGACATGGAACACACAAAAAAGGCTCAAGTAGAAGTTCTACTTGAACAAGATGGTAGATTTACATCAAATTATATCAATAATCATATTAAAGGTAAGTAACTGAAAAACTTCATTTAAAAGACAGATAATCTGACCAAACAAAAAAGAAAGACCCAACTCTATGCAGACTACAAGAAATCCACTTTAAATATAAAAATATAGATGGATTAAAAAGTAACAGGATGGAAAAAGTTAAACTATGTGACACTAAAAGAAGCTCATTTAATAATTATAAAGGGATCAATTCACTAAAAGAAAATTACAACCCAAAATATTTATGCACATTAATAGAGCTTTTAAACACACACACACACACAAAAAGATTAAACTGAAAGGGAAAACAGACAAACCTACAATCATAGTCTGAGATTTTTAACATCCTTCTCTCAATAATTAATAGAACAAGTAGACAAAAATCATTAAGAATACAGAAGACTTCATACTTTACCAATTTGAGGGTCATTGTATCTTGACTGTGCTGGTTTCATTAGTGTATACGTATCTCAAAATTTATTAATTTCTACATTTTAAATATATGCAGGTTTAAAAAATTAATGACAACTTAAGAAAGCTGTTAAAAACCTCAATGTAAACTGAAGACTTGGGTGGTGAAGGCCTGGGGTGGAGGGCGAGGGCAGGCTGGAGGGGGCCAATAGGGGAAAAAGGGGACATATGTAATACTTTCAACAATAAAGGTTTATAAAATTAAAAAACAAAAGATTTATAAAACAAAAAAGGTGCAATGAGAAAAAAAAAACACCTTGAAGACTTTCTGGAATATTTGCAATCACTTAAAATCCAAAGTTAATTTTAAAAGGATAGAAAAACAACAACAACGACACAGAAATTCATACCTGGTGAACACTGGAAGTTGAGACTGAATAATCTGGACTCTAATCACAACCAGTAATAATGTACTGAACATCAAAACAATGAGTTTTACTAATGTCTGCAGCATAGAAAATGGAATACTACTCTTGCCACGGACAAACTGTCCAGCAGTAGTACATAATAATGGTAAAGTATACTGGAAAAGAAAAAAAATGTTTTAAATAAATAACCATGTACAACAATGTTTTCAACAATGTAGTACTTTCTAAATGCAAGATTAAATAGAAACTGACTGTAATTATAAAATCGATACGGAAAAATTTGTGGAACTGTAAAGTATTATTGTAAAGTATTCCAAATTGCTTACAATTCCATTATTTAAACTTTAAAAGCAGCCTTTAAAAAGCTGAAGGTGTTAAAATGTTAATAATTTTCAGTGGTGTGAGGGAAAGCATGCTTGTTTCTTGAAAAAATTTGGTATTATTATTATTATTATTGGTCAACAGATTTATTTGCATAATGATACATTTAGAAAGTAAGTTTATTATAATCAGATCCAAATGGGATAAAAGAGAGCATCAAGAAAATTTATATTTCTCCTTACCCCCTGAGCAATAAATACTTCATACACACAGCAAATTCCCACAACTGTTATTCCTTGTTCTTTACACAGTGTTGCAACAGCCACTAAAAACACTGTCAATGCAATTGGAGTCCATACTGCAATTTAAGAACAGAAAAATATAAATCGACACAAAAAATTTTATAATATCACAAAAGGGTATTTAAAGTTACAACTATTAGACATTATTCAAAAACTTTACTTGTGATTCTATATTCACATTTGTGCTATTTCCCAATGACTTACACTTTATATTTTAAAATGTACCAGTATAAGTAATTTATGTTTTGAACATTAAAAATAAAACATCAAGTTATATAATTTAAACTAAAATGTTTTTGTGGAGATAAAGATTATCTAACCAAATACTAACTTTTAAAAACAAATGTAGGGTGGCCAATTTGGAGAAGAGAAACTTACAAGCTTGAATGTCATGATTAATGATCAATTTGAAATAAAGACAAATACCTAAAGTTAACACACAGATATAAACATACTTCATTTACTAAAAACCTGAAACTAAAAACTACTAGGAAAGGGAGAATACCATTCTTACTAAAAAGACTAGAAAAACTGAAACAGGTTAATAGTAAGAATATAAATCAATACTGTCCTTTTAAAAATTCACAATAAAATATTCACAAGTTCTATTTAAATGAAAAATCGACATCAAGTTTAAGTAAATGTTTACTACTCAGTAATTTAATTAAAGAACAATGACTTGTGAGATTAATTCTGGATCTACTAATAACTTGCTTTGTGACACTGGGCAACTGTTCTGAGCTTCAGTTTTCTTACTGGAAATATGACTTTCATTTTATCCAGTTAAAAAAAAGTGGTAGTATGATATGTGACCTCATTTTTTACTCATTAAAAATACTAATCAAAGCAAAAACTCAAATAAATGACTTATAACCAGGAGGAAATAAGAACACAACTTATGTATCTATTTTCTTTAGACTTAGGCTTAATATAGAAATTCATCTATTTTTGAAATTGTTTTTAATATTAATGTATATTCTATAGATTAAAATTACTGAAAGTAAAAACAACTTAAAAAAAAAACACTGTTGGGGATACTAAGTATAACAGTATTTGTTCCTTGAAAAAATTGTCTGAATACTTTACAATACAGGCCAAGACCATCAATATTGGTAAACGTTCCTAGCTGGTTTGGTTCAGTGGATAGAGCGTTGGGTCCCGGCTTCAATTCCGGTCAAGGGCACATTGCCTGGGTTGCGGGCCCGGCCCCCAGTAGGGGGGTGTGCAAGAGACAGCCAATCAATGATTCTCTCATCATTGATGTTTCTATCTCTCTTTTCCTCTCCCTTCCTTTCTGAAATCAATAAAAATATTTAAAAAAATATTGGTAAACAAATTATACCAAGGACTGAAATATCATGCTAAATTCAACAAGAAATTCATAAAGGAAAAAATCAGTAGATAATTATTTACAAAACAAGCTGAACCTAAATTTGGACTGTGAAGAATATATAAGACATGGGAAAATTGGGACATGGGTATGTATGAATAAAGGAGTAAGGAAAGAATGGAATAAAGAATAGTATGACCGGATGCATATACATATAAAAAATTACTGGAAAATTATGGCCTTGAAAACAGATATTTTAAAAACATATTAAGCAGTTTATAAGACCAGTTTAGCATATATTATTTCACTGGGTCTCAAAAATCACCCTATGGCATAAGAAGGCAGATGTAATTGTACCCATTTTTAAGCTGAGGAAGAATTTTGGAGTTTTTAAAAGGTAATGCACAACAAGGAGCCAATGACTTTAACTTGCTTCTTTTAACATTAAATTCAGAACTTTTTACTAATTTGTATTTTCACTCCAAGGAAGAGAAAGCAAACAGTTGTCTTCCACAATGTTGGATTCAGTCTCAGCAACTAATAGCTCTAAAAGAGGCAAAAGCTTTACTAAAACCAGTTACTTCAGTTCTTTAAACTTCGGTGACTAAATTGCTGTATGAACAGATACATTTTGAATTTTATAGTCAGGTATCTGTAGCCAAAATTACCATGTATGATTCTGTCCAAAACAAGTACCTCTACTAAGTAAGTTAACAACACATTAAAAGAAAGAATTGTAAGTATCAAATATGAAGAGATATACACTTTCAGCTGTCATGTATTCAACTAGTTATTTTAAGTATCTAGTCATTTTGTGAGGGAGCATGATAACAATCAAATAAACAAGTAAAGATATATTTTATCAAATGCTGACCGGTGACCAGAGTGTTATAGAGAAAAATAGAAGGTGAAGGGAAATAAAAAGGAGTGGGGAAGATGAGTAGTAAAGTAATGGAAAAGCAAGTGCAAAGGCCTTGGGATGGATCATGCTTATAAAAAGGGTGTGGGGTGCAAATAACTTAGAAATGAAAATCTTTGCATAGGAAAACAAACATTAGATAGAATGGAGGACACAAAGGGTGATGACACAACTCTGTAGTCTCACATGTAAAATTATGTAACGTAGAGTGAGAAGTACCACAGGGTTTAAAAGGACAGAGTGAGGTCCACACAGGTTTTAGCATCTTATCCATTAGATTTTAAAATACAATATATTTAGGCCAGCCAGTGTGACTCAAAGATTGAGCATCGACCCAGGCACCAAGGCACTGGTTCAATTCTGGTCAGGGCACAGGCTCGGGCTGTGGGCTCAATCCCCAGCAAGGGGCGCGCAGGAGGCAGCGGATCAATGTTGATGTTTCTATCATCATTGATGTTTCTTCCTCTCTCTCTAAAATCAATGAAAAACATATTAAAACTATACAATACACTTATTCACTTGACTATTTCCTCAGTAAATACCTGTATATACTGAATACCTACTGTGTACCAGGAACCACTCTAGGAAACGGAGATAGAAAAGGAGATAAAGATATCTACCTTAATAAATGCTACATTTTACTGTGAGAGAACAAGCAATGAAGAAGTAAAAGAAAAACGCAAAATATGTATTTTCAGGTTAGAAATGACCCTTATGAGTAGTGCGGGATAAAGGGATAAAAAGCAACATAATTTCATTTTTGTTTTGGTCAAGTGATAAACTAGCATAACCTGTTGACCTGTTGGCCTCTTCTGCAAAAACCCTAGAAAAAAATTAAGTGAGAGGAGCTAAGGCTTCTAAGCTATTTAAAAGCAAAAACAAAACAAACAACCCTAAAAAAACTAACTCCTGGGGACTGAAGGTTCTCCCTAACATGTCTGTGGGGTGCTAGGAGGGACTGAATCTAAAGCACAAGAGGAAAAAAACACCTTTAATAACTTCTGCTGTAGCCAATCCTGACTGTTTTGGGCAGATCCTTCTGTGCTCCTTTACTGTAGAAATCTGCAGGTTGTGGGCATCCCCAGGATTAAATCAGAGCATTTCAGAAGTCTTGCTGGATTAAAGGGTAGATTTTATTTTAAAAGGTATAAGTTTGGGAGATGGAAGGAGAGGGAGGCTGGGTGGAGGATAAAAATGAAGAAGAGGTGGAAGAAGGGAGGAAGAGGAAGGAGGTCAAGTCTATAAGATAGTTTGATATTTTCTCAGACCAAAAGGAAATTTCCAGAAAATACTCCAGAACCTTATTGGACTGTTCCCTGGTTGTCAGCTGTTCTCTGATTATCTGGCAGGATCTCAAAGTGTCTTTGTGGTACTGGGAGGGTCTTAGCATTCTGAAATTTGTCAAACAGTTTGATAAACCAAATGTGCAACAGCAACACATCTGAAGGGAACATTAGCTGGAATAAGGGGAATATTATCAGTAACTATTAAACTCACAACTGGAGGGGACCCTCACACACTTTGGCCCCAAGAAATCAGATTCTGCCCTCGTGGCTGAAAAAGATGAAAGTTAATGGGGCAGATTAAATTTCCCATTCCTCTCTTGGAATAAATGCTTAAACTCAAGATCAATTTGACTTATCAAAATTATCAGAAAGAACTATTTCTTGCTAAAATTCACAGCAGTTTCATTAACTGCTTCCATTCTAAGTACTGAGTCATAGAAGTGGAAAAAAGTAGAATTGGAGATATACTGGCATAAAATGACTCAATTTTTAATACATATTGAGCTAATTTGCTTCAACCTCTGCTGTGACTGCAGTGAAGAATGGAATTAAAGATTGCTAACTGAACCATGTCTGTAAGTCATGACTAAATGGTTTCAGTAAAGATATAGGAAGTGTTGTAAAATAATAGTAAGGAGATATGGGTGTACAGTGGGGCCTTGACTTACAAGTATCCTGACTAATGAGTTTTTTGAGATACCAGCTGTCTCTCGCCGATTTTTTGCATTGAGTTGATAGAGTAATTTGAGTTAACTAGCTCCTTAACAAGCTCGGTCTCCGAATGAATTAAACTCGTAAGTCAAGGCCCCACTGTATTTTATCTTGTCCTTTATGTTTTTATTTATTTATTTTATAATATTAAATGAAAAGTAGGGGAAGTACGGCTGTAAAAAAAAAAAGGTATAAGTTGACCAACCACCCCTAGGCAGTCACTTCCACACATCTCCCATCTAAATGCAGAAGAAGGGTAGACTGGCCTCTTCTCAGTGCTGATTCTTTTTAAGAGACCATTTGGTAGAATGGTAACAACAATAGAGAGCAACAAAGGCCCTGGGGAACCTGAAGCTCTCCACCCTGGGTTTTCATGAATTGACAGGATGGAAAGAGTGACCCTTTCTCCTTAACAGACACAGTGATCAGTAACTTTAGGACATCATGTGGCTTGAGCTCGCAAGCCAAAGTAAGTAGATATCTGGAGGATACAACAGTCGTAAAAGAGAGATAGCAAACATAGTAACATATACTACTACAGCAGAATTACTTGAAAAGATAGACCAAGAATTTAAAGTAAGTAATTCTAAAGGAAACAAGGGAAGATACAGGAGTTATGAAGGATAGGAAATCATTAAAAAGAACCAAGTAAAATTATGAGGAATACAAAATATAATACAGTGGAACCTTCATTCTCAAACTTAATTCTGGAAGGCTGTTCAAAAAACAAAGCATATTTTCCCATTAGAAACCATGTAAATTGAATTAATCTGATCCAGACCCCCAAATGATTCCATTTTAACCTTTCTTATATACCATAGATGTCTAATTTACTGTTTAATCTACAAGTAAACACTTAAAAAACAAAAAGAATATAATTTAACAAAAAGGAAGTGAAATGTACAGTAAAAAATGCAACTTTTATAATAAGTAGCAACAAAAGCAAAAAAAAAAAAAAAAAGAGAGAGAGAAAATATTCACAGCACAATATCCTGAGATGTTAATAGTGGTAAACTGACTGTACTCTCGCATTCTCTCCTTTGTTGCCTGAGGGACTCGTGACTGATCACTCAGGGATCAGCATGCAAGATTTGCCGGTTGAGATCTAACTGTTCAAAGATGGGAGATGTTTGAGAAACAAAGGAGGTTTGACTGAAAGTGAAAGTTTATTTTAGTTAGACTAGGAAAGGTTTCCTTAAGAGGGAAACAGCTGAGCTGAGGCCTGATGATATAAAGAAAAAAAAATAATTAAGACAATTATGTGAAGATCTAAGGGACGAAAATTCAAAAAAGAGAGAATAATAGCAAGTATAAAAAGGTGCTTCACCTATGTGAGGAAGAGAAAGGTCTCTTTGGTTATAGTGAAGGTAGGCAGGGCAATATGGCAGGGAAATAGGGTTAAAGAGGCAGGCAGGAGCCTGATCATGGTCTTGTAGGTCACAGTATTTTCTAAGTTTATTGTTCATGCTTTACTTAGGAAATTCTATATTAGTTACTGTACTACCTCTGACTGCATGAAGGCCAATAGGGAAAATAGGTACACTGCTTACTATGAGCCATGTACTAAATGCCTTACACGTTTAACTCATCCTGAGGCAGGAAAAGTGAGAACAAGTAACAGAGGCCTAAAGCTCTGCCCCTCCCCTTTTCCATCTTGGCTGGAATATCATAGATGTAATCTTCACTGACCACCTGTTACCCTGCTTCCCTCTCCTCAATATCCTGTAATTAAGACAAACAAAATGGTCTTACCGAAATTTGGCAGCCTATTGACCTAAAAGTGACCAATAGGGCCATTGTAATATTTTTATCATAAATCTGCATTATGGTTTTGGGGCCCTCTCTCCTTACCCCTCGAATTGCCATGACAGTATTAGGAGGACCAAAAAAAGAAATTGCTACCTGGAGAAGAGGGATGAAGATGAGCCATTTCGGCAGGCACCCCATCAGTGCCAGAAATCAAGCCACCCTATGCCCATCTTGCCCTCATTTAATAAAACCCTTCCAGACCCCCACTGGGGCATCTTGTTCTCTGAGGTTGCCCAACTCTCACTTGAGTGGGTACTATCACTTTAAGAAATCTAATGTGCTTTGCTAAATCTTCCTATCACACTCTCAAATCCCTTTATTGGGCCGTGATAAGATCCTGGACCTTGGTATTAGATTGAGGCCTCCCTTGGCCTCCTCAGATGCTGTCTGGCATCAATCTAACCCTCACAACAGGTAAGAAAGGTTATTATTTACACTTTCTAGACAAAGAAACTAAAGCACAGAGAGGTTAAGTAATTTACTCAAAGAAGTAAATGGAGGTAGGAAATGGTGGATCTGGAATGTGAAACTAGACTCTGGAGTCCATGCTCTTAATCTCCATGCTATGTTGCCACCCAAACTGTTTTAAGAAGGTATTGTGCATAGCAGTGGAGGCAAACTCATTTATACAAATCTGAGAAGACATTAAAGCTGTTCTACTAAGTCACTTATTTCCTGAGCCTTAGTTTTAGTTTCTATACACAGAATATTAGGCTTCTTATCACAGGTACTTTGGTCTATAGTCAGAAAATTCTCTAAGAATGCGGGGGAAAAAAACTCAGCGCTAAATTTTAAGAACAATCAAATACAGATTGAGGACATTATGCACCCCGACCACCTGTTACCCTGCTTCCTTCTCCTCAATATCCTGTAATTAAGGCCCCTTTCACGCCACTGTGTTCACACTCATAAAAAGTCACTTTTATTGCTTGGAACTTGTTTTCTGACAATGCCAGGCATTATCAGCACTAATGAGCTACTGCATACAAAGCATTTTCCAGGGGTAGGCCACATGGTAAGGACTCAATAAACAGCTGAATTATGATCAACACATAATAAAAGTTACACTCTAATAGGCTTTTAACTTTGCCTAATAATATAATTTACAGTCTTCAGAGGTGTTTATTTATTTACAGAAAGACAACTGAAATATTGGTACACACATATCATTTATAGGAAAAAACAGACAGAACTAAAAATAATCCTAAAACTCCTATATTCTAGAATAAATTTTTAAAAATTAGATCATACAGAATCTGTTAGTCATGAGAAAATATAAACTACATGCAAGAAACTTTATTATTAACAATGTTGCATACTTTCATATATCCATAATGCTAAAGTAGAATAATATATAATGATAAGCCCCTTTAGTGCTGCTTATATGTTTTATAAGCAGCACTAAAGTAGATAAAAATTACCTGATCAAGTTTTATAGCTACAGAAAAAAACTGAATGTTAAGACATTTACCTATGGAATTGTTCGGTCCTTTAGATTTGGTATATGACAAAAATGCAGCTAGAAAAAAGATAGACGACAAAAGTTCTGCTCTTCCTACAACACCTGTTACCTATAAAGGGAAGGGGGGGGGGTCATATTAATGAAGAGCATCTTGAAAACTTAAAGGTACATAACAGCAACAGCACTCTAACGAGAAACTAAATTGCCACAACTTTTCAAGTGAAAATTTCATTTAGGCATTCTTTGAGTGCCCTCATGTGGTGAATTTGTATATCTTCCATAAAAATAAATTTATCAGTGACTCCAAAGTCCTTTTATCATTAACTAGTGACCCAGTGCATGGATTCGTGCACATTGACAGGAAATTAGTTAGAAGGTGGCCGGCAGGGCGGGACTGGGTGAGACAGGCTGGACACATCCTGGAGCCAACCTCCTGCGGTCTCTCCCCAGCCAGCAGCACCTGGGGTGACACTGTGGCTTGAAGGGCATTTGCGAAGTGAATGGGGTCCCTCTGGCAAGTGGAGTCCCTCGGCCTGGCCTGTGGGGATCAGGCCAAAACTGGCTCTCCGACATCTCCCGAGGGATCCCAGAGTGTGAAAGGGCACTCTGCAAAGTTTTTGTTATACAGGGTGTGGAACACAAACCCAAGTGTGCAGTAAACCAGATTCGGGGTTGACAGTGCCCCAGCAACAACATAACCCATGGCTGACAGTAGAATTGTGCGGTCCCGCAAGGAATTGGCTCCCTCCTTTCTGATTTCAGGGTGCATCACCCAAGAACTGCCACTGCCAACTCACTGCAGCTCCTGCATTGAGCATCCGCCTCCTCGTGGTCAGTGTGCATCATAGATAGCTACCAGTTGGAGGACACGTAGCATATTAGCCTTTTATTATGTAGGATAATATTTTGAAGTAATTATAAACACACAGAAAGTTACAAAAATAGTAGGTAGAGGTCCCATGTACCCTTTACCCAGCTTCCCTCAATGGTAACATTTAAGGAATTCTTATTTTCTTAAAATATAAGTGTTCTAAAAAAAAGTATCGTAACTTCAACGAGTTATATCTCACAATAAGCCAGCAAATTAAAGTTTAAAAAGACAATCAACTTTAAAGTCCTTTTAAATTCTAAAAATTTAAATATAAAACACAAGCCTCTCTCCCTTTAAAATATTCTGAACTCACTCTAAAATTTAAAACAACCTATCATTTTTGTAAATGTATGGAAAACTGCTAGACTCCAAAAAGTTCAAGATAGTGGGAGACACAAGTCCCCTGCAACACATACACAGAATTTAAACATGATTTTTTGCTTAGAATCAAAACAAAGCAATTGAACAGAGTCCTCTTTACTCTGCTGAGAGGCAATTTTGGAGTTTTAAGGTTAACAACAAAAAAATTTATCATTTGAAGTATGTCTTGGTAGGTAGGGGCTGATGGACATATTGGCAATAGCAAGAACAGCCCACAGTTTTGAAATACATGGCAACAGACAACTTGAAACTACTGAGTATCATCCCTTGTTAGGATGTCTGTTCATGTTTGCATATATTTTAATATATTTTCATCCCTTATTTAAATTTGCCTTATTATTTTCTGTCCTTTGAAAAGAAAACAATACCAAATTTAAAAAATATTTTACATTTATATTTATAAAACATTTAGCAAAGAATAAAATTGTATTCATTTACATATTATATTACTAAGACTGAACGATTAGATCTTGTTTTTGAATAATAAATGTTTATGTTTCAAAAACTGCTTTAAATTTTAAAATTTTATGTAGTACAAAGTTAGATTCTGTGCAGTGGGGAATTAGGACTTATTGCAGTAATTTAAGATTCTACAATAAAGTCATGGTTAAATATTATTCTTAAAAATATATACCATATAATCACAGTGTAGACTTTATAAAAAATAATGAAATAAATATTAATTTACAGTGTACTTACTGCTTCTGTGTGTATTGGGTGTACTGCAAAGAGTAAAGAAGCAATCACACTACTTCTGCTGTCCAGAAAAAGTTTGCAGACTTTAAGAAATATTATAGTGACCACAGCATGTAAAATCATATTTAGGAGATGATATGACATCGGTTTCAGTTCACTAAACAGATAATTTAGGCGAAATGTCAAGACTGTTAAGGGACGGTAAGACTTGTGACTTCTCTCCTAAAAGGAAAAAACAATCACTGATTACTAAGTACCCTGGTTCTTTGGGGTATATGAACTAAGCATTTAATTTACTTAAAAAAAAATCTTTATTGTTCAAAGCATTACAGATGTTCCTTTTTCTTCCCCCATTGTCCATAATGTATAAACCTCAATTATATTACACTGAAAATCTCCAAATACTACACAGAGAGTAATGTAAGAGCAAAACCTTCTTAGAATAAGACAATAGACACCTTTGCTATGGCAGTCTCCAACAGCAATACATCCAATTTTATATGAAGTACTAAATTTCTTTATAAATGACAAGTCACATTTAACCAGAAATATTTTTGCTCTAAGACAAAATCAAGTCAGATTTAAGAATAAAACACACAGATGAAAACTATATAAAATATTATCTTAGTTATTTCTTGTAATTTTATATAAGGGAATGCACACTCAGCATCTTTGCTCTCCTGCCCCTTACATAGTTTGGTGTGAGGGACAGACTTCAGCCTGTTCATACCTACTGGAGAACATATGGAAGCACAAGAAACAAACACTGCCCATTTTGAACCAGGAACATGTTAATCTCTCTGTCTGTATTGACTACACACACCATGCATGATGTCTACCTAGAATGTTCTATCCTGCTAGGCTAATAATTATACATCCTTTTTATTTCAGCTCAGGCATACAACTTTTATTTTAAGGCACTATATCAAACTGACATGATTTGTACCAGAAAGCAGAAAAAGGTTCTAGAAACACTGTGCGTGCCTGAAATGTTACTGTGGCTCCACTGGAACATATTTGCCAGTTGAAAGGATGAAGCAAGAAAGGGGCAGGGAATAGGTATTTTAAATTGCAGTATACATAACTGCTTTGTTACGTTTATTAGATGTATATATGCCATAGGTAATAACAACTAAAAACAGATTAATTGTTAATATAACTAATTATTCACAGAAATCATTAACATTCTATTTAATAAGACTCCACTGTTGTAGATAATCATCAGTTCATATATCAAATTTACTCTGAAAATCTAGTAAAACAGCTAGTTTCATTATAAACAAGACAATTCTGATCATTATTATATTCAACTATATTAAAGAAAAAATTACTCATGAAGTAGTTGGCAATAGAAACATAAGCACAAATATAATGAAAAAATAAGCAGTTAATGTAAATCTACATATATGGATGGCAAAACAAAGTAAGAAAGGATACCTGCAGAAGTTACCTTAACACAGGTGGCTTTACAGCTCAGTGGTTCTCAACCATGGCTGCACCTAACTTACACAGTCCCTTCTTGCCCCCACCCCAACCCCACAAAAACAAGAAAGCAAACACACAAACGAAACAGGACAAAAAATACTGATGCCAGCATCCTACTCTGAGATAACTGTAATTAATACTTTTGGGTAGATCCTTGGTAATATATATTTTTAAAGTGACCCAGGCAGATTTTATGTGCAGCCAGGGTTGCAATATAAGAAAACATCAATAAACAGAGTGTTACATATTAAAAAAAAAAGGGCTTACTAAAGAGATTCATCTAAACAACGAGAGCACCAGAGGAGTCTAATGATTCCCTAATGTGGTAGTATTCATGTAGCTCAGGAGAATGTGTCTCTAAGATCTACACTGGTACAAATATCATTATAAAGATTGTGCATGTGCAAGCTTCCAGGTTACCATTACTTGATAACATCAATCATTAAGTCTTTGAAAGTGCTAATTCCAGGCTTGTCAAAAAACCTTATGACAACTAAATACTAGTTAGAATAATTTTTCCATAGTAGCACAGTTCCCTACAGGGAGAGAACATGTTTATCAGAAAATAAGAGGAAGCAACACTCTTCACTATAAATTGTTATTCTAATTTGTTTATACATTTTGGGTTTATTGTTTCTTAGGATAGTCTCTTACAGGTGCTCCGCACAAAATCAAATTTTCATCTGCAAAGCTGAGAAAATCATAAAATATAGCATTAATACCACGGTATAACTTTTATGAGCCCTTTAATCTGATCATCTAACTTTTCAGGTTAAAAATCTCAATGTCATGATTAAATCACAAAAGACACTACCATAAGATAGGCAAATGGACACTTACTTATAAGGGTCTCTGTGGATTAAATGATAGAGGTCAAGGGGAAATAAACTTTTCCCTTCTTAACAAAAAACTTACTTTTTAAAGGCTATAATTGGGTAAGAATAGCAAGGTTGCAAGAAAATAGAGACTGCTTATTTTATTTATTACTAGAGGCCTGGTGCACGAGATTTGTGCACTTGGGAAAGGGTTGAGAGGGGGGGTTGGTCCCTCAGCCCGGCCTGCGCCCTCTCGCAGTCTGGGAGCCCTCAGGCCTAAGCCATCAGTCGGACATCCTTAGCGCTGCCTTGTTGTTGAATCATTAGACTCAACAACTGTGCTTGCCAGCAGTGAGCCCGGCTTCTGGCTGAGCGGTGCTGTGGGAGCGCACTGACTACCAGGGGGCAGCTCCTGCATTGAGCGTTTGCCCCTTGGTGGTCAATGCATGTCATAGCGACTGGTCGGTCTGCCATTCAGTTGATTTGTATATTAGCTTTTTATTATATAGGACTGTCTTTTAGTCCTCACCCGGGAATATATTTTTATCGATTTTTAGAGGGAGAGGGAGACACAGAGAGAAACATCGATGTAAGAGAGAAACATTTATGGGTTGCCTCCTATACACACCCTGACCGGGGATTGAACCCGAAACCTAGGCATGTGCCCTGATGGGGAATTGAACTCATAGCCTTTTTAGTGTGTGAGATGACACTCCAACCAACTGAGCCACTCATTCAGGGCTAGTGTCTGCCTATCTGTATTAATAAAAGCCTAGGTGGCCCTCATGCGCGACGTCATCACAAGATGGCTACGTGCACAGTGGAAGCGGGGCCCAGTGGCTGCTTCACACAGTGAGGCCGGGAGATCCTGTGGCTCTGCGTGGCATGGAGGAGTCCGGTCACGGCGACTCCACTGCCTCGCGCAGAGGAGGCAGGTCGCGGCAGGGGTGGGCAGTTGTGGGCGATCAGGTCGGCAGGGGAGGGAAGTTGTGGGCAATCAGACTGGCAGGGGAGGGCAACTGGGGGCGATTGGGACAGCAGGGGAGGGCAGTTGGGGCAATCGGGCTGGGAGAGGAGGGCAGTTGTGGGCAATTGGGCTGGTGGGGGAGGGCAGGTGTGGGCGATTGGGCTGGCAGGGGAGGGCAGTTGAGGGAGATCAGGCTGGCAGGGGAGGGCAGGTGTGGGCAATTGGGCAGGCAGGCAGGCACGCGGTTAGTAGTTAGTCATCCCGGATTGTGAGAGGGATGTCCAACTGCCAGTTTAGGCCCAATCCTGCAGCAGTCGGACATCCCCCGAGGGGTCCCAGATTGGAGAGGGTGCAGGCCGGGTTGAGGGACATCCCCCACCCCATGCACAAATTTCGTGCACTGAGCCTCTAGTTTCATAAGAAAAAAATACTTATTATGTGCTAGTGATGAGAGAAAGGAAAGAGTCCATCCATCCCCTATGCTTGTGAAACTTCCAAATGTAGAACTGTGGGATAGGACATGAATAATGACTGACAAACTATAACTGTAACAAAATGTTATATATTATATTTCAACAACTATGTGCCAGGTAATGTAGATATATCAATTCATTTATTTATCCTCAAGATATAGAGTAGTAGGAAACTGACTTACCATCTAAAAGCTGCTTTCCCACCTATTTCACACAGCTATTACATCCTATCTAATAAAAGAGAAACATGGTAATTGGGATACGACCGCTACCCTTCCCATTGGCTAATCAGGGTGATATGCAAATTAACTGCCAGCCAAGATGGCGGCCAGCAGCCAGGCAGCTTCAAACTAACATGAGGCTTGCTTGCTTCAGTGACGGAGGACTCCAACGTTCCCCGCCTGCCGCTGCAGGCCTCTGAGCTGGCAGTTTGAAACATAGTTACAAAAATAGAAGCTAAACAAAACCCCAGAAACCAGCTTTCAGCTAGCCGGGATCTCAGACCTGGAGTTGATACAGAGTTTCGATTGTAGAACCTAAACAAACCAGATACCTGCTTTCAGGAGCGGAGGCCTAAGAGCTGGAGCCTCAGAGCTAAAGCTGGCTCAGAATAAAAAAAAAAAAGAAAAAAAGGAGCAGTTGGGAGCTTCAGTCCCAGCCTGAAAACAGCCCTCAGCCCCTCACCCAGACTGGCCAGGCACCCCAGTGGGGACCCCCACCCGGAAGGGTGTGTGAACAGCTGCAAACAGCCATCATTCCCTCATCCAGGCTGGCCAGACACCCCCAGTGGGGACCCCCACCGTGATCCAGGACACCCTTCAGGGCAAACCAGCCAGCCCCCACCCATGCACCAGGCCTCTATTCTATATAGTAAAAGGGTAATATGCCTCCCAGCACCGGGATCAGCGGAGCAGCAAGGTCTCCCGGCACCGGGATCAGCATGACAGGGGGTAGCCCCCAAACCCCCTGATCGCCCTGTGGTTCTGTGTGTGACAGGGGGCGGGGCCACAACCTCCCTATTGGACCTGCTCTGTTCCTGACAGGGGAAGGCGCCCCAACCCCCTGATTAGCCCTGCTCTGTGCCTGATAGGGGGGAGCTCCCCAACCTCCTGATCGCCCTGCGGCTGTGTGTGTGACAGGGTGCAGCGCCCCAACCCCCCCACCGCATGGGCCCTGCTCTGTGTGTGACAGGGTGCAGCGCCCCAACCCCCCGACCCCACGGGCCCTGCTCTGTGTGTGACGGGGTAGAGCCATAACCTCCCCATCGGCCCTGCCCTGAGTGTGAGAGTGGCGGCCCCCCAACCCCGATTGGCCCTGCTCTGTGGGTGATGAGGTAGAGCCATAACCTCCCCATCGGCCCTGCCCTGAGTGTGACAGTGGCGGCACCCCAATTCCCCAATCGGCCCTGCTCTGAGCCGGACCAGGGGCTGCACCTAGGGATTAGACCTGCCCTCTGCCACCCAGGAGCAGGCCTAAGCCAGCAGGTCGTTATCTCCCGAGGGGTCCCAGACTGTGAGAGGGCACAGGCCGGGCTGAAGGACCCCCCCTCCCCCCCAAGTGCACAAATTTTTGTGCACCGGACCTCTAGTAATATAATAAAAGGCTAATATGCAAATCGACCAAACAGCAGAAGGACCAGTTGCTATGATGCGCACTGACCACCAAGGGGCTGACACTCACCGCAGGAACTACCCCCTAGTGGTCAGTGCACTCCCACAGGGGGAGCTCCGCTCAGCCAGAAGCCGGGCTCACGGCTGGCGAGCACAGCAGCAATGACCAGCCTTTCCCGCCTCTGCGGGAGTGCTAAGCCGTCACCCGGACATCCCCTGAGGGCTCCTGAACTGTGAAAGGGCACAGGCCAGGCTGAGGGATCCCTTCTCAAGTGCACAAATCTTGTGCACCAGGCCTCTAGTTACATAATAATACTAAAATTAGAATCAAATCTATATAATCCCAAACTGACAAGGGTTTAATCCAGCCGTGGGCAAACTACGGCCCGCGGGCCGGATCTGGCCCGTTTGAAATGAATAAAACTAAAAAAAAAAAAAGACCGTACCCTTTTATGTAATGACTAGGGGCCCGGTGCATGAAATTCGTGCACTGGGTGGTGGGGGGGGGAGTGTCCCTCAGCCCAGCCTGCCCCCTCTCACATACTGGGAGCCCTCAGGCGTTGACCCCCATCACCCTCCAATCGCAGGATCGGCCCCTTGCCCAGGCCTGATGCCTCTGGCCTAGGCGTCCGGCCCGGGCAGCAGGGACCTGCAGTGGCAGCGGGGGGGTGCCACGATCGGCGGGCTCCGCCCCTGCCCCTGCAGGACGCCTCTGGCCTAGGCGTCCGGCCCGGGCAGCGGGGACCCGCAGCTGCAGCAGCCCCACGATCGTGGGCTTCGCTTTAGGCCCAGGCAAGGGACCCCTAGCTCCTGGGACTGCCAGCTTCGACCATGCCCAGCTCCCAATGCTGGCTCCACCCCTACTTCCTGATATCACTGGCCAGGGCAGAAAAGGCACCTGATTCTCCGATCATGGCTGCCCCCCGGCTCTTAGCTACCCCCTGGGTTTCTGATCACTGTCAGTGGCAGGGGGCTTCTTCCTGCTTTCCCTTTCGACTTCCTGCATTGTGCCTACATATGCAAATTAACCGCCATCTTGTTGGCAGTTAACTGCCAATCTTAGTTGGCAGTTAATTTGCATATAGCCCTGATTAGCCAATGAAAAGGGTAGCTCGTACGCCAATTACCATTTTTCTCTTTTATTAGTGTTGATGTTTACTTTGAATTTATATTAGTTCACACAAACACTCCATCCATGCTTTTGTTCCGGCCCTCCGGTCCAGTTTAAGAACCCATTGTGGCCCTTGAGTCAAAAAGTTTGCCCACCCCTGGTTTAATCCCAACTTAACATTGACCTTCAAAATAAAATTTCTGGCAAAGTAAAATTACCCTCATAAGAATGAAATGAGCTTTTGGGTTCTCAAATAATAATAAAAAAAACCCTATTAGATAAGAGAGATGATATTTAATGTTTTTAATAAATCACTTTTTTTTCTGCAGAAAAATTGGCAATATATATGTGTACTTACTATTTTTTCACTTAAGGTCTAAATTATATTAAAGTTGCATGCATTTTTAAATAAATATATCACAAGTAGTCATCTCTTTTGCCTCATTCAGAAGAGAGGGAAAAAAAAGAAAGCCAGTGAGCAAGAAACAGACTGGCATTACATTTACTGTTTTGCTAACACATTTGCTTTTCATACACATACATTATTTTTTAAAAGACTAAGCTAAGGTACACAACCAAGAAAGGAAACAAGTAATGCTTTAAAAAGATAAACACATCTTTAATTTCCTACCCATTTTTTTATAAACATGCTATGCCTAAAATTTGGGGGTAAAAAAATCTACTAATTGCTATGATGACAATGCTTGTAAAGAAAGAAATAGGGCCTGGCTAGTGTGCTCAGTGGTTGATCTGTGACCTATGAACCAAGAGGTCACAGTTCAATTCCCAGTCAGGGAACATGCCTGGGTTGCAGGCTCAATCACTGGAAGGGGTGTGCAGGAGGCAGCCAATTGATGATTCTCTCATTATTATTGCTTCTAGCTCTCCCTCTCCCTTCCTCTCTGAAATCAATAAAAAAGAAATAGGAGTAATAAACTACCAAAATATTTTAAAATCTGAGATTCTTATAATATGTAATTACTTACCTCAGACATAGGGGTTCCCCAGAAGTCATTCTGAAATAAAGTTTTTAAAGGTGTAGATGGATGCAGGTCTTTATTATCCAGTATTGCTGACACATCATCAAAAACAAAACCACAAAAGAGGCTGTTCCAATAGCAGGCAGTAACCACACCTACTATTAAGGTTATTTCCTTGAGGTTAATATCAGCCATCTTTTCCAAAGCACTTGTACACAAAATCTGGGGGGTGGGGGGAGAGAGATTATAAAGATAAAATGAAATAAGCAACGTGTGTTTATTTTTCAAATAAGTATAACTTTAATAGATGGAGAGTAAGCAAATGAAGACTGAATGCTAATTATCTCAGAGAATTCATTCTTCAAAGCTCAGCTTAAATGTCATCCATCTCTAAAAAAAAAGAAAAGCATTAGCTGATTACCTCTCTATATTCCTAATATAAGACAGAATTGCTCCTTTATATGTGTTTTCAATCCTCTATTAGAGTCCTTTATTACACCACTTAATCTTTAGACTTATCTTTCTAGCAAGCTAGATAGTGAACTCCTTATCAATTGTCACAGGTCAGGTTACCTGGGAAATAAATAAATAAATAGATATGATAACTTTTAAAAACTAGTAGGAAGTTCTACTATTTTATTATTTTACTAGAGGCCCGGTGCACAAACATTTGTGCACTTGGGGGGGGGGGGTTCCCTCAGCCCAGCCTGTGCCCTCTCGCAGTCTGGGACCCCTTGGGGGATGTCCACCTGCTGGCTTAGGCCCGCTCCCTGGGGGGAGCGGGTCTAAGCTGGCAGTCAGACATCCCCCTGGCAGTGCAGGAGCCCTTGGGGGATGTCCACTTGCCAGCGGGGAGCAGGCCTAAGCTGCAGTCAGACATCCTTAGCGCTGCTGAGGAGGCGGGAGAGGCTCCTACCACCATTGCTGTGCTGGCAGCCATGAGCCTGGATTGTGGCTGAGCAGAGCTCCCCCTGTGGGAGCTCACTGACCACCAGGGAGCAGCTCCTGCATTGAGCATCTGCCCCCTAGTGGTCAGTGTGTGTCACAGTGACCAGTCATTCCCAGTGGTTCTGCTGTTAGGGTCATTTTGCATATTACCCTTTTATTATATAGGATAGAGGCCTGGTGCATGGGTGGGGGCAAGCTGGTTTGCCCTGAAAGGTGTCCTGGATCAGGGTGGGGTCCCACTGGGGTAACTGGCCAGCCTGGATGAGGGCCGTTTTCAGGCTGGCCACACCCCCTTCAGGATGGGGGTCCCCACTGGGGTGCCTGGGCAGCCTGGGTGAGGAGCTGATAGCTGTTTGCAGGCTGGTCAAGCCCCCCAGTGGGGACCCTCACCCCATGGGGGTTTGGCCAGCCTGGGTGAGGGGCTGAGGGCCGTTTTCAGGCTGGCCACGGCCGTGGGCTGGAAGCAAATATCTGGGATTTATTTATCTTCTATAATTGAAACTGTGTAGCCTTGAGTGGAGCCCAAGTCCTGGAAGCCGGGGTTGCCCCTTGGCAACCCAGGCTCCCAGCCACTCCTTGAGCGGAGGCCATGGCAGCTGGAAGCAGGTATCAGGGATTTATTTGACTTCTATAATAGAAACTTTGTAGCCTTGAGCAGAGCTCAAGGCCCGCAGGGCAGGCAAGCTTGGCTTCCTCTATTGCCGGGGGCAACCCAAGCCTCCTGCTTGCTCCAGCTCTGTGGCTGCTGTCATCTTAGTTGGGTTAATTTGCATATTCGTCCCTGATTGGCTTGTGGACGTGGCTTGTGTGTGTAGCAGAGGCATGGTCAATTTGCATATTTCTCTTTTATTAGATTAGATGGATTTAAAGATCAACTATTACCTAAATCAGGGGTCCAAACTTGTAGCCTGAAGCCCTGTTTAGTTTGATCAAAAGGTTTTAAAAAATGTGTCTTGAATGCTATTATGCTGTTAACAACAGTTCCATTCTCTTTACTCAGACTGATTTGATTGATTTATGCTATCTACCTGACCCCTGGGGCATATGAGTTTATAACCTAGGTCTAAATCATGGCTTTTCTTTTTCCCATTACAACACTTTTAATCTAGAGAACGAACTTTATATGTGATAATATATAATTAAATCATTGCGTAGGAAGGATTCATTGAGAGAATGGTTTAGAATAGAAAGGACTACATGAACTGGAAGATACTGAAGAATCCACCCTATAATAAAAATAAGGTTGAGAGGTATTCTTACAAGCTGATGATATACTTTTCCAGTCAGAGTAGTGTCATTAATATCATTTTAGTGTTATCACTTGTGGATGGCTCCCCAAATTGTCCATATCCAAATCGCATTATCCTGTGAATATGTTACCTTACATGGCAAATGAGACTTTGCAGGTGTGTTTAAATTGAGGATTCTGAGATTAAGGAGATTATCCTGGATTATCTGGGTAAACCAATTCAATGGGAAGAGACCTTACAAGTGAAGAGTTAAAAGGAGTCTAAAAGCAGAGGTCAGACTGATATGATGGCTGGCTGGAGGCCACAAGCTAAGAAGTCAGGGCAGACTCTAGTAGCTGGAAAAGACAAAGAAACACATTTGTCATTAGAGCTTCAAAAAGAACCACAACCCCATTGACATCTCAATTTTATTCCAGGGAGACCTATTCTGAACTTGATTTATAGAACTGGAAAATAATAAATTTGTGTTATTTTAAGCTACTACATTTGTGGTCATTTGTTAGAGCAGCAATAGGAAACTAATAATCACTCACAGAGCCAGATGATCTGAGATCTGAGGTATACATGTATAAGAGTTCTGGTTAGATCAGAGAGAAAGAATAGGGTAGAAAGGGTAGGCAAAGATTTAAAATCATAAGTAAGATTTGGGGGATGAAAAAGGGAGTATGTACAAGCTCAGTGATCAAAAGTAATCTCACAGGGTGATCTGACATAAATTCCTAACTAGGAAAGTCATGATAGGTATTAACCTCCAGGCCTAAAACGTTTATCTTACCCTTATTGTTTCTGTGCATCTAGGTCAACACACCTTTGAAGTGCCTCTTTTTCAGATCCCTCAGAGGCATAAACACCCTCAAGTGAGCACATAATATAGTTTACTATCATGTACCTTGCTTTCTTTCACTTTGATGTCAATCTTCTTCCTTACATTCCCTCCTTAATTACAAATGTAGAAAAGAAACTGAAAAACAGTCATCCTTTGGGGTATTTGAGATCTTGATTCCCAGCAATGTCATCAGTGTGGCTCAAATAAACTTATAAAAAAATTCTCTACAGGTTTGGATGTTTCTTACATTGATAATTTACATAGAGATATACAAAAGCCTATGGGAAAACATTAACTTATCTTTAGAACCAGAAAGAAAACCTTAGAAAGAAATGAAACCTTTTCATTAAAACATTTTTCATTTCTTTAAAAACGTTTTAATTTTTATTTATTTTTTAAAAATGTTTTTAAAGAAATGAAAAACCCAATCCAACAAATCAGGAGTGGAAATTAGCTGTATCTTTTGAAGAAATATAGCTTTCAATGAAAAGAAAGGGCTTTTTCCATTATGTAAGGGTTCCTTCCTTCCTTCCCTTCTTCCTTCCCCCCTTCCTTCCTTCCTTCCTTCCTTCCTTATAAGAGAAAGTTTATTTAGAAAGGTATAAAGGTAGTAGGAGTGAGCCAGCTGGGCTACTTAGGCTCAGGAAACAAGTTAGAGGCAAAAGAGGGCTCTGGGAGCTCAGGAGTGAGAAGGGCAAAGGTAATATGCCTTGGGGGAAGGAGTAGGGGAAGGGCAAGGTGTAGGCATCAGGCATGCTCCCAGAGAGAGCTCTGTAGGGCTTCTATTGAATCCCAAAGTGATTTACCATCTCTAAATGGTACAGACTTGTACTTACACACCTTTTATCACACAAAAAAGTTAATGGTGCTTGTTTAAAGACTGAACAGGTATTTGTTTGCCTCAGCTCCTTCCCAAACATGCTAACATGACACTAAAGGTGTTAATTAAAAAAGAAAGAAAAAAAAAGGATATAAATTCACAAGAATGAAGACAATTGTGTAAATGAAAGAGGAGTTCCATGGAAAGTAATCTCACAGGGTTACTGATCATAAATTCCTAATTGGGAGGGTCATACTGGGTAGTTATGCCCCAGGTATATAGCATTTTACTAAAAGAATTATCTTTGCTATAAGCAGGCTGTGTCCATTGTTCCTGTGCATCTAAGTTAACGTATCTTTGAAATAAACTGTAATTATCCTCAAGAAAGCACACACAGTGGAACCTTGGCTTTCCAACTTAATTCACTCTGGAAGGCAATTTGAGAAGTGATTTGTTTGAAAACGGAATCATTTTTCCCCATTAGAAATGATATAATGAATTAATTCATTCCAGACCCACCAATGATTCCGTTTTTACCTTTCTTACTATATACAGTAAATGTTTAATCTATAAATAAACATCTCTTGCTTATATTTATCAAACCACCCCCTTCTAGCCTAAACAAGTTGATATTGTTGTAATAACCTGGTTATTAATTAAGAGGAAAGGAGTAGCTGAAACCGGTTTGGCTCAGTGGATAGAGCGTCGGCCTGCGGACTGAAGGGTCCTAGGTTCGATTCCGGTCAAGGGCATGTACCTGGGTTGCGGGCACATCCCCAGTGGGAGATGTGCAGGAGGCGGCTGATCGATGTATCTCTCTCATTGATGTTTCTGGCTCTCTATCGCTCTCCTTTCCTCTCTGTAAAAAATCAATAAAATATATTTAAAAAAAAAAAAAAGAGGAAAGGAGTAAAGAGAAGGCCAGATAATATAGGCATGGCATTTATGCCAGGAAGCTGCAATTTAACATTCTGGTCTGTTCCCCACATGGGGGAAGGGACTGGATAATAGATGCATGTCCACTAAGGTCTGGATGACCTGGGAAAGCGCTTGTCTGTCAATCACACCTGGGAGGGAATCACTATCTAGAATGGGCATGGCCACCGCAAAGGTACAAAATCTGAGATACATAGGCACCTGAACAAAGGGAGTGCCCTCTCTTGCACACTGGGTTCTTGGTTCACTTGTTGCTCACATGGACTAAAGTCAGCCTGATGCTGTGGTGGACTCAACTCCACCATGACAGAAACTTTGGACACTGGCTTTGCTTCTAGCTCTGCTGAAGCCCCCAGCTGCACCTTTTCCAGGACTTGTTTAAGGGAAATAGGACTTTGGAAACCGAGCGATATAATTACACACAAATAAAAATCACTCATTCTTCCTGAGATTCTTAGAAAATTCTTTTTCTCAAGATATCATAAGAACTCCACTCCTACTAGCAACAGTAATTCCACCCAAGCAATTCTCCAATAACAGAATCACTTTCAGCCCTGGTTCCAGGGGTAACTTTCAGGAAGTCCACATGTAGCATCTTCGCTTTTTCACATATCACTGCTTCAGAAATGCTGTCACTAGCTAACTGCTTTCCTTTATCCAAATCAACAATTTTGCTACCTCTTTAATTGCCTGTGATTACTGTTTTGTGTGCACTTTCACATCCTTAACATTAGCATTCTTGATGGCCTCTTTATGTTTTAAAATTGTACAAATAATCAATTTTGCCAGCAACAAAAGCATTCTCGCCTTTCTTTGTGCTGGAGAGATGCTTTTCGTCATGCTGAGGTATCAGCATGAAAGGGCCGCCAGGTCCAAAACTGAGTTTTTTTCTATAAACAACTTGGGCAAAAACCGAAGTGTTCGAGATGGGATACCCTGGTCATGGATCAAATCTGCAACCTTGACATATAAGGACAATGCTCTAACCAACTGGGCCACCTGGCCAGGGACCCAATGTTCATTTTTAAATCAGAACCTATTCCCTTTCAACTAGGGAATGTTACAGGGCAACATATATTTTTGCTAGTCAAATCTGACCCAATTCCCAGTTGGAGAATTCCCTCTGAGTTATGCAGTAACTGAGGGACTCCTTTCATTGGGCAAATAATGCAATCGATTATAACATTTTGCCTATTCTACAGCATTTTCATTGTGCTTATCACACCCCCAGTCCTCTGGAATGGTGGGTCTTACAAATGGTACAATTAAAACTCAACAAGTTAAATTTTCAGAAGCTTTTAGTCTCCCTTGACCAAAAGGTCTCCCTATAGTGCTTCTCAACCTGAGAGCTACTCCTTGAAAATACCACCTTTCTCCTTATGAAATAGTCACTGGTTGCTCTATGCGTCTGGAAGAAAGGGCATGTGAACCAATTTTACTCAGAGGAGACTTTATGCATTATTATCAAGGACTTATTAATTGGCTAAAATAAATTGATAAATTAGCGACTGATCCATTTTTTAGTGTGCTGAAAGGAGATACAAAGACTTCAAAGACTAGCTTACAACCAGGAGATTTCGTCTGCTGCAGCAATTTTCAACCTTTTTCATTTCATGGCACACATAAACTAATTACTAAAATTCTGCAGCACACCAAAAAATATTACTATATTTTTGGCCTATCTGACAAAAAATATATATATAATTTTGATTCATTCACACTGGTTGGTTATTGTATTAGCTGTTGTCATTTTTTCTTATGACAATTGAAGGGACAAGAGGTCAGTGCCCTGACTGAATAGTCAGGTATTTCATGTTTTAAAAATTCTTGTGGCTCACCAATGAAAATTGCTGGCTTACATAATACTAGAAAAATGACACAGAAGGCAATAGTTCATAGGATAGAAATAATCCAGACTGTTTTTTTTGTTTGTTTGTTTTTTTCATAATATATATAATGCTTGATGGCCTTCCCTTTACCTGCCCTTCCCATTTTGGGAAAATTCAGCCTCAATTCAAATCTCATGGGTTACAGTATTGCCCCATCCCCAAAAAATCAATAAGACAATGAGGATACTGAGAATTCCTAGAAATGAGCCTGCTGGGAGCTGTGAGACCACACTATCTATCTACCAAAAGGCTGGACATCAGTGCATCCTTTGGATTGATTTATGACCAAAAGGGGGACCTGTGGACAAAAAGTGTGCTTCTATGGAAAGTAACCTCACAAGGTGATCTGATCATAAATTCCTAACTGGGTAGGTCATGGTGGATAGTAATGCCCCAGGCATGTAACTTTTTAGTAAAAGTTTACCTTTGCCTTAAGCAAGCCCCCTCCATTGTTTCTGTGCATCCAGGTTAACACATTTTTTAAACTCTCAAGAAAGACATAATTTTATTATCTATCCTGTAATCCCATCCCGCCTTACTTTCTCTCACCTCCAAGTAATTTTCCTTCCATTCCCTCCTCCCTCTTTAATTTCAAATGTATGAAAATCTGCAAAATTGTTGTTCTCCAGAACATTTGAGATCTTATTTCCTCTCCAGCACATATTGTTTAAAAAAATAAAAGTAAAAGGACTTAGCCAAGTTTACATTTAGTATTGGAATTTTTATAGAATTTGAGTTGCTTTAGTGTTAAATGTAATCTACAAGCATTATTGTTTTGTTTTGTTGTTCTTTTTTGTCTGTTGTTTTTATTTCATTTCAATATATTAGCTTTATAAAAGTTTTTTAAGTATTGAGAACATTTGGCTTGTTAAGTCTAGCATCTAAAGTCCTTGAATACAAATAAACGTATTAAAATTACAAATGCAGTTTTAAATTAAGTCAACTTAACCAAGTTCTAAATGTAAATGATTAAGGTAATTTAGTTCTTTCAATTGGAGTTATCTGTTATTTTAAAAAATGATACTTTACAAACAATAATATTTTTAGGCTGAATTTAAAGGCTTAAAAACCACAAAGTTATAAAAATGTTACTTTAAGAAACTTGAATACCATGATTTCTAAATACAGTTAGGTAATTAAAAGTTATGTAGTCACTTTAAGTTGTAAAACAGTTTCATTCAGTAATTGAAATGCTCAGTGCCAACATAATAATCAAAAGTCTAAACTTCATTTAACTTTTGGGCTTATCCTCTATCCCAGGCTTGGGCTCATTGTAAATGAGAAGCCTGTTGTAATGAAATAGGGATTGTGGTTCCTTTTTCTTTCTTTTTTTTTTTTTCAACCTACATTCTTAAGATAAACCTTACATTCTTGTTAAACATAGTTTTTGAACACTATAAAGTTAAAGCAGAATGGAGAGGGAAAAAAAAGAAAGAAAAGCAAAAGGGCTTACTTGACCACTTGATTAACCAACAATGAGACTATCAGGTGGTTAAGGGTTCTTTGGGACAAAACCCCACATCATTGGTGACTATCACCTAAAGTTCCCTTTATATCAATTTCTTCTTCCTTCACTAGAAGGAAGCTCTCTGCTCCCTCCTTAGAAACTGGTGATATCCAGCTTTTCTTTGTTGAGGTTCCACCCCTACCTCCAACCACTCCTTCCACAGGTGGCTTTTTTGGGCAGAACCTCAGGTAAGTCCACAACTGGGCTCACAAGCATGCACTAGAACTACCTCTCTTTTTCACCTTATTAAGCAACCTTGGGTAATCTTTAAAAATTCCATTATCAGCCCTGGAAAGTGTGGCTCAGTTGGCTGGAGCATCGTCCCATGCACTGAAGCTTGATTCCTGGTCAGAACACATATCTAGGTGTGGTTTGGTCCCAATTGGGGTACGTTCAAGAGGCAGCTGATCATTATTTCTCTGGAACATCAATGTTTCTCTCTCTCTCTCTCTCCCTCTCCCTTCCTCACTCTTAAACTTGGTATAGATAGGGGTTTAACGATGAGGTGATAATGTTTACTGAGTGGATAGCATTAAAAAATGTTTATTAGTTGGATATGTGAACTTGGCTAGGCAACAGTAGTAACACTAGTATTCTAAAACTAACCTAGGAGTTGCTATGAAGGTATTTTGTAAATGTGGTTAACGTCTACAACCAGGTGACTTTAAGTAGCCCTGGCTGGGTAACTCTGTTGCTTGGAGTGTTATCCAGATACATCAAGGTTGTGGGTTTGATCCCATCAGGGCACACAGAAGAATCAACCAATGAATGCATAAATAAGTGGACAGCAAATAGATGTTTTTCTCTCTAAAATCAATAAATGTTTAAAAAATTTTTTTAAAGATGAATTTAAGTAAAGGAGATTACACTCCATAATGTGGCTAGACCTCATCTAATCAGCTGAATCACCTTAAAAGCAAAACTGAAGTTACCTACCCTAAGAAAAAAATTCCACCTCAAGACTATAGCATTAGGTCCTCCTGGAGAGTTTCTAGCCTGCCAGCCTACTCTACAATTTCAAACTAAGAGACCCATAATATTGTAACTCCATTGTCTTTATTTGATGCATACATATGTACATATGTACAAATGTGTGTGTGTGTGTGTGTGTGTGTATATCCACCCACACATTTCTTCTGCTGGTTGTGCCTGGGGACACTCCTGCCTATGGTTATCCTGCTTGATTAAGACTAGATATCTAGCCTGGCTGGCATGGCTCAGTGGCTGACCATTGATCGGTTCGATTCCCGGTCAGGGCACATGCCTGGGTTGTGGGCTCGATCCCCCAGTGTGGGGGGTGCAGGAGGCAGCTGATCAATGATTCTCTCTCATCATTGATGTTTCTAGCTCACTCTCCCTTCCTTTCTGAATTCAGTAAAAATATATTAAAAAAAAAAAAAAAGACCGGATATCTAAAAGGTAGGGGGGGAGGTGGGTCTCAGCTTAAAAAGCTAGTCTAGTACTTGTGGCCATATCATCTAGTAGGTTAGCCTGAACGTCTTAAATGGTGACTTTAGGAGAGCAGGAAGGCAAGTCCCAGTGTGCAAGCTCTTTTCAAGTCTCTGCTTACTGCATTTATACTTTTAAACATCAACAAGCAATGTAAACCCAGAATAAATGTGAGAGAGGTTATAAATGGGCCAAAATTATAGATTTTTTGAAGGTTCTTCAAGGGAGGGAGAGAGAGCTAGTTCTCATGCAGGTCATAAGCTCAGTTGTGGAGTCATCTTAGATTTTGTCCAAAAGAGCTATCTTCAAGGGTAGAGGTTAGGGCAGCCGTGGGCAAACTACGGCCTACGGGCCGGAATCCGGCCCGTTTGAAATGAATAAAACTAAAAAAAAAAAAAAAAGACCGTACCCTTTTATGTAATGATGTTTACTTTGAATTTATATTAGTTCACACAAACACTCCATCCAAGCTTTTGTTCTGGCCCTCCGGTCCAGTTTAAGAACCCATTGTGGCCCTCGAGTCAAAAAGTTTGCCCACCCCTGGGTTAGGGGAAAGAGGGTAGAGGTTAGGGGAAAGGGCATAGACAGGGGGAGACATAATTCACTGGAGGCCATTACCATAACAATGTAACACATTACTGTTACATGTTAGCTGTGGGAATGCTACAAACTAGATGCTGATGTCCCCCCCCCCCCCCAATCAAGTTAAATCCTAAGGCAACGCCCAATATGATGGCATTTGGAGGTGGGGCCTGTAGGATGTGATTACATTGTGGGGGTGGGGCCCTCATAAATGTGATTAGTGTCCTTATAAAAGAGATCCCTTGCCCCTTCTGCCATGAGAGGGTACAGAAAAGACCCCCTCAATGAATCAGGAAGTGGGTCTGCACCAGACACTGACTGAATCTGCTGATGCTTTGATCTTGGACTTAACCGGACTCCAGAACCGGGAGAAATAAATCCCTGTTGTTTATAAATCACCGAATCTCCAGTACCGTGTTAAAAGCAGCATGAACAGACTAAGGCAGGCACACAAGCATATTCACACAGATGCATATGATCTGAGTGGATGGGATGACTGATTTATGCTTGCTTGCAAAAACAGAATGTCACGACATATGTGCAAAAAGTTCAACTGCAAATGAAGACCACTCATGAGCTACATTACAGACATACAAAACAATATAATTCCTTCAACAAAATTGTACTGATTGTTCACTTTTTCTAATAATACAACATTTTAACTGTAGAAAAAAACTTAACCTGCAGGAAAATTTTATATAGATCTGGGAAAATTTAGCTTGAAAAGGAAAGTCTTCTCAGTTCAATAATTTCATGATTATACCTTTTTCAATAGGAATAATCGACTATATTTTATCAATATTTTATAGCTCATAAAACTTGGCCTGTTAAGTTTGCAAAGTCTGCATTCACTATGACTCCCACTAATCTTTCCAGTCTCCTCAAGTTGAGAGAAGACAAGTACCTGCTTGGTGCATAGATTCCTCTCCATGACAACAAGGCAAAACAAAACATTTATTATAGACAAGTGGATATTAAATTGCTCATGGCCTTGCCTTATTTCAGAAGCTGGAAAAGCTACAACTCATTTTCTTGATAAGGCAGCAAAACGGCAATGGGAGTAACATCTAAGGAATGAACATAGGTTGATTGATAAAGAGAACAGAGGTAGCAATTACTAAAAGCAAGTCTTTCTTGTGAAATGAATTTGGTCAGATAAAACTACTCATAAAACCACAGAGAAGAAAGAAGGCAAGTCCAGGCAAGTGTTCCTGTAGTAAAGCCATTTATAAAATTGTCACATAAACCTTTTCTCTTGAAAAGGTGAAAACTGACTAATGAAGAAAATATGCTAAAAAAATAATGGTGAGTTTTAGCAATTTTCCTCAAAATTATAGAAAGTGACAGAACTAGAACTTGAGTTAAATTTCTTGATTCTGAGTTAGTTACAAACATACTATAGTGCATTATGACCTAGATCAGTGGTCGGCAAACTGCGGCTCTTTGGCCCCTTGAGTGTGGCCACGAAGTTTCAATCGCACTGTACCACTGTATGTGCGCTCCCGCACGTGGTATTTTGTGGAAGAGCCACACTTAAGGGGCCGCAGTTTGCCGACCACTGACCTAGACCATAGATAACGCATTTTAGCTCAAAATTATTTTTAGAATGAGTAAAATAATAAAATTTAAGCAAGATTTTGCATTTAGCCAGGACTGTAATTGAGATCTAGGTTGCAATCTTAGCTTCCTTAAGTATTAGGGAATTATTTAGTTTCTCTGAACCTGTTTTCACTATTAAAAAATGAGAATAAAACATATTATTAAAAAGAAAACAAACGAACAACAAAAATTTACCATTAGACCAGATACCTTGAGTTGTTGGGAATATAAATACGAACAACAGGGTGAGGGAAATAAAGGGTAGAAAAAAACAATACAGACAAAATAAAACTAGTAAAAGAATAAAAAGGGCCCTGGCTCATGTGTCTCAGTGGTTGAGTGTCGTCCCTTGCAGGTTTACTGAAAGGTTGCATGTTTGCTTGTCAGTCAGGGCACATACCCAGGTTTCAGGGTTGATCCCCAGTTGGGGGGTGCAGGAGGCAGCCGTTTGATATTTTGCTCTCACATCAATGTTTCTCCCTCTTCCTTCCTCTCTAAAAATCAATACAAAAAATAAAAACAAATAGGAACTAATAGCTACAATGAATGAAAAAAACAAGAAAAGTAAGGTTCTAATATGTGCTTAAGAAATACTATTCCATTTCATACCTATCTTCCCTTGCTAAATTATGACTTAAAAACACTGAACATGAACAGTATTTAATTTGCCCTGGCCAAATGGCTCAGTTGGTTGGAGCATTGTCCTGCAGACCAAAGGGTTGCTGGTTGAATTCTGGATTGAGGGTTCAATCACTGATCTGAGCACAAATGGGAGGCAACTTAAGGAATATTTCTTTCTCCCTTCCTTTCTAAAAGTCAATAAAAATAATATCCTCAGGTGAGGATAAAAAAAAAAAAGGCTTATTACTGGGAAAAGAAGATTATTTAATTCACCTTCTTGAGTAAACAAAGTTATATAATTAGAATATGAAATATTTACTATAAATTGCAAGATTGAAGTACAAGCACTTTATGAATATTAGTTAACAGCATGCCTGAGGAGGCAGTATAGCAGATTCAAGCAGGTACTCCAGCCAGAAAGACTGTGTTCAATCACATAATTTAAGATTGATTGAGCAGAATACTTAACCCCGCCAAGTCTAGTTGGAAAATGAGAACAATATAAGCACCCATTTCACTGGATTGCTATGAAGATTTAATGACAAAGTTGTAATACTCAGATCAGTACGGTATTGGTATAAAAACAAGCACATAGATCAACAAACAGAATAGAGAGCCCAGAAATAAAGAAACCAGGAGTATACACTGAGGAAAGGATAACCTCTTCAATAAATGGTGCTGGGAAAACTGGAGAGCCACCAGAGGCAGAAAAATGAAAGTGGACCGCTACCTTACACTGCTCACAAAAATCAACTCAAAATGAATTAAAGATTTGAACATAAGTCCGGAAATAATAAAAATCCTAGAAGACAACAGGGGGTAACCCCTTGACATTGCTCTCTTGGCAATGGATTTTTTGGATTTAAAACCAAAAGCAAAGGCAACCAAAGTCAAAATAAACAAGTGGGACTAGATCAAACTAAAAAGCTTCTGAACAGCAAAGGTAATCATCAACAAAATGAAAACAAAACCTATGGAACAGGAGAAAATATTTGCAAATATATATCTGTATAAAGCATTCATATAACTCAATAGCAAAAAAACAAACAAACCCCTCCCCCCCCCCCCCCAAATAATCAGATTAAAAATGGGCCGAGGAACTTTTCCCAAAGACACAAATGGCCAACAGGTAAATGAAAAGCTGCTCATCACCAATCATCAGAGAAATGCAAATGAAAACCACAATGAGATATCACCTTACACCTGTCAGAATGGCTGTCATCAAAAAACAAGAGATAAGTTTTGTCAAGGATGTGGAGACAAGAACCCTGTGCACTGCTGGTGGGAATGTAAACTGGTGCAGCCACTGTGGAAAACTGTATGGAGGTTCCTCAAAATTTAAACATAAAACTACCATATTATCCCTAATTCTACCCCGAATATCAGAAGGAAACAAAACCATTCTCGAAGAAATATCTGCACCCCCATATTTATTGCAGACTGTTTACAACAGCCAAGTCATGGAAACAAAGTGTCCATGGAGAGATGAATGGATACAAAAAATGTGGTGTATATACACGATGAAATATTAATCAGCCATAAAAACGAAGAAAATCCTGTCATTTGCATGAATGGACCTTGAGGGTATTAAGTGAAATAAAGTCAGATAGAGAAAGAGAAATATCGTACTCTCACATTTGGAATCTTAAAAAAAAAAAAAAAATGAACACATAGAAAAGACTGATCAAAAGTTACAAATTTCCAGTTATAAGTTCTGCAGATATAATGTAGAACATAGCTTTTAGGTGTTTTTTTTAAAATAATGAATAGTATTTGACATATTTCAGTAAAGGATTAGGAAAAATGATAAATCTGATGTCTTTAAACAGCTCTCTCAAAAGTTATTTGTTTTTATTTTTTACTAAGCTATTTCTACTGAACCATGTGTTTTGTAAAGAAACCTATCCTTTACTTTAATAGAAAAATTTATTATCAATTATAGTAAGGAAAAAAAAGTGCTTTTAAAAAAAAGATCGATGAAAGACACGAGTCCAAACAGTTGAAAATGCCTTTTAGAGTTCAAATCTATTTTTTTCAACTTTAAAATTATTTTTATCTTTATTGTTTAAAGTATTACAGTTGTAAAAATGAGGTCAGCATTTTTATTTTTCCAAAACATGCTGCTATATAATATTAGAGCCCCGACAACAGAGATGGGAGGAAATAGAGTTAAGACATATTTAGATGTTAAAATCTACTCCAGTTGTTAATGACTTGAACATGACCGCTAAGAGTTGAAAGATAAGGGGAAGGAAGGCATCATGGATGGCATTCAGGTGTCGGAGGAGTTTTTGTAATAATCCAGAGGAAATTTGAAATGAGTAGGTATTGGGGACCCTATGAAAACTATGGCTTCTTGAGAACGTATCATACTCCAGAATGGCCGAGAGAAGAGGGAAGAGCCAGACTTGCACCAACAAGAGTTGTAAACACCACAGGTGCTTTCTGAGAAGGGCACCTGCGTGCCCAGGTGAATGACGGGAACCGTGAGAGCCGGGCCCCTTGCCCCTGCCCCCCCGCAGTGGCCGCACCAGTTCCAGCCTCCCCTCCGGAGCCTGCACTCCCCGCTGACTCCTCCGGCGCAAAGGTCCCGGCGCGCAGGTGAGGCGGCGGGTGCGCGGGGGCGGGGTCCTCGCCGATCCTTCACTCGCGCCCAGAGGAGGATCGCGACCGCGCGCCCCTCGCTCCACTGCACACAGATTCTGAAACCAAAAAAAGGCTAAAACTTTTTTCTCCCTAGTCTTCCTACAGAGAGCGGCACCCGGGCCGCAGCTAGCAAACGCCTGAGGAGAAGGCGGGGTCTCCCCACCTCTTCAGACTCGCACCGGGCCCTTCCTCCCCAATGGAAAGAGCTCCCCTAAGCCGGGACAGCTCCCCTAAACTCCTCCCCGGCCGCTGACCGCCCGCCCGCCCATACCTGCGAGCGGTTCCACCAGGGGGGTGGCTTAGGGAAACCTCAGGAAAAGCGGGCCAGCGAGCAACGCCACCAAAGAGACAGTCATGGTCTACCTCGTCCAGGTCAGTAGCGCAGACGCGCCCCGGCCGCGGCTGCGCCTCCCGCCTCCGGGTGGATCCCCACCGCCCCAGTTCGCTCGCAGCCTCGCACTGCACGCCGGGAAAGGCCTCCCTCCACTGTTCCGATACTTCAGTTCCCAGGATGCACAAGTTTCCAAGAAGAACTGCACCCTGGGATTTGGAGTCCTAATCCTACGCCTTGTCCTTGTCCTTAACGCAGAGTCCTGGGAACCTGCTGGGGGATCTAAACGTAAAGCATCACCCACGGTCGTGAAATGTAGGCTCTTTTTGCATCCGGGACCTTGTCCCAGTCTTGGCTGGGTGGAGAATGGTGTCGCCTAGCAGCCGCCGCCGCTATTGCTTGCTGTGCTTGCTGGGAACCAGTTGGCGGGATTCAGTGTCCGCTTGGAACCGCGCTGGGGAGCGGTCGGGCGTAGCTGTGGGCCCGGCTTGGTGGATGCGGTAGATAAGAAACCTCCGCTGGTTGCCAGGCGTGCTGGGTGGATCCTGGTGAGCAGGAGCTGCGAACCTCTTCCCACGCAGGTTCTTTAAGCCTCAGGGCCCGTGTGCAATAGCCCAGCTTCTCCGCCCCTTAGTCTTTGCTTCGAAATCCGTCTGCCTTCTTGCTTCAGCCCTGTTTACTCCGACCCCGATGCACTCCTTTCAGTCGTTTATTTCTGCACTCCACCTCACGCCCGCCCCCTCTCCCCCCCCCCAGCTCCTCCGAATCAGGGGTCAGCCTTCCAAGCACCCCCGCGCTTGGCACCCTTAGATGTTCGCGCGCCTTTGGTGGTAAAGGGCTTGGAGAAGGTTACTCGAAACCTTAGTTCTGACCTAAATTAGTTTTAGCAAGAGAGTTGTCATAGTTTATTTAGCCGGTACAATAATTGATGGTTTGTACCAACTGCTCTAATTTTGAGGAAGTCTGTTTTACTCACATATTTGTTACACAATTAAGGAGCCATAGCATAGCTCTTTGCTAACACCAGAGTTATAATAACGTTACCTATAAAAAGTGTAAATTACTGTAAAAACAGTAATGCTGTTTACCTTGAAAATGCTAATATCCACCTGTTTTGTTTCAGACGTTAAAGCATTGCTAAAGAATTCAAGATGCCACCTAATATAAACTGGAAAGAAATAATAAAAGTTGACCCAGATGACCTGCCTCGTCAAGAAAAATTGGCAGATAATTTATTGGTTTCTTTATCCAAGGTGCTTAATTGACAAATAATGCGTAGATATAAACATATAACTATGCTGAACCTAAGTTGTCCGTGAAGTCATGAGTGGTTTAACTGGAAGAATTTTTATATTTTGCTTGAGGGTTATAAAATATAAAATAGTTGCTTTTCTGTTTACTTAGGTGGAAGTAAATGAGCTAAAAAATGAAAGTCAAGAAAACGTGATACACCTTTTCAGAATTACTCAGTCACTAATGAAGGTTTGTATGTAGTAGGTTTTAAAAACAGCTTTGACTATTAGAAAAATTTAATGATCTGTTCTTAAATAAGTTAATCTTTGTGAAAGTACCTAAATCACCACTAAAAAATGAGATATCATCACATGTGATTGAGAATTTTAGTGTGTAAAACATTGCTAGTTTTTGCTCTAAAGTTCCCAAAAGAATATGTAGGGGAAACAGAATGGGTATGCTTAAAAATAACATAGGGAGGTCCTCTGTTAATTATAATAACATAATCCTGAGGTAGAAATGAAAAATGCAGATGACTGCTATAGGGATTTGTTAGAAGGGGAAGAGAGTTAAGTGTGAGAAGACCTCATAAAGGTCAAAGACTGATGTTGTTTTAGATAAGTGGAAGGCAGTGGGAAAATGTTAAGGAGCTTTTAGGGCTGGAGGCTACCATAAATAAAAACTGGGAATTGAGAATGTGTATATTCTTTACAGTTGAGGAGACACGTGCAAAAAGTTTATAGCAGCTTACAGAGGAAACATGGTGGGTATTTGTATAGTTTGACAGCCTTGTTATTTTATGTTGTCAGCAGTGAGGACTCATTAAAGGGTTTTGAGCCACAATTGATAGATACAAAACTATGCATTAGGAAGGCTAACGTGGATATGTTAATAGGACAAATTGAAGGATATAACATAAAGAAGGAGACTAAACATAAAATTATGGACTTAGAGTAATGACAGAATTGAAAAAAGAAATAGAAAAGAGAAAAAAAGATATTGGAAAATATTACAAAAGGAAACATTAGCGATACTTGATATATAAGACTTGAGAGAAAAAGAGGAAACAAAGATGTTTTAAACTGTTAAGAATCTAGAAATTATAGCCTTAAGAAGGAAATCATGTAGTATTCATGTAACAAATATTTATTGAATGTCACTGTGTGACAAGCACTGCAGACACTAAGTATTGGGAGAGCAAATAAAATTCTCATTTTCAGTTCTTACATTCTAGTTTAAAGGCATATTAATGTTACCTTTTTTTTTTTTTTAAATACTTAGATGAAAGCTCAAGAAGCAGAGCTAGCTTTGGAAGAAATTGATAAAGCTGGAGAAGAACAAGCAAAAGTTGGTAAATACCTTGAGAAAAGTTTATGGTATTAAGAGATTAGCTAAAGAACATATGTGCAAATTCCATGGACACAGACAACAATGTGGTGAAGACCAGAGGGAGGTGGGGTTGGGTGCAGCGTGGAGGTGGGCAACGGGAGGGAAAAGAGGAGACATCTCTAATAGCATCAACGATAATTTTTAGAAAATTTATGCTGTTAGATAGTGGAATCCATTTATTCACTAAACAATAGAGAATTAGCTTTAATATAGTCTATAAAATTTGTATATTCTATTTTGAAAGATCACTCCAACTTTATGGGTCTGGTATAAAATAGTTTTTCCTCTTACATAACAACCATATAAAATCATAATATAATCTTTAAAAAGAATTAATTTTATTGAAATTTATTTAAAAGCTTGATAAATCTGACCATTTGAAACACTTATTTATTTATTTATTTTAAACAGAAAATAAATTCCAAACTGAATTAATGAGACTGGAAAGTGAACTGGAGGTATGTCCTTTTGTATTCTCTAAGGTATAATTGTTGTTACTTTTATTATTTGGAATTGTTGTTTTTATATTTTTATTTTTATTGGTTGGAAAAATTGCAAGAATGATATTATATTCATACTTATTTGTTCAATATTTATTTCACATGCCTATTATGTTCCTTAAATTCTATTAAGAATTGAGCATTCAATTGTGAACAAAATAAAAACATTCAATAATCCTATAGAGGCTATGGTTTAGAGAGGTATACAAAGGATTACTAATAACTGGTAGAGTGAGGCATGTGGAAATTTGAGGAATAGTGACAGAAGGTATAATAGAAGCATCTTTTGAGAAAGCCAAGCAAGAGTAAAAATAAAGTTATTGTTAAGGAGCTGAATATATTGAGATTCCTGAGAATATGGAATGGGATGTGATACAAATGGGTTAGATTTTAAAAGGAGGAAGGGAGCATGAATGGATGTGTACAGAAGCCTTTAGTTTGTAGGTTTTGTGCCTGGAAATTGAGAGAATGCAGAGAATCTGCTAAAATTAAGAGTAGGAGATGTGTAGTCCAGTTTTAAGGAAGTCAGATAAAGCAGGACATATAGAGATTACTAGATCTGGAGTAAGACTATGTGAGTTCAAGTCCTGATTCTTTTATATGTTAACTCAGTGAATTTTGTTTTTTATTTCCTATTGTATATTCTGCTTCTAGGATAATACCAACTATTCTCAGTACTTACTAAGTAAATTAAAAAGTTTGATCCATTCTGTGTTAGTGTATGGCCTGAGAGTTGCTGTTAGAATAGAAGAATAGAGCTATTGGAGATGTTGGTAAGAAAGTGGTTGAAGTGATGATTATGAAATCCTAGCTGAATAGGCAAGTAAATCAAGATTAGAGTGGTATGAGAAGTTAGGGAGAAGAGGAGTCAAGGGATTAAAGGGTCTCATGAGGTCAAAGGCAGATATCTACACTAATAAAAGAGAAACATGCAAATTGGTGTCACTCCACTACACCTGCCAGCCAATCAGGGCGAGTATGCAAATTAACCCAATAAAGTTTGCGGCCGGCTACGGAGCTGGAGGCTTGGGTTGCCCCCGGTGATGGAGGAAGCGAAGCTTCCCGCAGCTCTGGCCACTGCTCAAGGAGTGGCTGGGGGCCTGGCTCACCAAGGGCGACCTGCCCTGGCCGCCGCTCAAGGGAGAGAATAACACACAGGCGCTGCCAGGAGCCTGAGAGATCAATACAGAGGGGCGCCTGTTCCAAGACTCCACGGTGCAGCTGGGGCAAGCCCCCAGCAGACACACACACACACACACGGGGCGCCTGCTCCGAGCCTCTTCTGCCAGACTGTATGACATCTACTGAGGGCTCCTGGACTATGAGAGGGGGCAGGCTGGGCTGAGGGACCCCCACCCCCAGTGCACAAATTTCGTGCACCAGGCCTCCAGTCCTGGAAATAAAGCAGAGAAAGCTCCTTCCTGAACAAGGTCCTGGTGTGGGTGTGGGAGTGGGAATTAATAATGAATTCTAGAAGCAAGTTAAAAAAAAAAGGCCAAGAATGAAAGTTATCTAATCTAATAAAAGACAAACATGCAAATTGACCATACCTTCACTACACCTTAAGCCACGCCCACCAGTCAGTCAGAGCAACTATATGCAAATTAACCCAACCAAGATGGCAGCTGGCAGCCACGGAGCTGGAGCAAGCAGGAGGCTTGGTTGCTCCAGTGATGGAGGAAGCCAAGCTTCCTGCCTGCCGTGGCCGGTTCTTAGCTCCACTGAAGGCAACAAAGTTTTAATTATAGAAGATAAATAAACCCCAGATACCTGCTTTCAGCCAGCCATGGAGCTGGAGTGAGCAGGAGCTGGCTCTGAGCTCCACTGAAGGCAACAAAGTTTCAATTATAGAAGGTAAATAAATCCCAGAATAATAAAAGAAACGAGGCTGGGAGATTCCGTCGCTGGGGGGGCTTGGCCAGCCTGAAAACGGCCCACAGCCTCTCACCCAGGCGGGCCAGGCAACCCAGTGGGGAACCCCCACCCTAAAGGGGGTGTGGCCAGCCTGAAAACAGCCATCAGCCCCTCACCCAGGCTGGCCAACCTCCATGGGGTGAGGGTCCCCACTTGGGGGGGCTTGACCAGCCTGCAAACAGCCATCAGCCCCTCACCCAGGCTGGCCAGGCACCCCAGTGGACCCCCACCCTGATTCAGGACACCCTTCAGGGCAAACCAGCTGGCCCCCACCTATGCACCAGGCCTCTATCCTATATAATAAAAGGGTAAAATGCAAACTGACCCTAACAGCAGAACAACTAGGAATGACTGGTCACTATGGCACACTCTGACCAGCAGGGGGCAGACACAAAATGCAGGAGCTGTCCCCTGGTGGTCGTGCACTCCCACAGGGGGAGCTCTGCTTAGCCACAAGCAAGGCTGACGGCTGCCAGCACAGTGATGGTGGTGGGAACCTCTCCCTCCTCAGCAGCACGAAGGATGTCCGACTGCAGCTTAGGCCTGGTCCCTGCTGGCAAGTGGACATCCCCCGAGGGCTCCCGGGCTGCCAGAAGGATGTCTGATTGCCAGCTTAGGCCCAATCCCCTGGGGAGCTGGCCTAAGCCAGCAGGTGGTCATCCCCCGAGGGTTCAAGACTGCAAGAGGGCATAGGCCATGCTGAGGGACTCCCCCCCTAGTGCACAAATTTTTGTGCACCGGGCCTCTAGTCCTATTAATAAAAGCCCAGCAACCGAACAGCAGAATGACCAGAATGATCGATCAACCAGTTGCTATGATGCACACTGACCTCCAGAGGGCAGATGCTCAATGCAGGATAAGCAGCACTTCTACAGCAGGCAGATCCCCACAGGCCACGCCTTCCACCAGTGCACGAATCCCATACACCAGGCCTCTAGTATAGATATAAATATTGCTTAGAGCAGTGGTTCTCAAACTGTGGATCGCGACCCCTTTGGGGGTTGAACGACCCTTTCACAGGGGTCACCTAAGACCATCAGAGAACACATATATAATTACATATATTGTTTTTGTGATTAATCACTATGCTTTATGTTCAATTTGTAACAATGAAAATACATCCTGCATATCAGATATTTACATTACTATTCATAACAGTAGCAAAATTACAGTTATGACGTAGCAACGAAAATAATTTTATGGTTGAGGGTCACCACAACATGAGGAACTGTGTTAAAGGGTCGCGGCATTAGGAAGGTTGAGAACTACTGGCTTAGAGAGTCTTTTGATGGAAGACTATGACCATGTGCCAAAAATTCTCAATGAATTTTTTGAGTGATTGGGAAGTTGGTAGTTTGCTTCTGTCCTGAGTAGGTAGAGATCTGTAGCTGGGTGTATTGAGGTTTTGCAGAATAGTGCAGGGATGATAGCTTGGAAGTTGCATAAGTAAATCATCACCTCTTGACCCTGAAATATGTGGATGTAAATGAGCATTTTCCGATTGACAGAGTTTCAAAGCAACTTAGTATACTAAAGGAGCCAATTGCAACTACGGCAAGGATTTGGAAAGGATCTTTCGGTAAAAAAGATTGAGGATGTAAAATATTACCTTATCTTGAAGAGGATTTTCAATAGCATGAAGGAAAATTTTTGAAGCATGGGGAAAAGGAGGAAAATTTAGTTAAGGTAGGGTAACAGAATCTGGTGAAGTGATGAATGTAAGACAGATTAGATGACCAAAGGATTCGAAGTTTTGGATCATGACCCAAAATAACAGGAATGTGAAGTGAAATGGATTTAGTCTGCTGCAATATTTTAAAGATAATCAGATGAATAACTAAATTCATTGTAATTAAAATTAAGCATTCAGTTCTTTAGTTGCACTAGCCACATTTCAAGTGCTCGTTAGGTACATGTGGATAGTGGCTCCTATGCTGAACAGTGCAGAGAACATTCTATTCTAGAAAGTCCTATTGGATAACACTGGTCTAAATAGTTTGTGATATAATAGTAAGGGCAGGTTCAGTCAGAAAAAGACAAGTATCACATTTTCTCACTTATATGTGGAATCTGATGAACAAAATAAACTGATGAACAAAATAGATCCAGAGGCCTTAAAGCATGAAACAAACTGATGAATTTCAGAGGGAAGGGGATAGGGGGGATGGATAGAGATTAACCAAAGAATTTATATGCATATACACATAACCCATGGACAGACAATAGTTTGATGAAGGGCTGGGGAGGGGGCAGGAGCAGGGTGGAGGGGGGTCAATGGGGAAAAAAGGTGACATTTGTAACACTTCCAACAATAAAATAAAATTTAAAAAAAAGAGTAAGGGCAGGTTAACACCAGGGTTCAGTGGCTGGGATGAAGGTTCTGGTAGTTTCAGAGCTCTGTTATTCAGGGGAAACCTAGATAGTTCATCTGTTTTCTGTGCGTTGGCAGTTTAGTTTGGCTCAGAAGCTATAACAGAGCCTGAGTAATTCACCGTCTGTTCTTCATAGGTCTGGGTGGCTC